>NC_138741.1:25884821-26269821 GCF_965113295.1 Leuciscus leuciscus | reverse complement strand
AAAACCATAGCGCCAATTTCAGGCCTGTTTGTGGTCTCCTGGCTAGGGTTTCGGACAGCTTTAAACTGTCGACAGCCCTTTACAGCTGCAATGGAGGAACATGCAGCATTTATGCCAAACGTTTCTGTATAATTTAAACATGTCAGTCTATTAGATTCTCGTTTCATGTGGCGTTTACTACTTTCATAAAGTTTTGAGGCAAAACAGCAGCACTAATACTAGACGTACGATTATGCAAAACTGCACACGTATACAAAAACATAAGTTGTCGGCTATTAGCCAATGGGTGAGTCACTTAAACAAACACACTGAAGTTGTGGTTCTTTCACCACAAACCTGAGAGCAGACATCGGGTAAATAATCTCCTCTCATCTCTGTGCGGAGCCATGCGATGAGAAGTGAAAAGCGGAGACGGCGTCTCAGTGTGTGTACTGTTTGTTTGCGTTAAACTGCTGTTTGAAGAGGAAACACAAGATCACGCCCCACTGCGAGCACAAACTGAAACAAAAACATTAATAATGCTATGATTTCAGAGGGCGTCATTGAGATATCAGGCTGATTTCAAGTGAAGACAAAGATGTACCATTTCTATTACGCATTTTAAGGCCTAACTTTACTGTTTGTAGTTTATTTCTTATAAATAAAAGACCCTACAAAGTCAAGGTTTAGTTAAGCTTTCCTGCATTGAAAAGTTGTAATTTAGAATTTCATAACCATTTTCGGCCCTGTTTCTGATCCTTCAAATTGAATGAACTGGAGACTATTCAAAAGTATAAATCTATTCAAGGTTGGAAGCTATACCCAAGGCAAAAGGTGGTAAACACCTTAATCAATAAATATTGTGTCTATTTCTCAGGCATTCACAATATTTTGCTCAACCCCTGTGTGTAACTCTCATTTAGCCTATCTACATATAATTAGTGCAGAATCAAATCTCTTCAAACAATAACAAATACAGTAAACAAAGTAATAAAATAAAGATAGTTTTCATTAACTTGCATATCAACATGAGTAAAGCTCACGAGCATTATTTCTTAAAGGAACATTATTTAGCTTTTTTTTTTTTCTCTCAAAATTAACACAATTTTCAATACAACATCAATCCTTCTTCAAAAATGTGTTTTTGTCTTACCCTGATTCACTATGGGAAGCCTATTATAAGGTTTTATATTTTAGACCTCCAACCTCTGGTGAATCATCCGTAAAAAAAGAAAAGAAAAAAAAGGCTGAACAGAGGAGCTTCTGCTGGCAAAAAGCGGAGCCGTAATAAAACAAGAAACAACATTGACTTGGCTTTTTGGAGATGGCGTTTTTATTACTCAGCATGTGAGTAAGGTATTTTATTTAACAGATAAATTGCCATATGTGAAGGGCCATTTCCTTATGGTTGTTGGGTAGCGCTGTGCTGGAATTTATTTTCTAGGAAGTACCGTGTCTATTAGCAGGTAAAGCTACAGTAGCATCTTCAGCCGGCCAAAGGTTACATAGTGTACCTTTAAAAAAGAACAATGTTGTACATCCAGGAATGTGACAAGAATTCAAGTTATTATACATAAACAAATACAATAATATATACTACAATTCAAAAATGAAATGGTGGTAAAATGAAAAACTATTTAAAATAAGTGTCCTATTTTAATTTAGATATATTTAAAATGTAATTTATTCCAGTGATGATAAAGCTGCATTTTCAGCATCATTACTCCAGTCTTCAGTGTCACACGATCCTTCAGAAATCATTCTAATACGATGATTTACTGCTCAAGAAACATTTATTGTGCTGATTAATATTTTTGTGGAAACTGATATTTTTCAGGCTACTTTGATGAATAGTAAAGTTCAAAAGAACAGCATTTATTTGAAATATAATTTTTTTCTAACAATTTTAATGTCTTTACTGTAACGTTTGATTAATTTAACGTGTCCTTGATGAATAAAAGTATTAATTTCTTTCAAAAATATATCTTTGAATGGGAGTTTATACCTATAAGAATACTTCTTATTTTTGTCCCTGGCAACCGATCATCATCATAGTGACATCTGTACTTAAAAATAAAAAATAAAGCATGCTTCAACTGCAAAAGTGAATATTATGCGTACGAAAAAAGAAAAGAAAAAAAACACCACATTCCCACACAAATGAGAATAAGCCTATTGAAATGAGAAAAGAAACCGATATGGTGACTTCATCGAAGCGTGATTATTCCCGAATGCTTTGCATAACAACAAGCTCAAATCGGCATTAAAATTCTGCACCACATTCATGCAAGTCACAAGTCACATATTCGCATAGTAGCTAAATGCACAGTAAGCTGTTCTCATTTGGCACACGTACAGCTGTAGGTATGTTATCGTTCTAGAGAAGAACTGGACATGACGGATGAAGGAACAGGGCTCACACTGAGCTGGGGTTAACATGGCTCCTTGAATGATGTTTTGGTCCCAGTAAAAACAGAACGGCTGAGCAGCTTGGAAACAGTTTATCTGAGTGGCCCTCGAGAGGCGGGCTGTGTATGTGTGTGTGTGTATATGTGTGTGTGTATATGATGTGTGCCCTCACCCCTTCCTGTGCTCCACAGAGGGGCCAATATTTCACACACAAGAGCCCAGTGTTCAACGGATGTCCACTTTCACCTCGGCATAGAGACCCTTTCATTGGTTGTGCAACTTTCCATTTCTATATATCATCTCTTTGAATACACATCACAAAAATGGACAAAAACAATGCCTTTCCAAATCGCTTTTGTTTTGAATAAATGAAATGGTTAAATAAAGTGCTGTCAAATCAATTAATCGATATATATATATATATATATATTAGGGCTGGGCAAAAAAATCGATTTTTCGATTCATCGTTTTTTTAAATGTGGTCGATTCAAAATCGATTCTCAAACGCCAAGAATCGATTTTTTTCCATCTTTATGTATTAGTTTTCCTCCACTGTTCATAGGCTTGCAAACTCAATTTTATAGCTAATGCTGTGAGATTTTATGGTAGTTTTATCTAAATCATAAAATAACCTCAATTAGTGCTGCACGTTTAATCATATCGCAATCGCTATGACAAGCCTATACGCAATTAGGCTATATGACCAAAATGCTGCCAAAATGCTGTCGTGACTGTGACAGAAAAACTTGCGATGATATCGTGCGTGCGCACAAGACAGCACAGAATAGAATTATCTTTCACGCTTGAACGAAGAACACACACAATTATGCCAAAATGTATTTTTGTCGAGTATCTTTATAACATAAGAGCAGTCTTATGACGAACGTGAAGAGTTGTGCCTCGTGAGAGAATGAGTCCGCGTGTGAGTTCCGCGTCTCTGTCAACAGCGGCTGGTCTTAAAGGGACAGTACACTGTAGCCACTAATTATCTCTGTCATTTAAGTTAATCAAAGAACAAAGAGAACAGAGAAAAACACTCACTGCTCTTGAATAAAGAACTTTTGTAACTTTGATTAGTCAATATATAATTTATAATTAATGCAACACAGACTGTTTGATAATTTTATTCAATTTCTATGGCCTAGCTGTTAGACAGGAAGGGCACATATTATATTATATGCAACGTTTTTATATGTGGGTTTATGTGAGGATTGTTAACCTGTTTGATCAAGACATGCGACTGTTCTGACTTGTCCAATTTTCAGCATCAATTTTTCATCTTGCATCAAAATCCTGTCTATTCATTGTATGCATTTGAAATATAGAGTTGGGTTCTGTTTTAATGTACCCAAGTGTACCTAAAATAAAAAGAGTTTAATATACAGGTTTGTAGCTCTTAATTTCTTTTTATTAATTAAACACTTGAAAACTTGTTCACTTTTTTTTCTTTTCTTTTTCTTTTTTTAATAAATATAGGATTTGTATTTAATATTCATTGAGTGAGTCGAATCGAAATTAATTTAGAATCGAAATTGGAAAAATCGAATCGAGAATCGAAATCGAAAATCGAATCGAGAATCGAAATCGAATCGAATTAGAGCTTGCGAATCGAAATCGAATCGAATTGTAACATCTGAATCGATACCCAGCCCTAATATATATATATATATATATATATATATATATATATGCATATTTATACACACACACACACACACACACACACACACACACACACACACACACACACACACACACACACACACACACACACACACATATATATATATATATATATATATATATAAACCTCTCTGTTAGATGATTAATCAGGATTTTGTTTGAATAAGAAATTAATATATGAAATCCATTTTTTTAAAATATATATAGTGTGACATAGTTAATCTGGTTAATTTCTTTTTGGCTAGTAGAAGTTCTGAATGGCCGGTAACTTAAAAATTTAGTAGCCATATTGGCTAGTGAGTGAAAAGTTAATTTCAAACCCTGTATACATATACATACATATATATATATATTCAATATTGACTAATACAGATCAGATAAAAAAAATAAAAAAATAAAAAATATCTCTGAAAAACCAGGTAAAACACATCATAAAAGGAGAAACTAAAGTCGTGTGTAATAAAATCATAGAAATTTGAGGCTAAATTGAACTAAGTAGGCCTCACTACCAAGCAACCACCACAACATCCTAGCAACCACATAACATACTGTACTTGCAACTCAGAACACCGGTTTTATAGATAATTGTATTGATATGTAAATAATTAATCACTGATGAATAATTAAAACTATAAGCTTATAAGAGCAAAGTATTGACTGATTTGAAATTGCAAACCACAAACAACAGTCAAATTCTTACATAAACCCCAATTACGAAGACTCCATCTGCCATATCCTCAAGGAGTTTCATCGGCCACCATTATATAAGCATCTTTAAATCGCTTTTCAACCTCAATGTCACGGCTACAAGCTGAACTGGGACGCTTGAACAGAGCAGCCATTCTCTAATGGGCAAATAGAGACATAGTCATCGCAGAGAGAGCAGCTGTATAACCAGGGGACGCTGCCCGGGTCATGTCTGCACCGATCTGGCTGTACAGTACCACACTACGCCTTTATTACACAACACAATTGGCCCATCTGTAGATCAGGCAGAGGTGCAAATCACAGTCACAGAAGCTCTATTTGTTCAAGGCCCTTCGTCTGGGCTAAAGCTGTGACTAAAAGGCTTTAATGTCACGTTCTTACAGTATAGAATTGCAGTGTGAATTCAGCGAAGACTTTCAGTGCACTCACCTCCTTTATAAACTCACAAACGGTTGCTTGTGCGAGCACTGATGAGAAAGTGATAGAAAAGACTTAACAGACAGGCTTTTGTCAAGGTATAAGGGCTGTTTATTGTAATTAGTTTCATAACCAGAACAAAACATCAGTGGAATTGAGCAAAACAGCCAACTTGTGATTGCAACAATAGCACAGCATGTCTAAATTAAAGAGACAGTTCACCTAAAAATGAACACCATTCCAAACCTGACTTACTTTCTTCTGTAAGAAAAGAAAGAAGATATGTTGAAGAATGTCTTTTTTTTCATATAATGGAAGTCAATGTGGTCCAAAACAACATGGAAACCCATTTACTTGGATGGATAAAACCATTTAGATATTTTTCTTCAAAATATCTTCTTGTGTTTGGAACAGTATGAGGATGAGTAAATGAATGAATGTTAATTTTGAAGTGAACTATTCCTTTTAAACGGACGACTTTCCAAACAGAGCAGACAAGGGCTCTCAAACATGTGTACGTACGTAATGTCGAGGCGATTAAACACGATAAGCACTCAAACACAGGTGCATCTCCGGTCTTTCTGCTGTTGCACTGGTGCGTCAAATTACACACTGAGAGAGAAAAGGGGAAAATCCTCAGAGCAAATGTAATGACACAGAACGAGCTGACGTTCAAACACTAATCACATCCATTCACCCGTCAGCACACACTGGCTCTCATCACACACTAATCACATGCGACAGGCCGGCACTGAAAGAGTGCATCTGGATAAACTATGTGTCAAATACATATGTGAGGAGGTATAGGTCTGCAGGATGGAGCAGAAATTTTTAACTAATAGATGAGAGGGAACGACAAATGAAAAAGGGAAAGAGTGAAATGGCAAAAGGAAGAAGAAGGGATGCAGAACACAGAAGGCAAAGAAAAGGAAAAGGCCAATTTTCAAGGTTTACTTTCATGTCACTCAGCATTAGGCATTATTGTACACATGCATATGTGATTGTTGAAGGAATTTTTGTCAATTAGAATCAGAACTAGAAGGAAAATTTGTCAAAACAATTTTTTTCAACTTTACTGAAAGTGCAAAAAGCCAAGAAGTTTGTGTGACAAGGCTGCAGTGTTCAAATTTAAGATAGATAGATAGATAAAACGACAAATAGATGAAATGACAAAGACAGAACGATAGATAGACAGACAGATAGATATAGATAGAATAACAAATAGATAGAACGATAGATAGATCGAATGATAGACTGAACGATTGAATAATAGATAGATAAATAGATAGATAGATAGATAGATAGACAGATAGATAGACAGATAGATAGATAAATAGATAGATAGATAGATAGATAGATAGATAGATAGATAGATAGATAGATAGATAGATAGACAGATAGATAGACAGATAGATAGACAGATAAATAGATAGACAGATAGATAGAACAATAGATAGACAGACAGATAGATAGATATAGATAGAATAACAAATAGATAGACAGAACGATAGACTGAATGATTGAATAATATAGATAAATAGATAGACAGATAGATAGACAGACAGATAGATAGATATACAGATAGACAGACAGATAGATAGACAGATAGATAGATAGATAGACAGACAGACAGACAGATAGATAGATAGATAGATAGATAGACAGACAGATAGATAGACAGACAGACAGACAGATAGACAGATAGATAGATAGATAGATAGACAGACAGACAGACAGACAGACAGACAGACAGACAGACAGATAGATAGATAGATAGATAGATAGATAGATAGATAGATAGATAGATAGATAGATAGATAGATAGATAGATAGATAGATAGATAGATAGATAGATAGATAGATAGATAGACAGATTTAATTGTCAGCTGTTGAGATAGAGGTGTTTTTGTCAGTGAATTAGGGTAATCAGTTCAGGACGAGTACTAGAGCTCACAATGTTCTCTTATATAAGACTTAATAAAAAACACAGGGCAGAGAGAACGCTTTCTCAGCTCAGATTTCATTATGTCTAATCTGCAGTGCTGTCCTGCATCTGCACACATACAACACTCTAACGTCTAACAGACACACATCTCTCGTCCTGTTCACTTATAATGTTAGTTTCTTACATCACAAACAGCCATTTAGAGTTCCATGGCCATATGTTTAAGGTTGTGGCATCATAACCATGACAGCTTATTTAGCATAAATGGCCTGGTTATACTAAGAAGGGAGTGTATGTCTACAACAGAAAAAGTTCATTTTATATATGGCCATGCAAACGCTCAACCTGTCCAAATGGTCCTAACCTTCAAACTAAACGATGCATATGCCATCTCAGCGGCTGCTGTCACAAAGATATGTGTCTTCTGTTGTGCCCCTTCACACCTGACTGAAGTTTATAAAGCTGACTCCAGCATCTCTGCATCCCTCGAGAGGACACACACCTCAGACAGAAGTGGACAATCATGCTCTGACCAAGACAAAAGAACAATGCAGACTGTTGCCCTAAAGGTGCACTGCCATCTAGAGGCTGCAAAGAAAACAATTTTACTGAGGTGAGGCTGAGCCAAACTCGTCCTGTATGCTTTGTGATACAGACACGAATGACACGTTGATTTACATTGAGGCACATTCATTGATTTACATTGAGCTAGGAACCCAAGACATTTATAGAGGTTGGGCTCTTTTAACTTGAGTCAGTCAGTAATCTAAAAAGACCTTTTGTTTTTGATTAATACAATGAGAAAAACCCCATCTGAAAAGCTATTTAATCAGACACATTTTTCAAGAGGAGTCCATCATAAAATAAGTCACAAACCCAAAATTTATGACAAAATGTTCATAAACATGGCTGTAACAATAGTGTTTAACAGACACTCGGATTAGCGGCCCATGTTTAAAGACCCCAGGAAACTGTTTGACTTGTTGCAGTTGTCTTTTTCCTTTAGTGTTAAGTTCAGGTGGGACTTTTCAAAGCACTCATTCTATTTTTATTTGTATGGCTTTAGTTACATCCTAGCTATAATACATTATTTGTTCCTTGTTAGTTGTGTCAGGTGACATTGGAGGAGAAACTCTCATTTTAGAGAGCATCTGATTGGACAAAAATATATGTAGTGCAAGATGAGTCATCAATATTTTTTGCTTGTTTTTCCAGAAGAGAAAAACTGCAAAGTTTATGTGTATGTCTTCAAAATGTTCATTTTACAATTTTTAAGACATTTTAAGACCAAGTTTGACTTGATGGGGTCTTTAAACATTAGGGATTTTGTGTGGACATGTATTTGTACCTGGTTCCTCTTTGTCTTCGTACTGCCTCACCAGGATTGGTGCAGGTCTATGAACCGCCTGTGCTGTCTGGGACCTCTAAACACACAAAATGAGAGGAGATGAGACTAGGACAATAGCGGAGGAGAGGGGCGTCGGGTGGACACTGTATGCAGAGGGATTTTACAGGGAACAGAGGGGAAAAACATTGTTTTAATCTCCCTCATTCAGGGGGGTAAATCCCTACATATGGGCGACCTACAGACCGAGAATCCCGGGTTAATGAGGGTCTCAAGAGTTTGCACACACCACTAAAGAGAACACTTTGTTTTTGCGATTAAGAGAAAATCAGGGACAGAGGTCGCCCCTGAGCGGAAATTAGCGGAACACTCAGACGTACCCAGAACAAACTACACAGCACAGACAACCAGCATTGCCTTACCATTTTATAATAAACTTGATTAAGTTATTTAAGCAATATCACACGAGTAAAAGTGCTACAGTGCTGAGTCTCAGTCTGTCTGGAACAAGCACAGAAAAGCAGAGTCTAACAAACAGTTAAAAGTCCCAGTGCTTCTGGAATGTTGCTCAGATAATCAGATTTGAGGGGCGAAACCAGAGACCACATAGAGACGGTCCACTCGTACATTTATGAATGGAATAATATCTAGAATATACAAGCCTAAGAATTATTTTTGTGTGGGATTTGAGGACAAGAAGCTCAATTATTGATCCTATTTTTTATTTTTTTTATTCTTAAATTGAATGAAACAGTTATTGAAATTACTGAAACTGAGATATCTGTCTGAGATATATATATATAGAATTTTTTTCTAAAGAAAATATTAGAAAGAAATTAATACTTTTATTCAGCAAGGACACATTAAAGGTAGGGTAGGTAATCCTGTTCAGAAACACTTTTTTTTATACTGGGTGAAATGGTCCTTCCATCCTGATAGTAGTCAATACATTATGTGTTTAGAAAAAGGAATGAAAAAAATCAGACCTCTGTAGCAGCTGCAGGACAGTAAAAACTCTGACCAATCACTGCCATTCGGTGCGAATGTAAAGAACCAATCAGATGCCTTCATGTCTCGTGCCCGAGCCCCACTGCGCGCGCTGCCCGGCGTGCACTCATCACATGTCACCGTTCCCGGAAATATTCAGCTCAAAGCACCTGCATATGCAGTCAGCGAAGGCAAACAAGGCAAAAACTACTTCCTCGGACCCTGCCCGCACTCTTGAACGACCTCCTCTGCTTCGCCCTCAACCCCGGACCTGTCCTCGAACCGACGATGCGGTACTTGTCTCCGGACTCGGAGTGTACGTTAGTCTTCATTAGAGTCAACAATGTTTTCATCATGGAAACTCTTACATGCAAAACACCGTATATGTTATGAATCTTACACGAAATTCACCTTCATCACAGTGTAACTGATGGTAATGGAAAAACGTGTATCAATGCAACCTGTTTTTAGTTTTGCCTTATAAATATAGCTCGTTACCGAATGAAACTTTACCATTATCGATATGCTAGCTTGATAGTGAGTACTAAAATAAATCTCATTTGTTTATATTCATAGTGATAAAGTTAGGTATTTTATTACATGTGATTCTGACATGATGTCACTGTATGTACTGCGCTCCTTCCTCTCCACTCGTCTCAGGTAATAAATGCGTCTTGTTCCAGCCTGAGCGTTTGGCGTCGCGCGTTCATGTGTTTTGGGGGCGTGGCTTTGGAAGGAGCTCAGAAGGGAGGGGGTGGAGTGAATGGAAATAATGAGCTGTGTTTATTGCAGATTAAAAGGTCTACAGTCACTCGATTTTTATATTTTCTTTTTCAGAGTACTTACATTTTAATTATGTATTGGTATATAAAGACAGTTTAAACAAATTTGGAATGTTTTTTTTTTTAGAAAAAGGATTACCTACCCTACCTTTAAATGACTTAAACATTACATACAAAAGCTTTCTATTTCATGTAAATGATGTTTTTTCATCACTTTTATTACTTGAGCACGGGGGCGTCAAATGCAAGTAATACAGTATATTTGTATTGCATGATTAATATAGTTATATTACTACGTTTCACATATAATTAACGGAAAAGTAAGTAAATTAATGAGATCTGGTTGTTATATTCCTGTCATACGAGTTCAACGACGCTGCCAATGTGCCTATTTACAATATGATTTTGCAGAGTTGAGTATTGTATCACAGATTTCTGTTAATAATAACAATAACCAATCAGAGGTGTTTAAGTTACCGGTAGTGAGAATCAGCTCAATATCTCTCAAAACGCTAAATGAGTTTATATTTAGCACAAGTTTACTAAGTTCTTATTCACAATTTAAAGAAAAATTTGCTTTTCATGAGACTTTGTGACTTTTCCTTTTTTTGCAGTGCAAAAAACTGACAAAAATAGATTTTTTAAATGTTATAATAGTGATTGCTGGTCACTATTCTGCTGGCTATAGTGGTAATTTAATTTCTTTTTTGATTTCAAAATGAAGGTTTTTGTTTTCCATCAAGTGTTTGTTTTCCTACATCTCGAAACTTTTAGTTTTACAAATGAGGACAATCTTTGAAGGATTTGGTCATCACATAACATTTTTTTTTTTTTTTTTATTGGATAATATTCAGACTTATGAGCTTTGAAGTTCTGGAAAAAGTTGTGTGAAGAACTTGAAAGCGGGACTGTCACGTCGAGGGAGTAAGATTGGATGACATCAACCTTGGCTTTTGATGAACTGATGCAACTGAGCAGTAAATCATCATATTAGAATGATTTCTGAAGGATCATGTGACACTGAAGACTGGAGGAATGATGCTGAAAATTCAGCTTTGAGCACAGGAATAGATTACATTAAAAAAAATCTACAAGAAAACAGTTATTTTAAATTGTAATAATATTTCACAATATTACAGTTTTCACTGTATTTTTGATCAAAGAAATGCAGCCTTGGTGAGAATATGAGACCTCCTTCAAAACTTTTAAAAGGTTGTGTAAAATATATGAATATATGAAATTCCATCATATTTTTAATCATTAGACAAGTGATCAATTACATTAACCAAAACATATATTGTATAATGAAATTAACAAATTCCAAATTGAACCCCTCCTTACAACACATTTAAATGTTATCTGTGTTATCTTTTAATAAAAAGCAATAACTTTCTTAAGTTATTAAACTATTTTTCTGCCAATGTCACCAAGGCCACACGGATAAAGAAAAATCCCACTTTTTACAATCCAATCAAATCCTAATGGTTACATTCAAGCTGTGTCCAACATTATTTCCTGCTGTCACATTACGGAAGTCGCATTCAAACATAATTATGTTTATTAATATAAATGAAAGCCATTATAGTTGTGCTTCCTGTTTGTAACACAAGCAGAACTGCATCACTCTTGCTTCTTAAAGAAATAATTCAGGCTCTGTCGCTGTACTTGCCAGATGTTCTGTGTCCTGTAGTTGAGGGGAGGAGACAGTCATCACATGATAAACCTCAGCTTCTTTCTGTTCCTCCGATGACCTGAGGTTGACGGACAGCCCACTGTTCTCAACCACTGCACCTGGTTGTCATGGATACAACATATCAATATCTCAGACTGCACGCAAAGTGTGATACAGTATGATATGATATCTGTGCTCAACGCCCAAGAACAACAAACTCAATAAAAATACCACAGTGATCATAACTCTATCATTAAACCATGCATATTTACAGGAGTCTCTGTCATGTATACATATATTTTGATAGCCTGTAACATGCTTGTACATTCAACAGTGTTCTCAGCAGGTTGACTGTGATGTTTCCAGCAGCCTTGATTTGTCTTTGTTAGGGGAACTCTATTGCAGTTAAGAGGAAAGCAAAATAGCATTAAATTCTCGCTCCGTCAAGGATGAACTCTTGTTCGTGCAGCTGGGGTGTGTGTTTTTTCTTTGGCAGCACTAGTCTCTAGGCAACACGGAGGCTCTTTTTACTGTGAGCAGAGCGATCTTGGCTTAAAGTAAATATTGGTTTAGGCCAACACAGGAAGAGGTTTGGGATCTACACCGGTGTTCTGTTGCCCGGGACTCATAACTTTAGATGTACTGTCCACACACTTTTGGACTGCAGATGCTCTAAGTACACTAAACATTTAACAGCAAACACTTTAAACGCCGGTCAGTGTTTTCCAAAGCATCTCTGCTTAATACATTTTATTTACTTACATAGGTTTCTTTTTAGTGTGAGGTTTTGGACAGTCTGTTTTAGTTTTGAAACATGATACGAAACTAATATTGACTCCAAAAAAGTCCAACACAGACTTTATTCATCACAAAAATGTAAGTTTTTTACCCAATCAGAGCTAGATGGATATTCAGGTAAACTGTCAGAAACAGTTAGTTAGAGACATAGTTAGAGACATAGCCCAAAATAAAATTAAAAATTAAATACATTTTTGAGCAATTAGATTGCAAAACTTAACCATATATATATATATATATATATATACTTCAACAACAATAATACATTTTATTTAATGCAATTGATTGTTTCATCTTAAATTGTCCTTCTTGATGTGTAATCTCCAGCTGATCTAAATATAATAATAATAATAATAATAATAGAATTATGCAGATATCATAATGTAGATAATTATTTGAAAATTCCCTCAAAAGTTTGGGGTCAGTAAGAATTAGTTTTTAAAGAAATTAATACTTTTATTCATCAAGGATGCATTCAGTTGTAAAGTAAAGACATTTATAATGTTACAAAAACTTTCTATTTCAAACAAATGTCTATTTATCAAAGATCAAAAATGTACACAACTGTTTTTAACATTGATAATAATAATAAAACAAAATTAACTGCAAATCATCATATTAGAGTGATTTCTGAAGGATCACTGAAGACTGGAGGAATAATGCTGAAAATTCAGCTTTGTGTCACAGGAATAAATTTGATTTTGAAATATATTCAAATAGAAAACAGTTATATTAAATTGTAATAATATTTCACAATATTAGTGCTTTTACTGTATTTTTAATCAAATAAATGCAGCCTTAGCGAGAATAAGATGCTTCTTTTAAAAACATAAAAAAATCTTACCGATCCCAAACTTTATATATATATATAATATATATATATATATATATATATATATATATATATAAAATAAAAAAATTATATACAAATTAGCCAGTCTCTACTTTAAATGTATCAGTTACTTTAGCAGGAGAAGAGACATCGAGCAGAGAATAATGGAATAAACATTAGCAGGGAGAGTCTTTGCGGTTGTGTTTGGACGCCGTTCACAGGCTGTGTAAGAGGATGCTCAGAGTGGGAGTGGGATTCATTTCCGCCCGGTTCCCTGAGCCGGAGTTCTGATGAAGTATCCAGAACAACTGGCTTCCCCTGTGTCAGCCTCAGCTCGCTCTTTCACACACAAAATCTGAAGCAAAAACAGCTCAATTCCCTGCGTCCACATAACACGGGTAGTGTGAGACATGCCCCATTAGAGACGTCCCCACGGAGGACCAGTAACACCGCAAAAGGCCAACAAGAAAGAGACGTGGCCACCCAAATGGCCAGAGAAATATGACGGACAATAAAACGATTAATGGTGACAGGGAAAAACAATATAAAAAAGTGAGATGAGGTTTATATGTTTGTAGTACATGCGTCAAACATAGAGACCTTTAACACAACACACTGGCTTGACTGTTAAGGCAATGTGACGTAAAAAAGTCAATAAATTCTGCGTGAAGATTTATCTATTTATTTTCTATGGTAAAAGAGTGTGTATGTGCAGAAGAATAGTGTTGGTTGTCTGAGTGATGTTTTTATACCCGTGACTTCAGCGAGCACTTGTCCAGGTGACGTGAGCGTCGAGTGAGGTGAGATCTCTGTGGTTCTGGAGTGTGTGTATCTCTGCTGATCTATGAGCGAGTGTCCGGTCATCACACTCTGCTCTGTGGCCGTCAGCAGAGGTCTCTGACCCTCACTGACCTCTCCACTGCTCTCCTCCTCCCACCATCTCTGAGAAAGAGAGATCCATTACTATGAGCATCTTTTTGAGAACATCCTCTAGCGCCATCTGCTGGATAAGAGCGAAACTAGCAATACTTCAATGAGAGATGATTAAAACATGGATAAAAAGCTTCAGTAAAACAGGAAATAATGCTCTGAACTAGGGTTTGAAGAAACGTTCAGAGAAATATAATATACCAGTGTACAAAAAATTATAATTATAAAGTTCTAAAGACTGGTCAGAAATCATGAGGTTAATGACAATTATTTTTTTCAACTGAGAGCCATGGTTTTATGTTTATACATCTAACAGTACACTTAATGGTGGGCAGAAAAATATTTAATATAAAGTCAATTTTAATATAAAGTAAATATTTTATATAGAGTAAATATTATAAATATTATTAAATATATATTGTGTATTTTATAGCATATTTAATATTAAATAAGATTACACTTTACATAATATTTAAAATGTACTGTATACACTTATGCTTTATGATTTTTTATTATTTTTTTGGTATAAATGAGTCTTCACACATAAAAATACATTGCTGCTTTTATGTTTGGGGGTTTTTACTATCAAAAAGTCTGAAAATCCCTGGTTTATGTTACACATCACCAATTTCACAGGTACAGCCCTCATAATAGAGTAATTTACAAATGTTCTCCAAATCTATTTGACCAAATCTTTAAAGTCCCCATGAAATCAAATTTGAAGTTTTTTGCCTTTTAGTATGAAAATCCATCACTTGTTCACACAATTACTATATTCTACATGGTGAATGGCACATAGTGCACTATATAGTGGATAGGGAATGATTCCATTTGAATTCTGCACAGAATGCTAAAGATTTTAAAGCGATATAGAGGAGATTAGGAGGAGAAAAACCGAGGTCAATGGCTCTGGCAGAGCAGTGGTATAAACGAAACGTATAGGCCATTTAAAAAAAGGGGAGGGGCTGTTCAATATGTCCCACCCCGTCTTCTTGTTTCAGTGGAAATTACATCAACACATTGAACAATGCTGCGCGTTTCAAGACACTTCAGTGGGCCCTTAAAAAGAACCAGTTCAAAAGAACCAAACATCATTACTGAGTCCTGTGATACCTCTGGCTGCTGTGATTGGTTAAAAGGGCCACGTTCCATCCTGGCCAACAGAGACAGGACGGGATCATGATGAGCAAGGAGGCGTGGAGCTCTAATCACCTGACCCTCACTGGGCGGATCATAATCCTGAAAGAAAAAAACAAAAGGTTTGTATAAAATCAGTGCATTTCATTTGATCCATGCACATCTGGAAAATCTGTGTGGTATTAGTTTTATTGCACAACGTAATGAATTCTATCACTGTATGAGTTTTTTCCCCTCCCCACATTTCCAAAACACTTTCATCCAAAATGACTTGGAAAATTCTGATCAGATTTAGTGTTTTCCACAATGCTAATCATGACAGATGATTGTTAAATCAGCAAAAACCGTTACTGGCTGTCTCCCCAGTTCTCACTGAGACTGAACCTCCAACCTTTGGCTAAAACCTCAAACCCAAAGCTGAAATTGTCAGCTCATGTTTGGCCGTGTCAGTCTTATTATTTCATTCCATTCGGTTTAATAAATGGTGAGGTAAGACACAAGTGTTTGGGTCTGTTACTAATACTCATTGGATTCAAACATTCACCATGTCTTGGACTTCATGCAGGGAGCTGTTCAGGCTGGTCATCAAATTAGGCAGAAGGACTCCTTCCTGTTCCAGAACTGGGGAGAAAAAGAAAAAAATCATCAGAACACTACAGGGTAAATGAAATATAATGGAATATATATAGAAAGAAGTCTCTTATGTTCATCAAGGCTGCATTTGTTTGATCAAAAATATAATAAAAATAGTTATATTATGAAATATAATTACAATTTAAAATAACTGTTTTCTATTTGAATATATTTTAAAATCCATGTATTCCTGTGATGCAAAGCTGAATTTTCAGCATCATTCCTCCAGTTTTCAGTCTCACATTATCCTTCAGAAATCATTCTAATGTGCTGATTTCTTATAATCAATGTTTAAAAGGGTTATGCTGCTTAACATTTTAGTGGAAACTGTGATATTATACTACAATTCAAAAGTTTATGGTAAGTAGGTAACTGAAGAATTTAATGCTTTTTTCAGCAAGGACACATTAACTCGATCAAATGTGACAGAAAAGATATGTATAATGTTATAACAGATTTCTATTTCAAATAAATGCCTTTCTTTTGAACTTTCAATTCATCAAAGACTCCTGAATGTATCTGAATGTATATTCACCACTGATAATAATAATACATGTATCCTGAGCAGCAAATCATCATATTAGAGAGATTTCTGAAGGATCATGTGACACCGAAGACTGGAGTAACGATGCTGAAAATTCAGCCATCACAGGAATAAATTACATTTTAAAATATATTAAAATATAAAACAGTTATTTTAAGTTGCAATAATATCTACCAATATTACAGCTTTAAGAATTTAATTATTACAAACTTTTGACCAGTAGTGCATATGTGTATAATGAAATAATACATTTAGGCTCTGTTTGTGGGTTTGTAAGTGTTTCAAATCAGTCATTCATAAATGTCAATTTTGTTCTTAGAAGGCATCTGCTTATGTAGACAGTGAGGTTTTGTGTCAGTCTGGCTGTGTGTGTGTGTGTTGGACCTTTGACTGCTGCCATCTGGCCATGAGTGAGCAGCAGCTCTCCCTCTGAGATGTGTCTGGCTGGCATCTCAGTCTCAGTGACAGTCGCAGTGGAACTAGAGCTGCTCTCCTCTGAAGAGGAGGAGGAGGAAGAGGAAGAGGAGTCAGGGGTGGCGGCAGGAGGAGGTTCCTGGCTTACAGGAGGAAGAGGAGGTGGGGGAGTCGCTGGTTTGGAGGGGAGAGGAGAAGATGAAGGGATGACTGGTTCTTCTGCATCGTCATCTTGGGCTACTGACATCACACTGTGTGTCAGAGAGATGAAGGGTGTTAGTGAGCGGCACATACTCCTACACTGTCTACACTGACATAGAAGTTAAACATTAGT
The DNA here is from genome assembly GCF_965113295.1 of Leuciscus leuciscus. Taxonomy (NCBI): domain Eukaryota; kingdom Metazoa; phylum Chordata; class Actinopteri; order Cypriniformes; family Leuciscidae; genus Leuciscus; species Leuciscus leuciscus. The sequence continues at coordinate 26,252,272 of NC_138741.1, read as the reverse complement.
AACAAAAAAAATACAAAAAGGAAATTGTGATTTGCATACAGAAGTCTTTAAGGTGCAGTAGCAGCAGCAGATTTTAATTCCAAAGGTCAGAGAGGATAGACAATAGTCATGAAACACTAAATTACACTGCTTTGCTATGACTCAATATGGGACAATCATGTAAGATACAAAAATATTGTCAATTATTACTTACAAATATGGTGACACTTTACAATAAGGTTCATTAGTTAACATTAGTTAATGTATGAACTAACATGAACTAACAATGAGCAATACATTTGTTACATCAGTTAATCTTTGTTAATGTTATTTAATAAAAATACAGCTGTTCATTGTTTGTTCATATTAGTTCACAGGGCATAAACTAATGTTAACAAATACAACCACTGATTTTAGTCATGTATTAGTAAATGTTGAAATTAATATTAACTAAGATTAATAAATGCTGTAGAAGTATTGTTCATTCTTACTGTAGTTCATGTTAACTAAGGTAGTTAACTAATGAACCTTATTGTAAAATGTTACCATATTTTTAAGTAATAATTGAAAATATTTTTTTGTTACCAAAATGCGCAAAACGCATGTTAACAAAAATATGAACAAATCTAGCATTTACTTCACTAAATGAGTTAATTGAGATGACAGGATTCAAACTGATGTTCTGCTTCACCAGCATCCCAGGGAAAATGGTATTGACAAAAGTTTACATATTAGACATGAACTAAATGCAGATTCTATTTTGTTTTTCAGGTGTTGATAGCTACTAATACCGACTTAAAAGAAGAGCAATAATCTAAAAATTCTAAACTATTTATTTAGAATTTGGATGACAGTTAACACATCATAGTTGTGAGACATAAAATATGAGTACAGTTAAAAATAAAATAAACAACCAAGCAAATAAATACATTTAAAAAAAATAAATAATAATAATAATTGGAGTCTGTGTTGCCTTGTTGAACCCCTAGCAGGTGAAGAAATAATATACAAATATACAATATATATATATATATATATATATATATATATATATATATATATATATATATATATATATATATATATATACATACATACATACATACAAGCATTCATTTTTCTTAAGTTCAATATATATTTTATTGTACATGAAGCACTGAAGACAGGAGGTTTTAGAGGTGTGAGAAATGATGTTATATAATAATTATATAATATAAAGATAAAATAAAATGTAATGTAATGATATATTTGGGTTTTATACTGATCATTCTTTTCAAATTGGAGATGTTGTTTTGTCCCATGTTTCTAGAATTAGTCATATATTTACTGTTTTGAACAGCAGGTGGCACTGTGGGCCTATATACCACATCCTTAATAATGGGATCACAAAATTCATTGCCAGGCCAATATTTAGAGGTAGACATACTCCCCCAAGTTCTAGTGTAAAATTAAAAAGGTAAACTGTTTCACTATTGACAACTCAAACAAGACTCTATGTATGAAACATACTAGCTTTTGATTCTGTCCCTTGCTTTTCTGCACAAATAATATTAGTGTGCGTTTATTTGCTTTGCTTTACTATTTAATGTAGACCAACAGATGAAAGAATGAAAAGACGTACACAGATTCTGGCTGTTGTTCCTGCCTCTCGCTATGCAGTTCTTCCTCCTCCAGGGGGAGCTCTGTTCCTCCCCATGGGTGATGCTGCAGGGTGGCTGACTCTGGGCTCTGATTGGCTGGAGGAGGAGAGGGTGTGTCCACCCTGGTGGGAGACGGGATTGGTGTGGTATTCGGTGTGCCCACAGGAATTCTATCTAGTACTGAAACAAAGGCAGAATGGTTGTAGAGCTCACTGATGTGTGTGAAAAACTGTGCTTAACACCTTTACAAATAACTGATGTGTCTGCTGGCAGCATGTATAAGGCGAGTGATTCATTATGTTCATAGAAATCATTGTCAGACCTGGTGAAGCAGATTCCTGATGGTTTTTCTTGGGAGACAGAGCTGTAGAAAGATGTTCGGAGAGATCAGGAGTTCTGACAGGAGATGGCGGCTCTTTCAAGCTGGGCTCAGGAGTGGGTGCCGGTGTTGGTACCGTAGTAACATCCTGCAATATTAGCACAATATCATCACATCTTTTTACATCATTACCCAGTATTTAAGGTATTATCATCATAATGGACAAATATATGGAAGCTTGTTTCCACCACGGAATAAAAAATAAATAAGGTAATTACGACTTTTTACCTCATAGTTTGGACTTTTTTTCTTGTTATTGGAAGTTTGTATCAGCGATTCTCACTTTATAACTGACAATTGCGAGAAATTAGGTCAGATAAATTTGCGGGAAATTCTGAGAAATAACTCAAAATTCGGACTTTTTTTCTCACAATTGTGAGATATAAACATGCAATAGTGAGTTTTAAAGTCTGAATCGCGAGATATAAACTCGCAATTCTGAGAAAAAGAATTTTCGGACTCACAAAAGCTAGTTTATATCTCACAATTCTGACTTTATTTCTCGTATTTTCGAGTTTATATCTCACAATTCTGACTTTATTTCTCGCAATTGCGAGTTTATATCTCACAATTCTGACTTTATTTCTCGTATTTTCGAGTTTATATCTCACAATTCTGACTTTATTTCTCGTATTTTTGAGTTTATATCTCACAATTCTGACTATTTCTCACAATTGCAAATTTATCTCACAATTGTAACTTTATTTCTCGCATTTGCGAGTTTATATCTCACAATTCTGACTATTTCTTGAATTTGCGAGTTTATATCTCACAATTCTGACTTTATTTCTCACAATTGCAAATTTATATCTCACAATTGTAACTTTATTTCTCGCATTTGCGAGTTTATATCTCACAATTCTTACTTTATTTCACACAATTGCAAATTTATATCTCACAATTGTAACTTTATTTCTCGCATTTGCGAGTTTATCTCACAATTCTTACTTTATTTCTCACAATTGCGAGTTTATATCTCACAATTCTGACTTTATTTCTCGCATTTGCGAGTTTATATCTCACAATTCTGACTTTATTTCTCACAATTGCGAGTTTATATCTCAAAATTGTGAGTTTATATCTCAAAATTGTGAGTTTATATCTCACAATTCTGACTTTATTTCTCGCAATTGCGAGTTTATATCTCACAATTCTGACTTTATTTCTCGCAATTGCGAGTTTATATCTCACAATTCTGACTTTATTTCTCGTATTTGCGAGTTTATATCTCACAATTCTGACTTTATTTCTCGTATTTGCGAGTTTATATCTCACAATTCTGACTTTATTTCTCGCAATTGCGAGTTTATATCTCACAATTCTGACTTTATTTCTCGTATTTTCGAGTTTATATCTCACAATTCTGACTTTATTTCTCGTATTTTTGAGTTTATATCTCACAATTCTGACTATTTCTCACAATTGCAAATTTATCTCACAATTGTAACTTTATTTCTCGCATTTGCGAGTTTATATCTCACAATTCTGACTTTATTTCTCACAATTGCAAATTTATATCTCACAATTCTGACTATTTCTTGTATTTGCGAGTTTATATCTCACAATTCTGACTTTATTTCTCACAATTTCAAATTTAAATCTCACAATTGTAACTTTATTTCTCGCATTTGCGAGTTTATATCTCACAATTCTTACTTTATTTCTCACAATTGCGAGTTTATATCTCACAATTCTGACTTTATTTCTCACAATTGCAAATTTATATCTCACAATTGTAACTTTATTTCTCGCATTTGCGAGTTTATCTCACAATTCTTACTTTATTTCTCACAATTGCGAGTTTATATCTCACAATTCTAACTTTATTTCTCGCATTTGCGAGTTTATATCTCACAATTCTGACTTTATTTCTCACAATTGCCAGTTTATATCTCAAAATTGTGAGTTTATATCTCATAATTCTGACTATTTCTCACAATTGCGAGTTTATATCTCAAAATTGTGAGTTTATATCTCAAAATTGTGAGTTTATATCTCACAATTCTGACTTTATTTCTCGCAATTGCGAGTTTATATCTCACAATTCTGACTTTATTTCTCGCAATTGCGAGTTTATATCACAATTCTGACTTTATTTCTCACAATTGCGAGTTTATATCTCAAAATTGTGAGTTTATATCTCACAATTCTGACTATTTCTCACAATTGCGAGTTTATATCTCAAAATTGTGAGTTTATATCTCACAATTCTGACTTTATTTCTCGCAATTGCGAGTTTATATCTCACAATTCTGACTTTATTTCTCGCAATTGCGAGTTTATATCTCACAATTCTGACTTTATTTCTCGTATTTTTTATTATATCTCACAATTCTGACTTTATTTCTCGTATTTGCGAGTTTATATCTCACAATTCTGACTTTATTTCTCACAATTGCAAATTTATATCTCACAATTGTAACTTTATTTCTCGCAATTGCGAGTTTATATCTCACAATTCTTACTTTATTTCTCACAATTGCAAATTTATATCTCACAATTCTTACTTTATTTCTCGCAATTGCGAGTTTATATCTCACAATTTTGACTTTATTTTTCACATTTGCGAGTTTATATCTCACAATTCTGACTTTCTCACAATTGCGAGTTTATATCTCACAATTCTGACTTTATTTTTCGCAATTGCGAGTTTATATCTCAAAATTCTGACTTTATTTCAGACAATTGCGAGTTTATATCTCAAAATGTTGACTTTATTTTTCGCAATTGCGAGTTTATATCTCACAATTCTGACTTTATTTTTCGCATTTGCGAGTTTATATCTCACAATTCTGACTTTATTTTTCGCAATTGCGAGTTTATATCTCACAAGTCTGACTTTATTTCTCACAATTGCGAGTTTATATCTCAAAATTCTGACTTTATTTCTCACAATTGCGAGTTTATATCTCACAATTTTGACTTTATTTTTCGCAATTGCGAGTTTATATCTCACAATTCTGACTTTATTTCTCGCAATTGCGAGTTTATATCTCACAATTCTGACTTTATTTCTCACAATTGCGAGTTTATATCTCAAAATTCTGAGTATTTCTCACAATTGCAAATTTATATCTCACAATTCTAACTTTATTTCTCACAATTGTGAGTTTATATCTCACAATTCTAACTTTATTTCTCACAATTGCGAGTTTATATCTCAAAATTGTGAGTTTATATCTCACAATTCTGACTTTATTTCTCGCAATTGCGAGTTTATATCTCACAATTCTGACTTTATTTCTCGCAATTGCGAGTTTATATCTCACAATTCTGACTTTATTTCTCGTATTTTTTATTATATCTCACAATTCTGACTTTATTTCTCGTATTTGCGAGTTTATATCTCACAATTCTGACTTTATTTCTCACAATTGCAAATTTATATCTCACAATTGTAACTTTATTTCTCGCAATTGCGAGTTTATATCTCACAATTCTTACTTTATTTCTCACAATTGCAAATTTATATCTCACAATTCTTACTTTATTTCTCGCAATTGCGAGTTTATATCTCACAATTTTGACTTTATTTTTCACATTTGCGAGTTTATATCTCACAATTCTGACTTTCTCACAATTGCGAGTTTATATCTCACAATTCTGACTTTATTTTTCGCAATTGCGAGTTTATATCTCAAAATTCTGACTTTATTTCAGACAATTGCGAGTTTATATCTCAAAATGTTGACTTTATTTTTCGCAATTGCGAGTTTATATCTCACAATTCTGACTTTATTTTTCGCATTTGCGAGTTTATATCTCACAATTCTGACTTTATTTTTCGCAATTGCGAGTTTATATCTCACAAGTCTGACTTTATTTCTCACAATTGCGAGTTTATATCTCAAAATTCTGACTTTATTTCTCACAATTGCGAGTTTATATCTCACAATTTTGACTTTATTTTTCGCAATTGCGAGTTTATATCTCACAATTCTGACTTTATTTCTCGCAATTGCGAGTTTATATCTCACAATTCTGACTTTATTTCTCACAATTGCGAGTTTATATCTCAAAATTCTGAGTATTTCTCACAATTGCAAATTTATATCTCACAATTCTAACTTTATTTCTCACAATTGTGAGTTTATATCTCACAATTCTAACTTTATTTCTCACAATTGCGAGTTTATATCTCACAATTCTGACTTTATTTCTCGCATTTGCGAGTTTATAACTTGCAATGCTGACTTTACTTCTTGCAATTGTGAGTTTATATCTCACAATTCTGACTTTATTTCTCGCAATTGCGAGTTTATAACTTGCAATGCTGACTTTACTTCTTGCAATTGTGAGTTTATATCTCACAATTCTGACTTTATTTCTCGCAATTGCGAGTTTATATCTCACAATTCTGACTTTATTTCTCGCATTTGCGAGTTTATAACTTGCAATGCTGACTTTACTTCTTGCAATTGTGAGTTTATATCTCACAATTCTGACTTTATTTCTCGCATTTGCGAGTTTATAACTTGCAATGCTGACTTTACTTCTTGCAATTGTGAGTTTATATCTCACAATTCTGACTTTATTTCTCGCAATTGCGAGTTTATATCTCACAATTCTGACTTTATTTCTCACAATTGCGAGTTTATATCTCAAAATTCTGAGTATTTCTCACAATTGCAAATTTATATCTCACAATTCTAACTTTATTTCTCACAATTGTGAGTTTATATCTCACAATTCTAACTTTATTTCTCACAATTGCGAGTTTATATCTCACAATTCTGACTTTATTTCTCGCATTTGCGAGTTTATAACTTGCAATGCTGACTTTACTTCTTGCAATTGTGAGATATAAACTCGCAATTACAAGTTATAAAGTCAGAAATTCTCACAATTGTGAGATATAAAAGTTGCAATTACTCTTTTTTAAAATCTATTTATTCTGTGGTGGAAACAAGCTTCCATACAAATGAGAGTGTTTTAGACTCCAGTACCTCCTGAGTACCCTGTGTTTGGACAGGGGCAGTAGGTGCTCTCTCTGTCTCTCTCTGTCCCAGCATTACAGCAACGGTTTCAGCCAGCACTTCATTTACACATTGTCTTATGAGCTCAGAGTCCACTGGTACGCCTGCGTCCACAAACAACTGAAGACCACCACCGCCTGCAGCCTCCACTGCCACACAAACACACAGAGAGAGGAAGATTACCGGGTGGGTATGGCACATGGGTGTTCAACACGCATAGAAGTTGTCAACTAAAACAATCTTTTGATGCTGACATTTAAAAACATTAGCAGCTGTTGCCTTCTTCATTTCAGTGTTGTTATTGTGAAGGAAAAATGGTTGAAAAATAAAGCTAAATAAATAATTATAAAAAACTAAAACTATTAAAAATGACAAAAGCATATAATTAAATTTATGTTACAAAATTACTAAAACTAACTGACCAATACTAACAGCAACTGATGCTGTCTAATCATTTTCACAGAAGTGTTGTTATTGTTAAATAAAAAATAAATAACAGTTGTTTAAATAAAAAATAAATTAAAGCTAAATAGACATTTTAAAAAACCAAAAATGTATGTGTATATATATATATATATATATATATATATATATAATAAAATAAATCACATAACAATTATTAAAACTAAACTAAATGAAAGTGTAAAAATGAAAATATAAAAATCAAAGCTAATTCAAATTATGAATAAATACCATAATAGTAAAAATAATACTAAAATAACATTTGCATAGATTCTGATGCATAGTCTTAAATCATGATGTTGTATAATTTATCAAATTATTCCAAAAAAAAAAAAAAAAAAACATCAGATAAAATACTTTTCAGTAATTACAACTCATTCCAGCCCACTTAAGAATAGTATGCATATATTCCACTTTTTTTATACAAAAAAATCACAAAAATCTGGAGTTTATTCCTAAGGAATGCTTGTCTGATTAAGCAACAGTAACCAATAAGGGTGGAGCTTAGTGAACGGTCAACAGCTGAAATGTAACAAAAGCTTATTTTAGACAATGCAACTCAAAATTCACCATAAAATGATGTGAAAGCAATATTAATTAATATAATAAAATTATTATATAATTTATAAGAACTAGTTATTAAAATGTATATTACTTGGGCTAGTGGTGGACTAATAGATATTCCAACACAATTTTCTAGTTCTAAATACTGGTTAAGCTTTTTGTCATGTTTTTACTGACAAAGACAATAGAGGGGTCTCTATTGCAATGTGTTTTGGGTAATGGGATCAGGACAAACACAGTCCTGGATTCAAACCTGGATTTGAAACAACTAGGCCAGAGGTCTGACCTATCATCACTTTTAACAAGAGCATTGCTAATATTTACAATTTCACATCAATTAAAAAAGCTAAAACTCTTAATGTGCATCCAAGCAATAATAACCCATGCACAATACTGGCATTTCCACAATATTCTGAAGTTTGAAGCACTTGAAATTTCAGTTTGCCAGCAAAGTAATTTCTAATATCCAATTTGAGACCCGCTTTACCTCTCACCCAGCCTATTCTGAATTCTTGCACCCGTAAGCATTTTGGACCGGTGCTATTAAAAAACTAATATACAGAACTGACATTCTTGGCAGGGCTCTCGTTTCCTTTTGTCTTGGGAAAGACTGCGTTCAAACACAAATACAGTTCCTCTACAGGAGGAAGAGTCCAGTCAGTCTGCGAATATGCTGACAACAGTTTGCCGCGAGCCTCCTCTGCAAATTTGATACATCATTGATCTTTCTATTAAACGAAAGCGAGAATTAATGAGGCAGGACCTCCGCGCCAACTGAGCAGAAGTGACGCAACGGAGACGGAAGGATGGAGCGGAGGAGGAGTAGAGGGGCTGAGCACAAGCAATCGTGCTTTAATGAGGAAATACAATCTTGCTGCGCGCTGACACGCTTGACAAATGCGCTGCTCGTATTGGTAGACGCTATGAATCAAAATTATGAGCTTGTAGACTGGAACCTGGTGCAGCTGGATCATTCTTGCTGGTTTGTGTCATGCATTATTGATTGTGTTGTTGATTTTTAACATTGACCAGACACATTGGTGAAGATGTATGACGGTTGAAACGCAGACCGACAAACTTTTAAAGATTGTAAACTGCGGGCTTTCAAATGTGTTTAACACACATTACTTATTTTATAGATGGTAAAGAAGCCCCTATCCACCAAAGTGTACAAAATTAAACAGATAATTAAGAGATTATCATTGTGAGATCTAAAGGTGCAATAAAACATTACATATAGTCACCTATGTCTGATGTCACACTATTCTCCGGCTCTGATTGGCTGGCTGGATCAGTCTGGGCGGGCTGAGGGAACATTCCAGTGATCATTCTGGCCATGAGCTGTTGCTCCACCCTATGACAGAAATGACAAAACAGTGCATGTAGGGGTGTAATGGTACATGTATTCGTCCCGAACGGTCACGGTACAGACGTCAGTGTTCGGTGCATACAGTCAGGCGACGAATCCAGTCAGTCACAGGCAATCCACACTCCAATCCAGAAGGGGGTGCAGGTGGAAAAAGAGCAGAAGAAGAGGAGACGATCTATGCACCAACCCCCCCAAAAAAGTTCAGATGGCACACAAGAGCTTGCTAGTAGCTCGCTGAGTTTCGATTCATTTTTGTGACGCGCTCCATAAAACCAGGACGGCAAAAAGCGGCATCCTGTTTGTTTTCTTTATTTGATAAAAGCGCAAGGTTTTGTTTTGGTAACACTTTAGGGTCCAATTTTCACTATTAACTAGTTGCTTAGTAGCATGTATGTTACTAGGAAATTGGCTGTTTATTATTAGTTATGAAGCACATATTAATGCCTTATTCTGCATGACCATATTCTACATCCCTGAATCCTACCCAAAACCTAAACTACCTTACCAAATATTAATAAGCAGTAATTAGGAGTTTATTGAGGTAAAAGTCAGAGTTATTAATTAGTTTAGTTACACAAATAAAAATAGAAACCTTTACAGTTTCGAATGATGTCTTACTCTTATCAATATGACCATAAATGACATAGTATAATAAGTTATTTCCGCTTATAATGAGACAAAATCATTTGGCATTGTGCCGATTTGTGTCGTGGATTTGTGCCGCTTCACTCTCTGTCTCCTCTTGGAAAAGTGAAGTAGGGCTCAGATGTAGATGGCACTTTGTCTCCTTTTATAACACAAGAGATGCTTTTCAGTTTTGTGGCTTATTGTGACTAAATACCTTTTGTTTTTTATCATCCCTACCAAAAAATATGACCTATGCAAGAGTGCATTCTGTAATTTCAGGACTAAATGCCGCTAATTGGAACAAACTGCAATTTGCACTAGTCTGTTCAAAATCAATGAAAGAAACCTAGCATTGGAGATTTGATGCTTTTTCCTGTTGTACCGAAATGCAAAATTGCGAAATATTATTACAATTGAATGTGATCCTGTCACATGATCCTTCAGAAATCATTCTAATATACTGATTTGCTGCTCAAGAAACATTTCTTATTATTATCAATGTTGAAAACAGTTGTGCTGCTTAATATTTTTTGCAGAAACCACAATACTTTTTATTCAGGTGTCTATGTGTTCTATGCTTAATGTGATGATAATAAAAAATAATGTATCAATAATATTTTCATTTAATGCTTATAACTGTGCAGCAGATGAAATGTGTACAGATAGTAGGGCCTCACCAATCCACCAGCCTGTTCTCCAGGGTCTCTCTCTGCTGGATGGTGCTCAGGATGGGCTCGGTGAGAGGGGTTGACTGGGAAGGCTGTGGAGGAAACGCTGGGCCGTGATATAGAGCAGCTGGAGGAGACGGAAGCCCGTTGAGCTCTATAGGAGAGTCTGGAAGTCCACAGTGTGTTTCCTGAATTTAACACAGCATTCAGGAAAATGAAGTCTTAGCAGTTTTATGATATATATCTGCCAACATAAGGCTTTCTGAAGAGAATTTGACAATCCATTACTGCAAAAATATCCCTGACGGCTCACTGGATCTGACATTTACCTTTCAACACAAATGACAGCAAATAAAAGCGCACACCGTGAACCGTGCGGTAATGACTAACATATGTTAGCATTAGCACAATTTCACAGTGGTCATTACAGTCTTAACAGAAGGGGAGGTTGGAGTGAAAGGGGGACGTTTGTCTTGTATAATTCCATCGCTGGATCCGCGAGCCAGCTTTCAACATTTCGGTCATTGGTTTGGATAATGTTCAGATTCCTTTGGCTCGGGCTCAGGGAGGTCTGTGTAAGGAGCGATTAGCTCATTTCCAGTGGCCGGCCGCCAGAGGAAAAAGAGAGAGAAATGCATTCTGCCAGTCGGGCGCTGGGCCCGTTTGAAGTTTATGGCTCCATCAGAACTGGCCGAGCCAAAGCTGAGGCACTGGAGACTTGGAGGAATGACATTTTAGGAGCTGGCAGTGATTCATGCCTGCAGTCCAAGAGAGAGAGCTTGTTCACCGGGGTCTGGACTTAAGTAGCTGTGGCCTTTATTTGGTTGTTGGGAAAACTACAAGTGGACCGAATACATGCCAGACCTCGAAAAAACACTTAAATACACGCAAATGCTGCACAACGTGCTTGAATTTTTATTGCTCTCAATCTTTGGAAAATGTTTATATTCCTGGACTCGTAACTGCAGACTTAATTGCCATTCAAACAATTAGATAGTCAAAATAAAAAGAGCCAGTAGGACTTGTCAGGAAAATCTCTCTGATAGGTTGCTAGGTTCTTCTGGCAGGTTGCAAGTTGTTTGGTCTCTAGATATGACTCAGGTCTCTCCTTCAATGCAAGTCTGTGGGATTTTTTTTCACCAGTTTTATTGTCTACCAGATATAAATCATTTAGAAGAAAAGTACTAACCGCGTGATTGGCACAAATGGTACAAGATAAGATTCAATACTTAGTGCTAGGGGGTTGTTCAAATCACTAACTTTAAGTATGAGTACTAGTAATGCTTGTTCTAAGTGATGCTTGCCTTATACCTGTACAATCACATAGAGTAGGGGTTCTCAAACAGAGGGGCACAAGATGACTTTAAAATAAGCTAACACAGCTAAAAATCTAAATGTAAAATGACATAATATTTCTTATTTTATTTAATTCTCTAAACAACTGCCATTTTTTATTTAAGGACCAGAGTTCCCATGGTCTTGGAAAGCACGGATATAAGTAGGGGAAATTTAGAAATGTGATTTCTAGGCCTGGAAAACAAATTAATAAAAATCCTAAAAAGTGGTCTAGTTCTGTTCTTAAAAAAATACAAAAATAAAAATTAAGCTAGAAATTGCTAATTGTGAGTAAAAACTATTTAAAAGAAAAATATCATAATCACAAATGAATGACTGGAAAATTCATTTGAATTCATTGCTTTATAAAAGCAGATATTGAAACGTAATTATTAAAATGTAATTATTATTTTAATATATTGCCACTACTAGTTTGGGTAAATAAAAAATAAGGCAGAAGCAGCAAAAATACTCGTCTATATGGGGAGCCTTTGAATATTGTCTTAGACAGTTTGGAGCCTCAGAGTCAAAAAGTTGAAAACCACTGACACAGAGCCTCCAGTTTGCAGAGGACTTAAGTAGTGAATGAAGATAAAGCAAAAATGCACATTATATGCTGACATTGAGTTTGACAACCAGGACTGTAACAAAATACAATATTTTCAAAGCATCCCTGATATAAACCTTTCAAAATGCAACCATACAAATCGTTATTCTAACATCTGCAAACAATTATTACCTTCAGCATATCGACACAAAACAATTTCCTTCCACCGCAAAACCTGTTAACCAGAGATCGGTTCCAACTGAGCTTCAACTGTGGAAGATGTCCCCTCTCAGACCAAAAGGGGTCACTGTGGAACAGCTCATGTGATTTGAAACGCAACCCCCTCCATGATTCTTTATTCTCATTATAAACACTCTTTTTCCCAGCAACTTCCACAAAAGCCTGTGAGAAAAACACAGATTTGCCTGCTTCCAACTCCCGTCTAATGACTACTATGCTATTTTGGTGCTAACTGACGCCTTGCCCTTGTAAGACCGAGCGAGAGAATCGGCCTGATGCCCCATACGCCGGGCGCCCTGCACTGCTTGTTAGCAGTAAATATAAGGGGCTTATGTCTATGTGTGCATGCTTGAGCAAGCCTGAATTCCTGAACGAAAAAAAAAAGAGAGAAATATCGGCAATACGCACCACACCCCTTCAATATCAATTCACTGAAAGGCCAATTTAGCAGCACACACTGTAATTAGATTTTTTCTCAAGCCCATGAATGATATTTTAAACTTTCATCCATTCTCTGGTCTTCGTTAATTAAAGAAAACGATGTTCTCCTTCACCCTTTGGCTCTGAAAATCTCATTATTGGAGCACTGAGCCATTGATGGCCAATATATCTGAGTAGGAGGAGACGTGGAGAATGGGCATTTGTAGTTGGGTCAAAATGCAAATGTGAGTAGGAAGTAGGAAACAGTGGATAGGGGCTGTTACCCTCAGGGTGGACACCAGGCTGTGAAATGACCTTTACGTTACGAGCTGGAGTGAGTGTGTGGGTTGAAATGTGCTTTTAATTGAATGTACCTGGCTGATGTCGGCTACGGCCAAGAAATTGGTTCCGGGAAAGATATTTTCCTCCTGATCTTCTCCAGCATGCGGTTCCTCGGCGGCCTGGGAGGCAATGATACGGAGACAGAGGTCAGGAAGCAATACCGTGTCTGGAAATTACAAAATTCATCAACAACTGAGAAGATTAGAAAGTTTTAAGTGTGTGAGTTAATAAGGATAATGATGACAGGCTGAAATAAAAGATGATCCTCGACCATAGGGTATGGTGGATTTAAAATTCACCCAATCAATTTTTTGAAAGCATGTTATAGATTCATCCATGCATATGTTTCATAAAAAAAAAGACCTCACAATGTTCAACTAATGAAACGAAAGACTTCTCTCTGGTGAAGTATGCTTAAAGCTGCAAGCTCGCGTTGATCTGCCTCCATTTTTTAGAGCAACATCAACATATGTTTCACTAGGGTGTAAGTCACGATACAGAAGAAAATATGTATCGCTACTTCCGTTTAACTTTAAAGGAACAGTTCCCTTTCAAAAACAGAAAATTCTGTCATCATTTACTCACCCTCATGTCATTCCATGAGACGTTTTGAACAATGACAATATGTGCATTACATAAAGCTATTTTAAGACTCAAAATATAGTGCACAAGTCGTATGGATTACTATTATGGTGCTGTTATGATGTCCTTTTTGGAGCTTGACAGCCCATGATCATTGTGCGTGTTCATTTGTATGGAAAAGAGGAGCGTGAACATTCTTCAAAACATCTCCTTTTGTGATCCACTGAAGAAAGAAAGTCATACAGGTTTGGAAGAACATGAGGGTGAGAAAATGTTTAAGTATATTGTCTCTTAATTGTCTTAATTTCATTTGGCACAGCTCCTCAAATGCTGATGCTGATCACACATACATACCTAATAAAATAAAACGCTGTCTCATAAGCCAATCTTACAAGACAGATTCAAGAGCGTCTTAACATCGTATACCTACAAAGATTCAATGAATCATTCAGTGCAAGGACATAAACTGTAACTGTTTAAGAGACGTGTTGAGTGAGTGTGTGTGTGTGTGTGTGTGTGTGTGTGTGTGTGTGAGAGAGAAACACGCATCAGTTTTCCAGGTCTCTGCCTCATGCAGCTAAGCCTCGTCTCCATGGTAACGGAGAGAGTTGGTCTGCTCATGTGAATGAGAGGTACGGGTGTGCTGAGTATGTGAGACAGATAGTGTTATTATACGCATTGCTCCTCCTAAAGCACAAAAATAGATTTTACAGCTCTTTTGTCACAATTTTTTATCATTTATACAATAGTTGTAGGTGTTTCATCCTGGATGGTACATGAAGAAATAGATGTTACATCCAATTATTATACAGCTCTCTGGAATACATGCTTCTTATTAGTCAGTCACAGCATTCTGCAGGCAAATATTTATAAAAATACTGTTCGCTATACTTATAATTAATTGCAGTCTTACACTATTGTTGAAACGTATGGGGTCAGAATAAAAAGTAATATCTCACAATATCACTGTTTTTATTGTATTTTTTATCAAATAAATGCAGCATTGGTGAGCATAAGAGACTTATTTTAAAAACATCTAAAAAATCTTCCTGTTTCTGTGCTAGTTTTATGTCCTCTCCTATCTGTATTCTGCTGGCATAAAATCATTTCACATAAAATCAATATTTCATTTACATGACTCTATCCTAGTTTATTATGAGATAAACATTGTTTTTTTGTGACGTTACCCCTTACTTATATTGTGTGTGTGCGTGTGTGTGTGTGTGTGTGTGTGTGTGGAGTGACTCCGTAGGAGCTGCGGAAACAGACGAGACTGCAGCAAGCGTGCTGCAGTGAGCTACAGAAACACAATATTACTTACTATTCTGCTCACACACATGTGCACAATCACACTTGCACTGAAAATAGCAGGAAATGAAAAGAGCAGCTGGTAATTTTGCAGCTGAACTGCAAATTAGAGGAATAGTTCCTTTGTATAGTTTTCTGTCATAATTTCTCGCTCTCATGTTGTTCCAAACCCGTGAGACTTTCTTTCTTCAGTTGAACATAAAAGGAAGGATTCAGAACAAGAGGATTCACTTCACAAAAATGGTTTGATTCATTTGTGAATCGGATGGATTCGGACTAATGATGACTCCATGATCCGGTTGCAATGGTTGATAGTTCACTCATTGTATAGAAAGAATACATTTTTTGCCTGTTTGTTTTTTCACAAAAAAGCTATCAAATGATTTCAGAGGACTTGAAATATTGTGCTTGAATCCACTTTTATGATGATGTTATGCTTTTTGAGTCCTTGAAATTCCCCATTCTTATTCACATTGTGTGTCCCATGTAAAAAAGTAAATGTGACAGAACTTTTACTTTTAGGTCACCTATCCCTTTTTGTTCAAGATCTACAAAAATCAATCTATCATAATATTTTCTCAAAGAACAAAAGTGGGCTTTGTAACAGTATGAGCCAGTGGTGACTGCAATGCACTCCAAATGTCAAGTCTCAGAGGACGGAGATATCATGTGTTTTAAGCACAGGCACTGTGAGACTTAGTCATATTTCATTCCCTCTGTTTGACAGGCCTCAGGCCTGGTGGGAGTGAAGTGTACGATTCAAAGCATGTTTTGTGAGAGCGTGTGTGAGTGTATGTCCTTGCCCGTGTCTTTGTGGGTGGGTGGGTGTGTGTGTGTGTGTGTGTGGGTGGAGGCTGGGGTCTGCCAGTCTGATGAGTCAAGGGCATTAACTGGGCACAGACAGAGTGCTGAACGCAGCCTTGCTGAGCTGACAGACCAGAACACCTCTGCCGAGCTGCATCAGACACGATCTGAGGGGAAGACGCACCCGTTTGCACACACACGCACACACACACACACAAACACACACACACACACACACGCACACGCACACGCACACGCAGAGACATGTCTTTTGCTTGTACAAAAACATGCAACATCAACATGACAAAATACACTGTTGTTCAATAAATCAATAATAATAATATTTTGCAGTCAATAATAAACAATTCTTAAAACAGGTTATATAGTTATATATGTGTGTGTTTTGTGCAGTAAAGGCCACGCATACGAACACCTAGCTGCACTATTCTACCTCAATAATATTTATATATATATATATATATATTTTTAAATATATTTAGAAAAGAGTGAACTATAGTACTCGGAACACTTTAAATCTTTACAATATTCTAAATAGTCTCCAGTTAAAAATATGATTTATTTACTTATATAACAAATATTTTAAAATGTATTTATTCTATTTGAAAAATAAATCAAGAATTTAGCAAAGATTGAACTATATTATATTAAATAATAATATATCAGGACACTTTAAATATTTACAATATTCTAAATAGTCTCCAGTTAAAAATATGATTTTTTACTTATATAAAATTGTATTTTAATAAAAAATATTTTAAAATGTATTTATTCTATTTGAAAAATAAATCAAGAATTTAGCAAAGATTGAACTATATAAGTTATATTAAATAATAATATATCAGGACACTTTAAATCTTCACAATATTCCGAATAGTCAAAAGCTTTAAAGTCTTCCCTCCTTAAATTTAGTGAGAATGTGACTGATTGTGAACTCGACCTGAACTCGAAGTCAAAAGAGGAAATGCATCCCCAAATTAACTCGACGGATTCTAGTGCAAGACGTGTTTCTAGGGTTATTTCTATAGAGCTGTAATGATTCCTCTGATGCTAACAGCGGCAGGCAGACCACAGAGAGGCTTTGTCCTCCTAGACGTGTTGCTCCGACAGAAGAGCAACGGAGCTGCATCTGTTGCCTAGCAACCAGATGTGAATGGCTGAGGTCGGGATTGGAGGAGTAAGAACAGAAAACGCTGGCGGCAATGTCCCCCCTGAAACATTATACATTCAGCTCAATACGCACACGCAAACGCACACACCTCATCCATCTTCATCCGCTTGGGCAGGTTCTGAGAGCATGAAGGCGCATGCATGCACGGCTTGGCAAAAATCAATGGCAGTGCGATGAGAAATGCAAACCTGGCCCTTATAAGCACTACAGCATGCTGGAGCACAGCCAACATTTAATGGCATAATATCCATCCATTCTCAGAACGGAGCCAAGACAGCTGGTGTATGAATACACACACACACAAACACACGAGCAAATGTACATGTTAGAGGACGTCCTGGGTGTATCATCAATTTGAAAGCCCACAAAACTATTAGCTATTTCTCTGGAACAAAATTGAAATGAAATTTGGAGCAGTGCTGATAAAGCCAACCAAACCATTTCATTTTCAAATAATAAGGGTCTACTTAGTGTTGTTGGTGATTTGGGAGGTTTTACGTGAATCGAAGGTGGAGGAAGGATGGTTTCGGCTGGAATTGATGGTGTAGAAGAAGCTGGACTGCTGCATAGACAACTCTCAATGTTCACACCAGGCTGAACCTGCAAACACAACACAAATGCATTTGAATGAAAACAGTATGTGGAATAAAAGCCACTTCAATCTGCTGTAGGGAAGTGATATTGTCCAATGCGGGATGCAAAGCTTGCAAAGCTTGTAAAGTCTGATTTTTATGCCCCCGAATATAGTGAAATATTGTGCGATGTGACAAAATCAGATGAAGATAATCATACAGCTATGTTTGTATGTGTGAACTTGTTGTTACCTGTATTTTGAGCTGTGGGGTCCGTTTCCTCGGTTCTGACTGGACCTCCAGTAAGATTGTGTTGGGTTTCCGAATAGCAGGAGCAGTCTTGTGTTCAGAAACGGTAATGGGAGGGAAGGACGTTGTTACGGTTGCTGGTTTATTGCTAATGATGACCCGTGAAGGCATTGGGGCCTGGCCGTCCACTCTGGGCTTACCTAAAGAGATACAAGGTGTTGTGCTTAATGATCTGGGATTGTAACCCAAAGGTTATATGTTGTATAACAACACTTTGCATTATGAATTGCATTTCAGAAAGTAATGACATGTGAAATTGATTTTGCGTTGCTAGAAGCGCTCTTGTACATTACAGTTTAGTGCACACAAGTTGCTTTGGATAAAATATTACTAAAAGACTGCTTATTTACATACATACATACATACATACTAAAAAAAAAGGGGGGAAAAGTCCGTTTTTCAGGCATTAGAGATACATGAATAATGTCTGCAGAGTGAAACATTACCAGGACAACAAAAGCCGACATTGAACGCAAAGTCTCCATCCCCCTCTTTTCCACAGGATGCGTGAGTGAACTAGCAATACACTTCGGCAGCCTAAATGCGCTTCTGCCAAACCTCTGAAGTCTGCACATCCATCGCCCTGATGCAGCGCAGATAACATCAACACGCTGTTTACAGGCAAGGGCACAACACGACCCCTATCCTCACGCGAGAGGGATATTAAAGACAGAGGCACTCCTGCAGATGGAGCCCACACACACACACACAACTACACATTACTTTATCTCTCAACACACCGCAGAGCGACTGTAAAGGACGTCCACGGTACTTTAAAGTGCCGTGTCAGCCCAAAACACATTCACACACATCTGGCTGAGCAGGAGGCCGATCTGGCAACATGATTGGCATCTGTTCTGCAATGGGACCGTGAGACAAACAGGTTCAGCCAGAGTGCGCTAGCGCAGGTTTGTGTCATTCCTGTTTGCAGGAAAGCAGGTTATGGACGCACATGCCCCATTACATAGAGATGCAAGTCTGGTCTCCTCACATTAACGGCAAACGAGGAGGCCGACATTAGCATAAATCTGCTGCGAGCGCCGCAATCTGTTTTTCCCAGCCTTCCATGCAAAGCAGGGGAAACATAAGCTTTACGATTTCCATAATTTGGCTGAAGGGCATCCAAACAGTGGCTCAGGAGCAAGAAGCACTGACTCATCTGGAATGCACAAATACTTCTGATAGCAAACATGTGGGCTCCGCCGAAGGAAGGCTTGAAAGGAGGCGTTTGTACTCTAGAACCTCAAGAGAGTAAAAACTCTGAAATGCGAAACCAGATCGGATAGATTAGCTCAATGATGGACAGTAAGAGATGCTATTACGGGCTATTCACAAACCAGGGAAGCCGCAAGGCATGCAAGGAAACAAAGACCTAAATGAAGGGACAGAATTCACAGCCCGCAAAATGCTTGGGAATACATTCAAGAGTATGTAAATCACTGACTTTACTGGACCCGAGGACACTGCAGCAGGAGACTTGAGAAAGAAGATGGAGAGAGAGATGATGAGATGATTAAAACAAAATAAATGCACATAAATATGTGCGCACACGTCCTGCTTCTGCAACCACATGCAATTTCAAAGCAACAAATGAAGTCACGTCTTCACCACTGGGGCTACCACCAGAGTAATTTCATCTACAATCAATAAAGTATAAGAAGGTAATATGATGCCATAAAGAATCGCCTATGCAGGGTAAGATTTGTGAAAGTGTACATAAGATTGCAAGCAAGATTTGTTAAGGTGTAAATCGCCTTTCAAGTGTAAGAAAAACATATTTGCAGAATTTTACTGTTATTTGTAAGTGTAATGCATTGTATTGTGAAACGCAGCTTCATGCTTGCGCAAAATAAATGTGATCTGTATTCTTCTGACTTGCATTTTTCCCATGCTTAGACTTTTGGCACTTTTTTTTCGCACAAATACGGCCAAAAACATTGCAAGCCTGTGAACAGCAATTTGCAAGCAAAAAATAAAAAAACAGAGGCAGGAACTGCAAAACAGGTTGATCGCGTAAAATCAACCTTTGTGTAAAAAAAATAAAAAGGTTGCAAATGTCTAAATGACTGCTTGTGTACATGGGGCAAAAAAGTTCCCGAAATAACCCGATTTGTACAGTTGTGTCTTTCTTTTAGCTGCGCTTACAGTTTTGGCACGATTCTCTCACTCACTGAGTTTTGTAAGCGCGAAGAAGAGGGCGGGTCCACCTTCATCATGTAGCCTATCAAATGAGCCTCTCGCTGACTCTCGTTTTACTCTTATCTGATTGGTTCAATAAACACGCCAGTCCAGTTTGGCTTTTCATCGTTCTCGTTGCCGAAATGTTAATGCACACATAGCCTACATGTTTAATAAATAAATAAATCATGATTGCTTAATTAGCTGTGCACCATTAGACTGACTATATGAGTTAATACTGAATTTCGAGCTGGTGTTAACGTTATTGGATTTAAATTATATATATTATATCTGTTACACCACTGAGCTGATGTTAAACTTTACAATCAAAACATTTAATACCCCTTCTTTTATACCTATAATACCAATCTGATGCAGTGTTTTTCACATCATTTCTCTGTTCATGGTATTTAACACTCAATAATATTGTCTTGGTTGCACTGTCAATATTGATTCTGATTACTTTCGTGTGACTGATCAAGCTATTTGTAGCTAGTATGAATAACAAAATGCTTTCTCTGTGTCCAGATTTGACTGTAGCTAATGAAAAACTGATTCTTCAAATCAACATAAACTTAACTTTGACAAAACGTAGTCTTTAATAATGTCTGAATAAATATCCATATCCAATTACAAAATCAAATGCAAAGCAACCAATTATGTCTGAATAAAAACCCAGCAACCAGGGAATCCATAGCATCTAGATATGTTTATATATAGGGCTATACAGCCATCTTCACTCTAAAAAATAATTCAGTGGCTTAGTAAATATCACAGTAATAACTTTATTAACTTAATAAAATCTCTGAATATCATTTACTTGATTGTTTGAGTTAAACGTACCAAAATAATTGACTAAATATCCAACAGTTAATTTTGTCTAAAATTTACAGTTATATTTAAGTTTTTTATTTTCACTTAAAGAATTTAGTATTTGACTTACAATTATTTATTTATAATACACTTGAAGGTGCAATGCGCAACATTTCATGTTAAAAATACCCGTTTTTCTAACCCATACATGCTTAAACAATTGCCTGATGGGCTGAATGAGCCCTTCTCTGATCACTGTGATTGCCTCCATAATCCTGTACAGTAAAATAAATAAGAGGGATTCGGGACGGAATGAGCGTGCACACCTCTGGTTGCAGTTTCGCTTGTCGCCAGAGGGGGCATAGTTCTGCAAAAACTCAGAGACTTGCGCAATGCACCTTTAATATTATTTGTGAAATTTCTATAAAAATATTTGAGAATGGAGAATTAAACTGACCTGTTTCAGGACCCACAAAAATTACTTAATTCAAATCAATATTATTAATATATTTTAAAAAAGTGTATACAACAAGTCATTTTTATGATTTTACGCGATCAATCTATTTTGCAGTTCCTTCCTCTGTTTTTTTCGCTTGCAAATTGCTGTTCACAGGCTTGCAGTGTTTTTGGCCGTATTTGTGCGAAAAAAAACGTGCCAAAAGTGTAAGCGCGGAAAAAAATGCAAGTCAGAAGAATACAGATCACATTTATATATAACAGTAACATGCTGCAAATATTTTTTTCTTACACTTGAAAGGCGATTTACACCCTTACAAATCTTCTCTTGCGCATACAAATTTTATTTATGCTTGCAATCTTATGTACACTTTCACAAATCTTACCCTGCACATGCGATTCTTTATGGCATCATATTACCTTCATAAGAATTCACCTCAGAGACGGCCTGACAAGGTGAGCATGGGCTGCTCAAAGCATCTTTGGCATGCAAAAGCAGCAATCACTGTGTGTGAATTACAAGTCTTCACAATGATTCTTTCTTTATTAATAATACATTTAGGGAAGAACAGAAAAGATGGCTTATATGGAGTTGTGCACCATTAAGAACTGAATTGAGAATGGCTAGGGATGAATTTGAAAAGGAGGTAAAAAAAACTTGATTGCAATTCATATTAAAGAACTGAACATTTTGCCTTTTAAGGTTAACAGGTGTAACATACAGAGAGAGCAGCAGAACTATGGATAGATGGATGGATGGATGGATAGACAGACAGACAGACAGACAGACAGACATACATATAGATAGATCAACAGATAGACAGAGATAGATAGATAGATAGATAGATAGATAGATAGATAGATAGATGGATAGATAGATGGAAAGATAGATAGATAGATAGATAGATAGATAGATAGATAGATAGATAGATAGATAGACAGAGATAGATAGATAGATAGATAGATAGATAGATAGATCAACAGATAGATATATAGACAGAGATAGATAGATAGATAGATAGATAGATAGATAGATAGATAGATAGATAGATAGATGGATAGATAGATAGATAGATAGATAGAATGACAGAACAATAGACAGTACGATAGATAGATATAATTATAGAATGACAGGACAATAGATAGATCGATAGATAGATTTAATGATAGAATGACAGGACAATAGATAGATCGATAGATAGATATAATGATAGAATGACAGATTGACAGAAAGATGGATGGATGGATAATTTATTAAATTCCACTTTTTGTCATTCCAATTCCAATTAAAATTCAACTTAATGTGGGGTGTGGCCAATTCAATTAAAATTTACTGTCATGAATTGAAAAGGAGCCAATTATTTGATTCCAAATCTTGCATAACCCTGTTATTATATAAAGAAATAAAAAGTATCGTTAAAGCTCTTGAGTTTGACTGAAAATAGTAATGCTGCTATAAACGGTATGAACTAACACTTCCCTTGATCGCTGCTGTGTTGATTCGACTGCCACTTTCTACTCTCTGCAGTGCAGAACTTGCTAAGCAGATTTGCGGAGAGCTTGCCTGCTGTCGTACGTGTGTAAGTGTGACTCGGGGGCCGTCTATGGATGAGCCGCACCGATCATCTGGAGCAGATGAAAGGCTCTCTCACCATTCCCATGGGGCACTCTGCAATCCCCACTGTCATCCCGGGAGAGTCACGGAAGAAGGGTAAATTAGGCCAGCTCTAATCTACAGCCCTCCAGAGACCCAGTCTGAGCCTTGGCGAGTCAATCCAATCCAAGCTGGGCCAGTCTGGACCCTCTCCTTCACAGATACACCATGCACAACTGCAGAAGTGTCTGGGAAGTTTTTAATGGGAGTCTGGAACTTTCCGCTTGGGTTTCTTTCACACATTCAGTATGAAGGGAAATAGGACAGCCACGGGGATGACACTGGTGGATGATTAAGACGCCTTGGGAATAGCCTCGACTGGTAAAAGATGCTTTTGGTTGATGTGGGGGTTTAAAGAAGTTATTAGGAGATGATTCACATTCGTTAGATGAAAGTTAGACAGGTCTGATAGGTGTGATTTGGGGAATGAGATGGTGTCGCTCTAAAGTATAACAAGTATCTAACTTAGCACTTTAAAGCTGCAGTCTGTAACTTTTTTTGGTCCAAAATTTAGATAATAATCATGAATCCATTTTCCAAACTGTGTTTTTGTCTTATCCTGGATCACTACTGTACACCTATAATAAGTGTTTATATTGGGACTATTTTAGACTGGTTCGGGTCAGCACCACTGGGGAGTAGCCCAGTACCTGCGTGACTCGTCATAGACATAAACAGAGAGAAGTAGCTCCGGCTACATTGTTCTTCAGCAAGACGCATGCAGTTCTGTTTATTAACCGCTAAATGGCCAAAAGTTATGGATTGCAGCTTTAAAGGTGCTCTAAGCGATGCCACGTGTTTTTTTGTCAAATCCAGCAAACATCTCCTCACTATCCGCTAGCTGCCTGTCCCCTGAACACACTGTAAAAAATAAAAAAAACGCGGTCTCGGTAGACTGCCCAGGCTCCACAAACGGCAAGAAAAACAAACAGGCCCAGCCTTGGCCACGAAACATAACAAACAGTGTTCCAGCCAATAACCGACAAGAATTATTTGGGGGTGGGGGTTGGGGGGTTAGTGCGCGTGCACATGAAGGGGGGTGTGGGGAGTGGAGGAGAGAGAACATGAAGAGGGAAGTTAGCTAGAGGAGAGATGTCCTGACAACGACTAACGTTAAAATTGTATATTCTTGAGAATTTTGATATGGCCGACACACGACCAAAGAGACGAAGTTCCGATGAACAAATAACAAAGAATAGGGTAAAGGAGAAGGAACGCGGGAAGTCCCGAATTTACATCGGAAAAGCATTCAAAAGGTGGCGAGAACTCCGCCGGCAGAAGGGCTTCCAATCCGACATTCAGGTGGCTCTGTTTTTGCTGGACAGGTGGGTAAATCCAGTTTGTTTTTTCTAAATGGTTCATGACTGTTTCAGGAAGCACGGAAGGGAGGGGGAGGGGACGGGATGAGGAGGAGGGAGGGTAGAGCTAGCCTCCGTTTTGTTTGACAATACTTCGAACGTCAACAAGAAGTGACGTCACCCAGCATTGCTTAGAGCACCTTTAAATAGATTTTTGGAACAATTTAGGAACAACATCCCAGCTGAGAAGATCAGCTTAGACCAGCAAGGCCCAACAATAAGGATGGGCTTATGGATCGGTGTAAGAGTTTTGGGCCAATCTGGGCAAATATCAGTGATTTGATAATGTATGTGTGGTTTAAAGGGTTAGTTCACAGATACACATCTTCTCAGTTCTCGCGCATACATCATGTCGCTCTCGTGAACTCACGTCAGAGGACTACACAGAAGAAAATGAATAGTTGAATGAAGTCGTTATTTTCGTGTGGTTTTTTTTGCACACAAAAAGTATTCTTTGTAGTCACTTGGACTATTTTAACGATGTCTTTACTAACTTTTCTGGGCCGGCAGAATGAAATTACCTAGCAGCCTATGGAGGAGTTAGCCAGCTCTCAGATTTCATCAAAAATATCTTAATTTGTGTTCCGAAGATGAACGAATGTTTTACGGGGTAGGAACAATATGAGGGTGAGTAATTACTGACAGAATTTTTATTTTTGGGTGAACTAACCCTTTAAAAGTATTTGCAAACAAAAATATATTTGGTATTCTGTGATGTTCTGAACAGTCTTCTTTTTTTGCTTATTCTGTTGAATTTTGCTGATGTAAATATGTTAAGGTAATATTATCTAGATGGCTGGAATAGATGAAGTTTCATAAAAAATGTGAGAAAGACTTGGAAGAAAACTATGTTTAATTAAAAATACTTTTTTTCTTTTTCTTTTTTTTTTACCTTTAAAAAAAGTTTTTATATTCCTTCTAGTATAAAAGCCTTAATTTCAATCTGGCTTGTCATACATAGACATTAAAGGGGACATATTATGCCCTTTTTTTTTTTTTTTTACAAGATGTAATATAAGTCTCAGGTGTCCCCAGAATGTGTCTGTGAAATTTAAGCTCAAAATACCCCATAGATAATTTATTATACCATGTTTAAAATACCCATTATTGAGTGGAAGGAAAAATATGCCGTTTTCGTGCATGTATCTTTAGATGCAAATGAGCTGCTGCTCCCCACCCCACTTTCCAGAAGAGGGCAGAGCCTGTACAGCTCATTCCACTGATACACTGCCAAAAACATATGGTTTTAATTATCATCTCTATCGTGGTCACGCTTCACGTGACATTGCAGTTCTTCATCATCATGAAAGTTTATTATCTGCATACGTTTTAAAGCCATATCAGTCTAAACTTCTGATATATGGTTTTCTGAGAGCACACATCCGAAGCACAGAAGCTGGCTGTCAGACGAAGCATTTTGTGGGTATTAAGTTCTCTTTCACGTCTTACTGCACTTAAACTGTCAAATACACACAAGGTTATGTCAAAAACACACAAAGTTCAGATAAACACAGTCAGTTCTGTCTGCGAATATACACAGCAAGTATACACATCAAATCACATGTGCATATTAGATCTGTGTATTAAAGTGAAAGCGGCGTAATCTACAACACCTACTGCTTTATATGCTATTAATATGAATCAAACAACAAAAGAAAAACAGAAAATCACTCACTGCCCTTGATTGAATAACTAGCTTTAATAAGAATACATTTCTTACTTGAATACATGGCGGACAGTGTAAAGCTCACTCAGGGCGGGGTCTATGCTAATAGGGCAGAGTCCGTCAGCAGTTGTGGGCCGGGCCTAAGCATATGTGATGACACAAAAGTTACAATCTGGCAAACAGCTTGTTCTGAGACACTGCTTATGATTTATGGGAATTAAAAAAAGAGGAGTGGGTGGATTTGTACCATTATAGGGTGGTTGTGTACACACACTGCTGACTCACATCTATGTTCAAAATGTTGCATAATAGGTTCCCTTCAAAATGTGTCCTTACAGTGTGTCTCAATAAGAAGATAGTAATATTGCTAAAAGATGCTTTGAAAATGCAAAAAAAGTAAATTAAATATATAATGTATACATAATGTATTTATATGAATATGCTTTGTGGTGGGACCAATGAAAATGGTGTAAAAAATTAATAAAATAAATATAAGTTAAAAAAAAGTATTAAATTAAATTAAATTAAATTAAATTAAATTAAATTAAATAAAACAAAAAATAAACACTTATTGCTAAGATTTGACCAGCATGGATTTCATGGCTGGATTATGCCAATTAATGCTGGTTTGATATAGGTCTAGGTAGGTCATCATGCATTATATTAACCGGCTGGGGAAGCAGGCCAACTAGCATTATCTTTCTGGTGAAACAGGATAAGTAACTAAATAAGTCTTGCTAGTGAGCAGGGATGTAACTGTAAAAAAAACAAACAAATTTTTAATGGTTTACTTTTAGCATTGTTTTAACAACTTTCACATTGTTGCTGCAGTTTCGTATTAATTTCGTAGTGAAAGGAACTTCAATATGACTATGAAGAGAGTTGAGTATCTATCACGGCGATTAGGGCCACTGCATTGCAGATGTGATTAGAGAGTCTTTGTTCACTTCAGCATAGCTCCGATCAGAGGTCAGTCTAGCATACGGGCAACAGCCCACGACATGCTGTTTCAAACATTACTAGGCCATTTTCCACTAGTTCATTTCATTCTCAATACCCTGGGCCACAATTCGGGAAACACTGAAATACTGTAAACAGCTTTAGCAGTGCAAAGGTGCTTCGTCAGTGCCATTCTTTTCATGCAATACCTTTAATTACCTCTTCAGTCTATTGCAGAAAATAACGATGGCAATTCAGCTGTTACCAAACTAATGGAACGTTTCGGCGCCAGGAGGTCATAATCCTCAAAAGGAAGGGGGTAGGGGATAAAAAAAAACTAATCAACTCATAATACGAACGCTTTCAAAATGTTTTCAATTGGCTATTTGCAATTACTGCCCTAAAAAGTCCCCTCGTAAAGCACAACGGTGTTTTCATACATATGGCTGTTTGGGCTAACAAACAGAATTACCTCCAACCGCACAAGGTCGGACCTGAGACGGAGCTTGCAGTGATTGGAAGCGGGAAAATGAGAGCGTAATAGAAAGGCATTAATGTCCCTGACAGTGAAGTGATTAAACGAGAGCGGCATAGGAAGGCTTTTTAACGAGTGGAGAGGCAGTCGTAATTAAGAGCTAAACCCACACCGCTGAAATGTCGTCTAATTAAGTCCATTCTTTAATGCTGCCGTGTGCTCAGAGCTAGCCGGAGGAGAGACGCTTTATGACTGCAGCATGTGGAGGCTGTCGCATCTTTGTTTCAGAATGGTCAGAGGTTTAAAGGACACAGAACAGCATAAACTGCGTCATTGATCTTTTATGCGTTTATGTTTTAAAACATAGTTTTCTGATGCCAAATATGCCGCAAATCACTTCCAAATTAAATTATAATCCCGACAAAAACAAATCTGCGGTTATCCAAGTTGTCATAATGGACATCAAGAACGAGTTGGGTTGGAGTAAAGTTTGCCAAGAAAGATTTAGCTGAATTCAAATGAACAAGTAAAGGTAAAAAGGGTTCAGGGTTCATACAGATTTTTACGAATAAATTCACATGATTTTTCAAAGACTTTTGAGGCAAATATTCATCACCTAATGTTCCATGAAACGTCCATGTATACATGTAACATAAGAATTCAAATCCATGTTTAAATCTGCCACAACATATCTAAACTAAATCTTAATGACAAGCTACGTGGTTTAAAATACAAAATAAGCAAAAACTGCAACTGTGCCAGACTTTACCCCACACACAAAATATAACGTCACGTGACGTGAAGGATTGTCCGAACGTTTCACAGATATTTGTGACACGAATTTCCATGACTTTTCCAAAACTTTGTGTTTATTGTAATGGCCTGGAAATGCCTTTAAAATTTCCATGACTTTTTCAGGTTTTTCATGACCGTACAATCCCTGTTAGTTGTGGTAATGGTGGCTTACCTAAAGGTATAGCCATGGGAATGAGGTAACCTCGCACTGGAGAACCAGGCTGCTGCTGTTGGGCAGGATCACTGGGGCTGAACAGGAAATGGGGCTCAGAGACTGAAGGCTGCAGGGCAGGAACACCATCTACAAACTGGCTAGTTTGGGTTTTAGAGGACTTCATCTTCACCCCTATATGAGTGAATGAAAAGAGAGAGACAAGAATCCATAGAGTTAAATGGAAGACAGAAAAGGCAAAATTAGGGGTGGGCAATATGGCAAAAATATATCGTCTAAATAGTTTTAAAGACTATTTCACAAGTTACAAAGAGACCCGTAGAAAGACCATCAATCATCATTTCTAATTGAAGGGCTGAAACACACCTTTGACGGTCTCTACTACTTTAGGTCGCTGAGGTTTGGATTTCGGTGTGGGGGAGTTGAATCGAAGGTAAGGGCTTTTTTTGAGTGTGCGTCGATGACCATCATAAAGAGCTTTTCCATACAGTCTGGCCAGATACTCTTGATCATTCTGAGATTTAAGCACAACCGACTGAGAATGGAAAAAAAACACAATCAATTAACAAACTGTGTATCAAGATTTAAAATAGAAAACATGGTATTTTATACTATGATGCACTCATACTGTATGTATGGTAAACGGCACATTATAAAAATATACACTCATACCTATAGTAAACATAATAAACTATACTAATCATATTGATAGTAAACATGGCAAATAATATGAACCTATCCATACAGTTATGGTAAATTACTACAATACTACATTATTATAATGATAATTTATTTGATTAAAAAAATTGTAAAAACAACAACAACATAATATTGTGAAAATAGTGTAAATCTGCATTTTCAGCATCATTACTCCAGTCTTCAGTGTCACGTGATCCTTCAGAAATCATTCTAATATGTTGATTTGCTGCTGAAGAAACATTTATTATTAATAACAGTTGATAAAAGTTGTGCTGCTTCATATTTTTGTGGAAACCGTGATAAAAATTTTTTAGGAACAGAAAGTTCAAAAGAACAGCATTTATATGCGCGTTTAAAAAGTAGAAAGTTATAGCTTTGCTTATGTAAAGGTAGGCATAGCCGTAAGGATTTCATTTAGTTTAATCTAACACGCATGGCAACCCCCGATTGTCGCCAGCAAAATAACTCTCAACCTCTTGTAACTGTGTGCTCTGTTGTCTGGATTGACTGCACCTTTAACGATAGCAGCAATTAAATGCCTGGATGGCCTCCACACATAGTAACCTTCAGATAACCACTGAATGTGTTGCTAGGTTAAGAATCATCCACACAGACACCGGGCAACGTGGACAGCCATTAACAGGACCAGGCTTGTGCCAAACACAGATAAGGCAAGCCTGCCTCTCGTCTTCTCACTCTTTATTTTTAGCAAATTAGTGTCGGGGCAACATATGGGTGCTCAAAGCGGCTCATTTAGAGAAAATGCCACTGAGACACAGAAGTACTGAGCTACAGTGTTTACATCCAGATGGACCATTTTGGGAGTGTTGTGAGCTTGTCAGGTCACGGTGATAAGTAAACAACACGTACAGGATTAAACACTGCTAACAAACAGGTTAGGAGACCCTACAATTCATTATCAGTTTTAACATAACAGACAGATGATTTGGACCACAGCCAAATAGGCAATTATGAAGCTCTCATGTCATATAATGTTAGTCATTATCTACTGCCTAGTGCCTACTGATGCCAAGGACCCCAAAATATGATGATTCTTTTACGAGGGATCCCCTTCACATATACTGTATATTAGTAAATATATGCATTAAGGATTTAAATACACAATTAATAAGCATAAGTATCTTTTAGAATAAGGTTTAATATCTAAATGACAAGATGATCAATTGTTTTCATAATAAATATTTATCCCAAGCAGTTTGACAGTTAACTTTAAACCTAAAAATACATTACAAAAATTCTTTTTTCTCTCTCTCAAATTTTCCACTGAACATTTTTAAAGATGCTTTGTTAAGTAAAAAGAAGTTTAACTTTTAAAAACACATATCGAAACCCTGTCTTCAGTTTCATTCGTCAGTGCTGCAGTCGGATACCACTGTGCAGCATCTACCATTTTTAAAGCAAAAAAACGTTCTGTTTGAATGGCCTTCAAGAATTATTGAGCAGCCTACTATCTAGAATAGTCAGAATTATGCGGTCTAGGCAGGCATCTCATTGCTATTGAAACAGCTTTAATATTTCATTATCAGAGGAGTTTGGTTGTTCTGTCCATTGTGTGAACACATTTTGAACGGCATTAGATAACACTGACATAATCCTGCTCACCGTATCTTGCTTCCATTCGGGTCTGGTTCTAACAGAAAGAGCGGGTTGTTTGCTGTGTGCCAGTGTGCTTTCTGCTTGTGTTCTCACTACGCCTCTCAGAGAGGTTTTCTTCTCTGCCGCAGAGGTTTCACCTCCCCCTCTTCCTCTTCCTCTTCCTCCACGTCCATTCCTGCTCCTCTGGTCCTGCTGCACCACTTTGGCGACTGCAGCATCACTCCTCTCAGAGTTCTCCCTCGCCAGATCATCCTGACAGGAGGAAGACAAGACAAAGGGAAGGAGAAAGAGACAGAAGACCTTGAAGTCAGAAACACTTGAATATGTGTTCAGTAAATAGTGCACGGACAGTAATATAAACTTGTTAAAAAATGCAAAAAAAAAAAAAATTATGTGCTAGATGTTACTTATGTATGGAAGCTTGTTTCCACCATTGGAATAAAACAATACATAAAGGTAATTGTGACCTTTTTATCTCACAATTCAGGCTTTTTTCTCTCACTTGCAAGTTTTTCTCTCAAAATTCAGACTTTTTTCTCTCACTTGCGAGTTTCTATCTCACAATTGCAAGTTTTTTATCTCACAATTGCAAAATTATATCTCCCAATTTAAAATCAGCTTTACAGCGACAAATGGGAAAATAATGATTCAATGATGCAACAGAATTCAATTCTGCTGTAAAGCAGCTCTAAAAAGACAATAATAAACAGTCATTATACAATTGAAATCAGTTCACTGTTGATTCAGTTTGGTTCAATAACTGTGTGAAGTTAATCAATTATGGAATAAGTTCAATTAATCTATGAAGTAGCTTTGGAGAAAACAGTGATGTCATCATCCTGCTCAGTTCAGCTCTCATCCGATAGTGTCAGTGGAGTCAAGTCAATAATATTGCAGAATATTAAGTGTCCTCAACTAAACAAGCCAAAAGGCGATAGTGGCAAGGAACCAAAAGCTCCAAACTTGCGTGAAAAAAAATCGAATTGCTTGTGAGATAAAAAGTCGCAATAACCTTTTTATGCTATGGAGGAAACAAGCTTCCAAGTTTTTTCAGCCGTTTTATTGTCCGCCAGGTAAATAATCATAAACGTGATCAATTGGAAAAGTAATAGCAGATCTCTGCTCAATGCCAAGCATAAGCAAAAGCAAAAAGCACTAATGATTATTCAAATATTTTCCCTTTTAAAACAGTATTTCGGAGAACAAAGAACAGTGACAGATTGTGCAGAAACAACAGATTGCATTTGAAGGTAGAAAAAGAGACTAAATCTCTCAGTTCAGCTCACCTGAATCTCCTTGCTGAGTGTATTGATCCAGGCATCAACTGTCTTCTTTATCCTCAGCTCTT
This sequence comes from Leuciscus leuciscus, assembly GCF_965113295.1. NCBI lineage: Eukaryota > Metazoa > Chordata > Actinopteri > Cypriniformes > Leuciscidae > Leuciscus > Leuciscus leuciscus. The sequence goes on along the minus strand of NC_138741.1, from coordinate 26,219,790 downwards.
CATGGACATCTCTACAGGACAAGACACATGACAGGTCGTCAACATCTTCAAAGACAAAAACTATTCATCTAGAAACTCGAGCCACAGAGCTACTTTTCTTGACGGTAAAGCTTGTTGTGTTGCTCTAGGCACGTTTAGTCATTCTAGTGCTCTCTACGGTAGAGGTTCAAGGTCACTTTTCAGCTACTTTTAGAGATGAATTTCCATGAGCTGTGAATTTAATTTAATAGTGGGAAGGGAGTGGACAAACACAAATCTCTAATCATAAGTTAACTTGCTAAATAAAGCTAAATTAATAGAATTTATTTAGATTGATGGTGTGCAGTGGAGATTTACTCTACCGTTCAAAAGTCTGTAAGATTTTTGTATAGGCCTAATTTTATTCAGCAAGGATGCATTTAAATAAAAAAAAGTGACAGTTAACAATTTCTAATTTCTGTTTTAAATAAATGCTGTTCTTTTGAACTTTCTGTAAAAAAAAATATTTTCCACAAAAAACTTAAGCAGCACAACTGCTTTTATGGTTTCAAATGTACTAAACATCTTATTTATCCAAACAATACATCTGATTTCCATTTAAATCATGTGCTTTAAATTACTGTGAAATGTATTTGAAAAAAAAAAAATAGTAGTCATTTTATTCGTTGTGTTCCAAAAAGCATTTATTAAAAAAGGGCTGCAAAAAATCTATATCAGTTTATCACTGGATTCAGTTTAGTTCTTTCAGAGATGCATTTACTTAAAACGTGGAAGTGAATGAATCCAATTTTCAACCGTAAGATGAATTTCTACATATTCTAAATTAACTAAATGGATTGGAAAACAGCACTGCCATGCAGCGAATGGAATTTTGCCATAAACAGGCACAAAAACACAGTTAGATGGACTTCTGTGAGTTGTTTTATTTTCACGTCCTGAGTGTCTGAGATCCCCAATCCCAATGAGGGATGACATCTGCAGGCAGAGCAAATCTAAATGTGGCACACTGTGTTTAAAGACGCAACAGTCTTCCAGCGTTTCTCCGCTGAACACATTATGCTAATGCCCTGCTGTCTCTTGGACTGTTAGCCCATCTCTGAAACACTTATTGCACTGTATAAATCACAGAGATGAGGAGACGAGTGACAATCCCAGCATGCCATCCAAACTGCTGCTCTGAACCACCAACAGCCCATGTATCTAATTCTTGCTTCCTTTTTCCTCTTTTCATCTCTGCATTTCTGCTCAGAGGGATTGAAAAGGAGGTGCGTGTTTGTGTGGGTTTGTGTAAGGACACACTAGAGTTTATGCTACAGTACGTCAAAAAACACTGCAAATCCATTGAAGGGATGTCACGTGGACCTTAAGGAGTTTTTTTTAAGTCACTCATGCGACCAAAAGATGAGAAAACTATGTGCACCACTCCATATTTTTAAAATTGTCTGTCTTAAAGCTGAATTTATTTTTAACTTGTAACAGCATCTTAGAAATATAACACTCATGGAGGGGTGCTCAAAAACAGTGTGAGATGCGATGCAACAATCAAGGACGTTCATCTAAATGTGTCTGGCTATAACAACAGTACTTTAAAGGGGAAGAACTTAGAGGCAATGTTTCAGAGAGGATTTTGTCAAGCAGCTGAAGCACATCACATGGTCAGTACGATAATTAGATAGTGGTTCAATGGATCACAAAACTCACGGTTCTGATCATATTGCAGTTTTTGAGTCACGGATCGGATCATTTTTTGGATCAGCAAGAAACAATTTGTGTGTGCGGGGGTGTCAGTAAAAAATACAGTATGCACTAATTACAAGCATAGATAAATACAATGTAACAAAGTTACAAATAAAGTAAGGTCTAATAGTATTCAGAAATGTAATAATTAAGGTTTGTCTTCAATCTAGGCTTTAATCTCTTTTTTGTTTTGTTTTGTTTAATTAACATTAAAGGGTTAGTTCACCCCAAAATTAAAATCATCCCATAACTGACTCAGCCTCAACTCAAGCCATCCTATGTGTATATGACTTTCTTCTTTCAGCCAAACACAATTGGAGTTATATTAAAAAATATCCTGGCTCTTCCATGCTTTATAATGGGAGTGAATAGAAACTGAGATTTTGAACCCCAAAAAAGTGCATCCATAAAAGTAATCCATACGCCTCCAGGGGGTTAATAAAGGCCTTCTGAAGTGAAGCGATGTGTTTATATAAGAAAAATATACATAATTATAACTTTATAAACTGTAATCACTAGCTTCCGGATAACGGCCATCCGCACATTCACGAGAGAGTCGAGTTTTGCCGTATCACATAGGATGTAGTAATTTTATACATTTATATAGGCTAGTAATTTTCATTTATTGGTGAACTAACCCATTGTGAATGCATGCGAATGCATGGATCCAATATAATGATATACATGCGCTTTCTTTCTCAACTGTTTACATTCACTTAAGGCAAAATGATTCTGTTTACGAAAATACTTGCCGAGACTGGTATTTTGACAATTTTTTGAGTATGTGTTTGTTCAAGCGCAAGGAGATGCAAAAGAGGATTCAATTCAGTGTACTGAACAGCTGTGCACAGATAAGAGATCGCAAGTAATGAACGGAGTTCTCTAAATGAATAAAAATAGTGAAATGTAAACTCAGAATATTAGGCAAACCTGCAATAATTATTTAAGTTAAATATACAAATACACTTTATGTATTTAATCTCACTTTATTAACCAATGTCTTTGCTGCTGACCTTCAATGATCCAATTCAACCATACTAATAAGCAAAAACAACTTCAGCAATCAAAACAAAAAATGAAACACAAATCTGATGTTTAACTGAAGTAAGAGTGTTGAACTTTCTTCTCCTGCGTCCTATTCTTCTGTAATCCAGAATGGCAGCACAACTGAAAGGTTTGTTTGAGCAGCGCCCTCTCCTGTATAGGTGTGAATTTGCATTTCCTTCAGCCTGAGGATTATTCGTTTCACTTTTGGTGTGAAAGGGCCTTTACATTTGCCAAAAATATAACTTTTTTTTTGTTAAAAAACAAACAAGCAAGCCCAGCCCAGGTGAGAAAAACTTACAGAAAAGTAAAATAACGCATAACTTTCCATAAAACAAAAAAGTTAAAAGTAACTTTCCCCAACACTACATACTGGTGAGACAAATATGTAATAATAATAATATCTTGTGCATATTACTAGGATATTGATACTTAGCATGCATATTACTAGGATATTGGCTGTTTATTAGTACTTATAAAGAATACTGTATATTAAAGCCTTATTCTGCATTGGCCATATTCTACATCCCTTAATCCTACTTTACTAATAATTAAAAAGCAGTAATTATGAGTTTATTGAGGCACAAGTCATAGTTAATAATTAGTAAGATAGTAGTAATAATTAAGAATTGGACCCTAATCTAAAGTGACCAAAATAATATTAATAATATCTGATAATTTAGTCAACTTCACTAATTAACTAGTCGGTTATTGGATGATCCATCCCTACCACTGATCAATGAGAATTTCAACCTGACATTGCTTTTTTCCACACCATCAAAACCTTTCAAACGTCAAGTGTGATCAGGAAGAAAGTTTGGATTTTGCAACATAAAACGGAAGCCTCCCAATGCAGCCAGAGCCAAGAGTCTGGTAGAGATGATGATTGGAAAGAAAATGTTTCAGTGGCCGAGCAGCACAGATTCAGCCTTGCTACAACAGCTGGCCATAAAAAAAAAAAAATACAAAGAGAATGAAGCTCTACTGATCCTTACCCAACATCCAATGGACCCTGTCCACAAACACACACACAAAGAGTTAGCCATAGAAAAACAGAGGGCACAAGGACTCACTGATCCACGGACACACACAGCTGCCCGCAAAATCTCACAAGCCGCTTTCGACACAAACAGGCTCTGAGATGAAGGCCCTGGCTGGCCATTAAAGCCTTGTCACAGTGTGTCTGCCGAGCGTTTGCCGTGTGATGGATTCGCCTAATCAGATGATGCTTGAAGACACTTGTGATTCCAAATGGAGCACAATTGATTCGAGCGGCGAGAATGACCTTCAATTAACCTCTTTAGACGACCCAGCATTTTCTTCACCGTTCTTCAACTGAGCCCCTTTAAAATCCTTATTATCCAGTAAATTTGGGCTTCTCGGGAGGGGAGAAAGTGGAAAATGAGCCATAAAAACTATTTAGCACCTCGTTTCATTCACATTCCCTCCACAAAAATGAAGAAATTCATGACAGATCATGAGAGAACGAAATGAAAGCATGCAAAAACCTTGGGTGCCAGAAAAAGATAAAAGCTTCAATTACTGCTGATCGGCAAAAATCAGAATAAGAATTATGAGTGTATTAAGAGTTTAAGTATATGCTTTAGCTAGCAACAAAATCATGCTCCAAAAATATTACTGATTGAAATATTTCCCAACATTTTTTTGGCAAATATTAGAACACACATTATCTTGTTTACAAATCAAACTTAACCAGTTCTACGCAAAGAAAGTAGACTAAGCTGTTAGCTTGATAGGCGAAGCCTCATTGAAAACCCAAAGAAAGGGAAATATTTCATTTGACCATATTTAGCTTAGTATTATAATTTGATGGGTGACTGGTAATTAAATATGCAAAAAGACACCATGATGCACCAAGACACGAGATATGAATATAGAATAAATAAAACTACAAGGCAATTTTCTAATCAAGCACCAAATATAATACCTACTGTATAAAAAAAGTTGTTTGAATATTTATGTGATCAAAAGTGACAGTAAAGACGTTTATATTAATGTTAAAACATTTTCTATTTCAAATAAATGGTAGGTTTTTTTCTACTCAAACAATTCTGGAAAAGATTTACCACAGTTTCCACAAAAATATTAAGTAATTAACATTGATAATAATATGAAATATTTCTTGAGCATCAAATCAGTAAATTAGAATGATTTCTGAAGGATCATGTGACACTGAAGACTGGAGTAATGATGCTGAAAATTCAGCTTTGCCATCACAGGAATAAATTACATTTTAAAATATATTCTAATAAAAAAACAGTTATTTCAAATTGTAATAATATTTCACAATATTACTGTGCCTTGACGAGTATAAAAGTCTTCTTTCAAAAATCTGAGAGACTGAGATTTACTATTGAATGGTAATGTGCAGTAGATTTGCACAGTTGATGATGCGCATCGTAAAATGATAAGTAACGTATTGCTAAAGTACAGTAAGGTCAAAAGCAAGTAAAATAGAAGAAAAATTATTTCAAAGTTGGGAAATAGTCCACAGAATATCAGGAGTATAACTGTCTAAAACTCAAAACTGCACCAAATGAGACTTTAGCAAGCATTCAACCCAAGCACTTGGTCCCTGATGAACGATAAAAGCACATAATCTCTGAGGTTAATAACGGATGTAATTCTCAGGGTAATTACCAGAATCATCAAGCGCTCTTTGAGGAGCAGTTGACACAACTACCAATTACGTAACTCGATAATAAGACAGTCTTTTCCTCCGAAAGTTATGATGTAAGCCGTCGGGAAACTTGAATATAATACAGGTCGAACGCCGAGCCTCAGCTACTGACTAAAGTAGCCGTACCGATTATGAGTTTAGACGGCAGGAAACATCAAGAAAGTCAGTTTGAAGCAGCGAGAGGAGTGATAAATCTCAATACTGACTCCGAAACCCAAAGTCTCCGCCACCTGTTGAATTATGCAACACCCTTCATGAGATTTTCAGCACATGGGATAATTACAATTACAAAGTCATTGAAACTCAGACTGAGAAAATATTGCCTTTACCCAAGTGTGGGCTGTAACTTTTTCGGTAGGGGGGGGGGCATAATGAAGGAGAATAAAAAAAGATCTGAAAGTTTCACGTTCGCAAATGCCCTCATTAATATTTCACCGCGATGGATGGCGGGAATAAAATCGAACTTCAGACTCGTTTTGCAGTGTCACTTCCTCAAATGAATGAATCCATCAAGCCCTGCACATAAAGCACGACGTGAAGCGCTCTCTCGCTGCGGCGCGGTTGGCGTGGGCTAAACCGGTGAACGGGGGAGAGCAGAACAGCATCTGGCACCTCAATCCCTGCGACCTTTCAGAAGAGGGAAAGATCAAAGCCATTAGAGCAGGGAGAGGAAGACGCATCAATCAGTTTGTGTTTTCATGCACACGCAAGTATTAGGAGCGGGGCTGATTGCAGCTGCCATTTTGGAGACAATTAACATAGAGGCTGACATTTTGTTTGAAGAGTTTGGATACTGAGACGGGTTTGAGAGGTGTCGGAGAGGGACCGTCGAGCCAAGAAAAGCAGACCTCACTGTTGTTGGGCTGTGGTGAAGCTTTCAGCTTAAAATAAAAGCACAATGACGTCAAAACAGTCGCAAAAACATTCATGTTAATTCAGAACACACTGGACAATCAGTGTTATGTATTTGATATATTTAAAACATTCATTTAGATAGATTGAGATATGATACTGTAGATATGTCAAACGATATTATGTAATTTATCAGTCATATCATTATGGTATCAATATATTGGAAATATTTCAGCTAAAAACTATGCTCACTTTTCAGATTAAAATAAGTGATAACTCTCCCCTCTCAGTACCAAAATATAATAACAATAAAATATCAACACCAACACCAATCATTGCTATTATTATTAGCAAATTAGACATCCACAAATTTCTGAAAGTAATAATATGGATTATATTATATTATATCATTAATACCATTGATTGTTGTTGTTGCTATTTATGATAATGATGACAATAATAACAATAATGATAAGAAGAGTAATCAACAACAACAACAACAATCAATGCAAATGTTGCAGAAATGAAAAAAAATCTTCTACTCATTATTATTATTATTATTATTATTATCATCATTATCAATAGAAACAATAAACTACCAATGCTGTTATTATTATTATTAGCAAATGAGACATGCAAAAAATGCTGAAATTAATAACAATAATTATCATTATTGTTATTATTATAATGACCTATTTAAAATTAATTTAATGTTTTGAGCCAGCTTAAATGTTGCTATCTCTGGGCACAAATGCAACTCCTCAGTCCAATTGATATGCTGATAATATAATTTGCAATGAAATTAGAAAAAAAATTAAGTAAAAATGAGAAAAAGATAGCGTTTTCACTAGTTGCCTCAGACTTTCTTTTTTTTTTTTTTACTCCACTGTGAATCAGTCAAACGCTAATAACAATATTTTAAAATATTTGGGCATCAAAAACGGTTCCCTGTGATCTTTCCAGCACTGACGTTGCACTGAGCCCGAGGAAAGTGAGAACACTGCTGTTCTTTCTGCTTTCACAGCCTCCGCATCATATAACAGACAGCAGTCCTGGGGCGGCCTTCTCCATTTCAGATTCTAAACTGCTGTTTTAGCACTCTGCTGCTGCCACGTCTCTATCTCTCCGTATCTCTGGAAATGTGCATGATGTAGGCAGCGACTATGGCTCGGGGTGTATCACAAGCCATTAGCTGCTCTGTGCCTGGGGTAATGTCACATTGAGAGCAGGCAGAATGGTAAGATTGAGTCTGACCTCCTGCTATAGAGCGTTAATACTAGCCAAGAGACGTGGTAAAGCAGACTCCACCCCAGCAAAAACATCCCTCTAACCGCTTCCGCTGGCTCGGAGCGTTATGCGTTTTAAAAGCTGCAAACAAAAGTGAACTCATAATTCACAGTGACATAACCTCCTGGTGGTGAGTCTCTATCGACGACACCATGCTGTGACCGGGGTTCAGGTCTGACTCCACTGGCCTAAATATGAAAGCATCACACCTACACTTAAATGTTATTTTTTTCTGTGAGACACGAAAGTAGACATTATTTATGTCTACACGCAGCTTTTTCCATTCAACGACAAAAAGATTTCATTAAAGTACAATAAAAGTAGGCCATATGACTCTTTCTTTATGTGTAATATATTCAAAGTCTTCTGAAGTCATACACAATGCTATCTGGAACTGGAAATGGGGAAAATATCATGCTTTTACTGGCTTTTCCCTTTATTGAAATAATAATAATGATAATAAAATTATTATAAATTAAATTAATAATAAATTATTGCAATCATTGAGAGATATGCAAGCCAAAATTTGGCAATTTTTCTGAAAATATTTGAGACATTAATGACTGATATTTCAAATATAATGGCCAATTACTATACTCACTTTCCAATTAACAGAAGTGTCCAAAATATCAGACTATCTTTAGTTAAATAAATCATTTATTTTAAGTTTATTTGATGTAAATTGAATTATTTTAAATTTAAATTAGTTTTTTAATGCTATATTTTCTAATTAATAATTATCTAATTAATAATAAAAAAAATTTAATATTATAGGTAAATTTCAGTAATTTTTTGTATGTCTCATTCACTAATGATAATCACAGTAATCACTATTGTTGTTTAATAATTATTATAAAAAAATACATTATTATTATTATTATTATTATATAAATATATTTAAAAAACTATAAAAATGTAACCTGAAAAAAATACAAAGTTCTTAATTTTTTTTAAAGCTTTTTTAGCCATGAATTGTTGCTCCGTGAAAGATTTGCGTAAATATATATAAATATATAAATACATTAAAAAAATCTACTTTTCTTTTCTTTTCCACAAAAAATTAAATAAAAATAATAATAATAATAAATATATAATAACAGTAGCATATGGTTTGGACATGACAGTGAGTAAATATGAACAATTACCATTATTAGTTGAACTACTTCATTAATTGTATTTGTGACTAAAAATGATTAATAACAATTTGCACATTCTTATCCATCACTAAAACATAAGAAGAAGAAAAAAAAGATGGCTGATGGAAAGATGTTTTTGAATTGTGAACCAAGTGCCTAAAGATTAATACAGCTGCAAAAGCAATACTTGCAATGTTCTTTTTAGAATAGTGAGCAGTCAAATTTGATTAAAACCCCACACGGCTGACAAAGTGCTTGCCTTTTTTGTTAAAAACGTTGATCTAATTTTCTGTGCCGGGTTTAATGTGATGCCAGAGCTGTTAACCTCAGGTGGTCCCATGCCCTGCTCTCAGAGGTGAATATATTGAGATGAAGCTTGGCTTTGGCAGGATCTGGGTAGAGGCCTCCACTGACAGATGCCAATCACAGTGATGGTTCCGTTTGCCTTAGCCCTTTTCTGCCTGGAGTGTGCTCTGAGGCCAGCTGTCAATCAAAATCTCATACCGGTTCACCGCCTCAGCACGGCCTAACTTTTCACAAGCATGAAAACATGCAGAAGTTAACCAGCAGCACTCTCAGAGGCACGGGGAAATTTGCTCCTGTGCTACACTTTATGACTAGCAATTTCTTCTGCCAGATTTCCCCCCCCAATGTCAACACTGATACTCATGAGGAATCGTAAATAAAAGAAAAAAAGAAAAGAAAAGCCAACGCTTTACAAAGTAATGTGGCAGTACCATGGTTCAGTGATAGTCTCTGATTATTGTATTCTTACACCATGGTATTTAACTAAAACTGTTAGTGCACTTCAAAACTCAATGTAACAATACCATGGAAATATCATTATTGTCCTTTTTTTGTACAAGGACATATCATACCTGTTTTTCGACAGTGCCTCTAACTGCGTGTGAAGCACTTCTCCATCCTTGGCTCTCAAAATGGCTTCCAGGTTTTCCTCTAGAACCTTCCTGCCCTGCCTGACCTGCCTCAGGACCAGTCCTGCATCCTCAAACATGGATGTGGGCGGCCGGATGCTCTTCAGAATGCTGGGTCTGTTTAAAGGAGCATCCCTGACGGCAATCACATCAACCGGCTCTGGGGGCTGCGGGAGAGGAGGGAAGATTGAGAGATATTGGATGCATTTAAATGACTGTGTATATTTGGAGGGGGAAAACAAACTGTCTTTGTAAGAGTGCCGCTCCAGAGAATAAATATGATAAATATGTTTAATGGAATGCTGCTATGAGCCATTACGGGTGAGCACTGCTGTTGTTGTTTTCTCAGAAGCATTTTCAGGACTCAACAATTAGGATTTGTTTTCTGCTGACAGACCAGTAGTTCAGATTTTTATTTTGCTTTGCCAACATCTTGACAAGTCTCAATTCAGAGGAGATCTTATTACTAATAAATAGTTGTCTTGTGATATACATTATTATTATTATTATTATATAGAATAATTATTCATATAAATAATTATATTAGCCAAAATATTTTTTTTTACGATTTGTTTAAGGTTTTTAAAATAAGTATCTTATGCTCACCAAGGCTGCATTTATTTGATAAAAAATAAACTTTAAAAAACATTTTAATACATTTTAAAATGTAATTTATTCCTGTGATGTCAAAGTTGAATTTTCAGCATCATTACTCCAGTCACATGATCTTTCAGAAATCATTCTAATATGATGATTTGCTGCTCAAGAAACATTTATTATTATTATTATTATTATTATTATCAATGCTGAAAACGGTTGTGTTCCTTAATATATTTGTGGAAACTGTGATACTTTTTTGATTAATATAAAGTTAAAAAGAACAGCATTTATTTGTTCATTATAAATGTGTTGACTGTCAATTTAATGCATTATAATTAAAAAATTATAATTAATTAATAAAAAAAAAAAGAAAAACTTACTGGCCAAAGTAGATTTTCCACTAAAACATTAAGTTACAACCTATTTTAACTGATGCTAACTATCACAAATAATTCTTGCAATTTTAACAAAACTCCATCTATAATAGCCACAAGGATAATGCTACCTTTGTGATGGACTAAGTCAGCATAATTTGCAATAAAATGTCTAATACACAACAGAAAACCATATGTTTAAGTTTTAAAACAATAAACACACATTTACATGTAACAAATATAATATTATGTAAGCAATAGGTAAAGTGACAGTACCAGCAACCACCCCTTATTTTTCTCATGTTACTGTCGAGGAATGATTATCATTGCTCATCAAAACTGTACTGTATTAATGTCTCATACATATCAAAATATATCAACTCAATTGCATGTTTTGATCCCGAAAATGGTGTGAAACGTGCGCTAAGAGTTCACGGTCAAATACAGGCGACTGCTGCACGAGCCCCGTGTAAATCTCGCCCTGAACCGCTGCGTCTTTCCCTGTAGTATACGTGTCACGTTCCTTCTCGGCAAGCACGAAAGTGGGCAGCCGAGGGTCCTTGGCTGTCTCTCCCTCTCATCCTCTCCTGAATATAAATCTGTCGGAGAGCTCCATAAATCCATTACATGGGCCGGCAGATGCTGCTCTGGCAGGCTCGACTTGACGAGGGACTCTCTAACCTCAACCCTGTGCTCCTGTCAAACGTTCAACTACATCCGAGGCACTAGAATACTATTAATCAGGCGCTTCCATAGATTTTCTTACAGCAGTACTTTCTGTCCTCATAATATACTGGGTGATATTAAGCAAAAGGGGCATATGGGGCACATTCTCAAGACGTTTACGAGATGAACGGTCAATTATATGACAGAGTGAGTTTTGTTTGGTTAAATCATGCAGTGTGTAATTCACATAATTCAACATTTTGAACACATTCGAATTGGAATCGAAATCGGTGGATGCAATTATTGACTCGGGGCAAAAGAAAGAGAAACAATCCTAACCTAAATTTGCTGCGGCTGCGTTTGGGAGGGGTGCCGCGCATTTATTCTGAAGCCCAGGTGTAAACGAGTGATAACACTGATTTATCGAAGCGGTCTCTGAATAACAGCGGGGCTGAAATTGCAAGGATACAAAAGTACAATTGTGCCGTTCTGTTGTTGTGGATAGAAACTGCACAGAGGAGAAGGGCTCGTAAACCTGGAACTGCGGAGGATGGGGTTGCCATGGGAACCTACCATGGAGACGGGGGTTGTGGAAGGAGGCGGGGCCGTGGCGGAGGGGGCGAGATGGCTGCTCCTGCTGATCTGGGTCGACTTGGCATTCTGCACAGGAAACGCATCAGCAGTCTGGAAGGACATGGATCGAGATGGAGAGACTTAGTAGCAAACTACAAAAATTTAGTTTGGACTACACATATAAGCAGCAGACACTGAACGATTAAATGCTACGTTTTAGCACCAGAGGCAAATTGTGATACCTATATAATACTTCATTTTTTTCTTCACAAAAATTATAGGATATTGCTGGCAGGCACATAACAGAGTGCAATGTGAGTGACATTCCATTAAAACAGGCCAGACGGTGAGACTTGTGACTTGGCTGCCTCATTTCGAGAGAGAGAGAAAGAGAGAGAGCGACAGCGCCTCTCTGACAGCGGCCAAAGAGCATTCAAATCCTGCATCCTCAATTATATGCTAATGTGTCATTTGCTGTATGTTACATTATTCTGGGCTGATGGAATTTTTCAGCCGCAAAAGACGTGCCTGGAAACTCAATGGCTTATTGGGAGAGCGAGGGTGACAGTAATGGATGGAAACAGGCAGTGGCACATTTGGTAAGAACGAAGAGGCGCTGTAATTTATTAGTGTGGGTGGCAAAGGGAAGAAACAATTGAAAAAATTGGTGTCTGGTCAGTGAGCCACGAATGCCTCGGATCCGTGTCTCGGCTTGATTTCATCAGTGGTCCCTCTACAAATAGATTAACTCGATCCGGAGCTCAACACTTGGACTGTCATTTGGCCTCTTTAAATGACCAGAAACCTGCTGATCAATGGCAAGAGTAGGACAGGGCGTATGCTTGTGTATTTATTTTCCAGTAGACAGTTGAAATGTGTCCACTTGTAGAGATTTTACTATACCACTTATAGCAGTAGATAGTCTATATTTATACATATATCAGTGGAACTTAGAGACAAAAAAATTTGTGTTTTTTTTTATTTATTAATGTGGATGGATGGATGGATGGATGGATGGATGATGGATGATGGATGGAGACATACAGACAGAGAGACAGACAGAGAGACAGACAGAGAGACAGATAGATAGATAGATAGATAGATAGATAGATAGATAGATAGATAGATAGATAGATAGATAGATAGATAGATAGATAGATAGATAGATAGATAGATAGATAGATAGACAGACAGACTTGATAGATAGATAGATAGATAGATAGATAGATAGATAGATAGATAGATAGATAGATAGATAGATAGATAGATAGATAGATAGATAGATAGATAGATAGATAGATAGATAGATAGATAGATAGATAGATAGATAGATAGATAGATAGATAGATAGATAGATAGATAGATAGATAGATAGATAGATAGATAGCAAAAATGATTCAGACACCAGATATCATTTTTTGTATTTTTTTTACTAGTGGATGCTAGACACTATAGTTCATTTATGGAAGTGAGGATAGCAAAATAAAGTAAACTGTGACATATTATACACACAAATTCTTCATAGAGTGGACTACCAGTAAAATACTGCTAATGCTAATGCGACCTTTTTACAACACAGACTGAACAAAATTAAGCATTGCTTGGTAATTGGTTGACCTAAATTGGTATTATCTAATTGTGCACTTAAATTTAACAGCTGACAGATATTCAACCTAATTCATTTGTGAGACAGTCTAACAGAAGGATGGCCAAAACCAGTGAAATATCAACTGATTTGATAAGCCTGAGATCTTCTTGTCATATTTTATTACCAATTTCTAAACTATAGCGAATAAACTGTGATAATGTGAGAAATGTTGAAGGCGTCTGAATACATTTTGGTTTGACTGTAGATAGACAGACAGACAGACAGACAGACAGACAGACAGACAGACAGACAGACAGACAGACAGACAGACAGACGGACAGAAAGATGAGGCTATTTTGTCTGCATGCTACAAAATCCACATGACAAAGCCAATTTTTTGCCATCGAGCTGTTTGAGAATACCGACAAATTAGCAGAAGACAGCAATTTCAAGTTTTAATTGGTTTGGCCAAGACCGATAATGCCACTGCAGAGATCCATTCTAGTAACTAAACCGAAAGCAGGACTATCAGAGTGTGAAAGTTAGCATAGATTTCTGAAGCTCTCACCTGCAGTAGACCCCTCATCTCATTTTTAATCTGCCCCAGATCCTGCAGCATCTGATTGGCTCTTTGGACGGCCGAGCTGGACGACGCCACATGTGTATGTTCTCCTTGGTTCTCCTGTTCGTTCTGTGGATTCATGAAAGCTGGTTCTTCTGGATGTGCACTTCTAGTAAGAGCAGCAGATTCTTTAGGTGGCGTCTGGCTTGTCCTGAGAAAAATAAAATGCACAGAGGTGTCAAATTTCTTACATCAGGTGCAATCATGCAAGAAGCCAAATTATGTACCCTTTTCCAGTATGCTATCCTTGATCAAACTAGCAATGCTTTAAACCAAAATTTCAATTTGCTTGTCCGATGTTAAAGCTGATAATAAAATACAATTAAATTTCAATTTCAATTTGAGAACTGACACAAGGTACGAAGTGAACACTTAGACACCAAGCGATGGCGATCTCATGGATATCTCAAAATTCAAAATTATTATTATTCAATGTACTGCACTGTGAATTACCATATGGAGTTCAGCTGAAGGACACTGAGGTCATCCACCAGTGATGTTCACCTTATTCATCAGAGGATGAGCGCGCACCCTGAAACACTGCCGGAGGACGTCCGCTAATCCGCCCTATGCTCGCACTTCCCGCAGTCTGTCTAAACAGCTCAACGTTTACACCACATTTCACACGAGCAGTATAAGGCGTAAAACCCGAATCACCTCAGATTGAAGCTGAAATATGTATTTATACTGGCACATCTGCGCACTGTAATGAAGGGGCCTGAGGGCCCTCAGCTGAAGGGGTTCATCGGGTTCCAGCCAAGGGCTTTTAGTCTGGACTGTGTTCACAGTCTTAGGTTGCCAGTCAATCTAACGTTACAGCGAAGGCCATTTCTCCAACACTACAGTGCTTGTCTAATGTTGAGGCTATTAATCACCCGGAGACGGGTTCAGTTTGCCAAGATCATGCTAACCAATTTGAAATAATACAAGACACTTTTCAGGCAGATCACACCTACTTTCCTTGACATACTGGAAGCAAAAGAGGTATGCATTTAAACAGGATGTTAAAGTCTGGTGAAGGTTTGCAAATCTTGTGGGGTGAATTTCACCAAAACATGCCAGTCACATTTCACCTCAGAATGTATGCATTTTATGTAAAACAACGCTTATATTCATGTCCAGATATTTTGCGTTGTGACATTATTTTTAGATAATTAAGTGCATGTTCTCCCAAATTCTCTATACAACAACATTGAATAATTTTTTTTTCATAATACAGTATTTCAATGATATATATAGGATAGATAGATAGATAGATAGATGATAGATAGAGAGAGAGATAGAGAGAGAGAGAGAGAGAGAGAGAGAGAGTCTATATGTCTATATATATATATATATGGCACTCTTTGCACACCAAGGGCCTATCTATCTATCGTAATAATGTATGATTTGCAAAAATGAAAACTGCTGCTTCTGTGTAGATGATAGAATCAAAGTGTATGCGCGTTGTGCACACGCTACATTGATTATGGCCAAGCATGCGCCCTTAAAATAGCATATGAATAACATGCGCACCGCGCCACTGACTTTAAACTAGATTTTTTCGGTCAGTGGCGGAATTGTTTTCTAAACCTGCAAAATAGCATCAGGGAACGTTTGCGCCGGAACACGCCTCCTCTTTGCGCTGAACCGCCCCCGGGAGCGCAAGTGTATTTCTTAGTTAACCGATGTGCGTCTGTGGAGGGAAAAGTCCGCTGTGTGCGGGTGCAAAATAGGAATGATACATGCGTCGCTGTACAAAGTCAATTGCGCTGGGTGCAAGATAGGGCCCCATGTGCCCTAAGAATATAAATGAATTATTTTAATTTATGGGTGACGTCACCTGGACATGTCCTTCAAAATTGTTAAGATTCAGGCCATGAAATTCTTCCCATCTGAAAAGGCAGGATCAGTGTTGGTCTGAGAGATAAATGTCGTCATGTGGGTTAATATGGGTTTCGTGTTTCTCTGATTGCTTTTTCCCACAGGTTGGCTCTTATCTCCTTGGACAGGCTTTTTTTCTCTTTTTCGTTTTTTTAAGGATCCGTGTTCTCTTTTAAAGTCCCGGAGAGAAAGGAAACCTGTCATGTGAGAATGCACACCGAGGAAAATAAAGTGCTGAGCTTGATTACTTTATTTAGAGAGAGAAGCTGGTGGCACAACAAAGAGGAGAAGAAAATTCAAACAAAGAGGAGACGGCATAGAAATACAAAGCGTGATAAAAATGAAAAGGGACGAGCAGGAAACTGGAACAAGCAAGAAAATGAAATGAGATACAGTGAGACAAAGAGATAGCGAGGGAGGGACAGAAACTGCTTCCCAGAGCTGCCTTCAAAACAAAGGTCAGAGCTGAAAGACAGACAGTGTCCAGTCTCAAGGGCCGGACACATGGTGTGCAAAGAGTGTCGTCCAACGCCAGCCTTTTCATACCATATTTCTGAGGCTTGCAGTACGAAACGGTTAATAAGCATCTACACGCTTGCTTTCATCAACACTCCGACGCACACAGTAACGTGTCTATTTACTCCACTTCACACACAGAGAGCCATTCATTCTGCCTGTGCACAAAGAACAGAAGGCAGAAGAATCTCAGGCAATTATGCATCGCAGGCACTGAGAGCGTGTTAGAGAAAACTGTGCAGGAAAGCAAGTTTAATCTTGCCATGTGCAATATATACAGGACCCTGAGATGCTATCGACTTTTATTAATGGAATCATTTCCTTTATTCATAGACTTAAAGAGAATAAGAAACATTTGTGGTGCTTTTAACTTGCATAACGTGATGGATGTCAGACAGAAAATAAATAGCAGGAAATAATGTAGGGTGGTACATTATGTGTGCCATTATGAAAACATAATCAATAGGTGACACCTGTCATATCGTCGGGCGTAATAGTTACACATTTCGAATATTTCTCAACTTGAATATCGACTTTCTGTCAGCTGCAAGAGGAAAAGAGCGTTTTATCAACGTGTGCCACATTTTCGGTTTATCGTCTACTCTAGATAGACATCACCCAAGGTTTAACTTGATGAAACACCAAACCTCAAGCTTGGAGATTCACTCTTTCGGTGGACTTCTTTATCCAAAAGAACAAAGAACGAAAAAGAAGATGTGTTTTCCCCATCTGTCCAATCAGTATTTGAAATGATCAAATAGAATTTGACTGGATTACTAAGGCAAGCATTAATATTACTGTTGCTCATACATAGATTTGAACAAACCTGTAGTCTTAAGTGCAATACTTAAATGATATGATCCCTAAAACCGTGCGGCTTGTTCAGGAGAGCGATACGACTTCAGATTTTCACTTGATAAAACAGAACAGCAAAGGTGGCGCTTTTGAAGTGGCATTTAGGTGTCTTTCCGAAACCTTTACACAATCTATATAGATATAATGTTGCTCAGAAGTGGCATAAATACATTTACACAGCAATTAGAACTGTATTCTTTGAAAATAGTGATTGAGGAGAGTTGGAGCTCTGGCTTTTATGCATTAAAGGTGCATTACGTCTTTACACAGAATTCTGAGAAGGCACAAAGCATTTTTAACATAGCTATGTAAAGATGTATTGAATGAGGGACCAGAGCCATATCTAGTGACTAGAATATCATTGACACTTGTGCTAGTAAGCTAAAACCTAGCAACCGCCCATAATACCCTAGCAACCACACAGCAATGCACTGGAAAATATTCACATCACCTAGCATTGTGGTGGCGAGTTATACATGGGCAACACTCATAGAAAAATTATAATAAAATCTAAACACGAGCTCTGTCATATTCTGTGATTTTTTTTTCTAAAGAGTAAGACCTCACGCATTGCGCTGTGTGAAATACAGACTGAACTGAATGTCAAAACATCCCACCGCTGTATGCCCTGATGATAGGGTAAGGGTAAAGGCGATTGCGGTGAAGTACAGGAGCCGTACATTCACGTTGTTTCCACACACATTCAGGATTCCTGTGTTTAGTAATTCTGAATGGATCCGTGAACTGTAGTATATGCAGTCAAGTCAAGGTGTTTGGTTCAGGTTTTTTTTGGCATCTCTATGTGGTCCTGTTCGGTATTGCAACTTGACTTGTCTAAAATATAAACAAGCTTGCTGTTGCACTGTAAACATACTAAACACTATGAATTCTGAAAAGTTGTTTTTCTGTAACTTTTTTTTTTCTTCATGTGTGCTTTGGTGTGCATACATTATGAATTATATGGACTCCATATATCATTTGGTTACTAGGTGTCCTTTTGGAGTCTCCAAGTGTCCTTTTTTAGGAAGGCATCTAAATTTACCTTGAAAAATTCTTGCAGAAAATACAGTTTTGTGAGAATCACCCTTCAATCTGATGGTTTACTTTGCTGGATATTATAGCAAATGATGACAAAATGAACACGTTAAACCAGATAAATGGTGTGTGCTTAATTAAACGATAAAGGTGCGATTTAAAATTGTAATCTATTGACAGCCCTAATAAATAAGTAAAAATAAATGATTCATTATTAATTAATTATTACAAATAAAATGCAATAATTATTTTTAAAATAAGAAAATAGAAATAAACATAAAATTGAAGTTTAAGAAAAATAAAATAAATGTAAAAATAAAAAGCACTAAAATCAAAAACACTGAGAGAACATTTATTTATAAAAAGGATATAAGTGAGGAAAAGTGCAGCATAGCCAGATAAACCAGATGTGAAACAACCAAACCAGGTCAGTCTCTAGCAGTCTATGAAATGTACAATGCAATAAAAACAAAACTTGATTTCAACCTGCATTCATCCTGAATTACTGACAGTGGACGCTTCCAAACATCACAAGTCTAGTAAATTGTCCTTAAATGATGGATATGATACAGACGATACATCCGAAATCTCTCAAGGTTAACCGTCTGATGTTGGAAAGCCTGTGTTAACTCGAGACAGTGTTGTGTTTGATCCACTGCTTGGCAACAGACGCACAACAGGCAGATGCATTAGACATCCGTCTCATCAGAGCAGCCTTTCTGTCCCCAGGTTTCATTTACTGACAGGAAGCCAGGGAAGGAAACAGGTGCTTTTTTTGTGCCTTTTAGGAGCTTTGCAATAAATAAACATGAAGGCGAGAGCAGTGCTGCATGGGGCGGCAGTTGTCCTGATGTATTCCACACAGCACACTTCCCTCAATCAGCCTTAAGATGCCACAAAAGGAGCTAATCCATTTGAAGAGGAAGATGTCGGGCTTTTTGATCTCGCTCAAATTGATTAGGGTGTAGATACGGAAAGGCAGGGAAGGAGAACGCCCAGCTAGAGGTCACGCGATGCTAATGTCTCCTTCAACGAACAGCGCGGATATTTCTGAGCTACAAACTGTGGCGTTTAATGAGTGCACATGTTTATGTCGAGGATTCATTCTAAAAATGAGCACGGATGTCCTTTTGATGCACTGCCAGATGGAATATGGATTTCTTTTTCTCCTGTCATAGTCATTTGAGGGTTGTTTGTGTGCCAATATGAAAACATAATCAATAGGTGACACCTGTCATATCGTCGGGCGTAATAGTTACACATTTCGAATATTTCTCAACTTGA
Organism: Leuciscus leuciscus; assembly: GCF_965113295.1. NCBI lineage: Eukaryota > Metazoa > Chordata > Actinopteri > Cypriniformes > Leuciscidae > Leuciscus > Leuciscus leuciscus. Next base: position 26,200,143 of record NC_138741.1, on the reverse strand, counting down.
ATATCGACTTTCTGTCAGCTGCAAGAGGAAAAGTGCGTTTTATCAACATGTGCCACATTTTCGGTTTATCGTCTAGATAGACATCACCCAAGGTTTAACTTGATGAAACACCAAACCTCAAGCTTGGAGATTCACTCTTTCTGTGGACTTCATTATCCAAAAGAACAAAGAACGAAAGAGAAGATGTGTTTTCCCCATCTGTCCAATCAGAGCACTCTGTATCTGGCTTCATTTCTCTGTCACAGCAGATCTGGAGCAGGAACGAAAGGGGAAAAACCTCTTTCTGAATAGGTGAAAGGAGATTGGAAAGCAGAGGGTGGAGGAAGGGTGAGGTTTCCCACTGATCTCACCTCAATTACTCAGGAAAAGGCAACAGTGGGATGCAGTAATGTGGAGGGAGGAAACAGTGTGAGCTTCAAACGTGTGGTCTGGTAAAGAGATATCAATTGTGTGAGGAAGAGTGAAATGTCAGGGGCATTTGGGTTATTCACTGTGCCGAGGTGCACCTCATGCAGAGCGAGGGAGACCTGGGTAACAAAAAACCAGCAGGGTTTCTGACTGCTGACTATATTTGTAAAGGTGACCGCGCACTGTTTCAATGACATACATAATCGTTATTTAACAAAATAGCCAATTAAACACAACTTTCCACACCAGGACTATACTTATGCTTAAAGGGTTAGTTCACACAAAAATGAAAATTCTGTCAGTAATTACTCACTCTCATGTTGTTCCAACCCCGTAAGACTTTCGTTCATCTTCGGAACACAAATTAAGATATTTTTGATTAAATCTGAGAGCTGGCTCACTCCTTCAAAGGCTTCTCTGTAATTGAAACTTGCCGGCCCAGAAAGTTAGTAAAGACATCGTTAAAATAGTCCAAGTGACTACAGTGGCTCAGTGACTACATCTCAGAACGTAGGCTCACTATTGGTCAGCATAACACGCATCACACACATGACCAGCATCAGCCAATAGTGAGCCTATGTTCTGACGTACAAAGCAGAAGCGCTACGCTGTTACACTACGCAAACTCACTCAGAGGCCCACACAGAAGAAAATTAATAGTTGAATAAAGTCGTTATTTTTTGCGCACAAAAAGTTTCCGCATCGCTTGATAAACTTATGGTTGAGCCACTGTAGTCACTTGGACTATTTTAAACATTGTCTTTACTAACTTTCTGGGCCGGCAAGTTTCAGTTACAGAGAAGCCTATGAAGGAGTGAGCCGGCTCTCAGATTTAATCAAAAATATCTTAATTTGTGTTCCGAAGATGAATGAAACAACGTACAACATGAACAATGAACAACATGAGGGTGAGTAATTACTGACATAATTTTCATTGTTGGGTGAACTAACCCTTTAACACTTTACATACTGCAAAAAAAATTGTATGAGTAGTATAGGCTAATAGTATGCATCCAAACTCATGTAGCCATCCTCCTCTAGTCTATAGTGTGGGATGCATACTACTATACTACTCATTCTTATGCAGTATTTATAATCTAATAGGTTGCATCAAGGCATAAAATTGCATACTGTATACAATATACATACTGCAAAAATAGTAAAGTATGAATTCCAAAATCATATAGCCTAGAAGAGAAATATATAAGACTATACATATGTACATAAGACTATACATACGTTTAAAAAGTCTTAGCATGGTAGTATGCATCCAAACACCTATAGTCTAAAAGAGTAAGATTATATCCAAGACTTTACATATTCACATAACCCTTACACAAAAATTTGAATTAGCATGGAAGTATACATCTAAACCCACACAGTCTAGTAGAGGAAGACTATATCCAAGACTATACATATCCACATAAGAGTATTCAAACTGCATACTGCAAAAATAGTAAGCATCCAAACCCATATTTATCCATACGCACAACTATACATTCCGCAAAAAGTAAATATTAGTATGCATTTCAAACTCCTATATTCTAAAAGAGGAAGATAATATATAAGACTATATGCACATAAGACTACACATTTTGCACACAAAAAAAAGTACAAGTACGCACCCAAACCTATAGATATCCAATATCCAAGACTATACTGTATGCACATAACACTATACCCACTGAAAAAAAAGTATTAGTATGGTAGTGTGCATCCAAACCCACAGTCTAAAAGAGTAATACTATATCTATATATATAAGTGTATTCACAAACTGCACACTGCAAAAATAGTATGAGAAGCATCCAAACCCACATATTTTAGAAGAGTATATTTAAGACAATCCATATTCACATGACTATACATAACGCAAAAATAGTACATGTAGTATGGTAGTATAAATTCAAAACAATATAGTCTAAAAGAGGAGGATCTAAGAGTATCCATATCCATATGTTGGTTCGGAATGATTAATACTACTATAGTAATCATACTATTTTGCAGTATATAGACTGTGTACTGCATACAATATTTATATGGATTTCAAATGTTCAGAACGCTACTAGAGCACATGTATCCAAAGTGATGAATGAACTACAAGCAATATCAATTGATATCAATCTAAAATTTTAAACATTTCCTTCTTGATTCATTATTGACACATTAAAGATATTTTTAGCCACAAGAAAAGAAAAAAGATGCATATTAATTTCCAGACCCACACGGTGAATAAATGTCACAAAAAAGTAGCATAAAAGCTTGAAACATTAATCGCTAGTATTCTTTTCTGAACAGTGTAGATACAGTTGGTATGCAGCAGAAGTAAGCTTATGTATTTGTCTCTAATAAACGTAAAGCTGTTACAGAAACACACACACACACACATATATACAAACAAACAAACTACAGATAATTGTGGTTTAGAAGGGAACCTTTGTCTCTTACAAAAATCCACACAAGCATTCGAGCAACGGCACACGACTGTTTTTCTGTGCTGTACATTAGGCAACCGGACCCATCATCCATCACGCCGACCAGCGTCTGCACAGCTGCTGGGTAAATCCCCACTCATCTAAATGTCATCTCACACACACAGACCCGAGCATCGGCGGCTCTCTCCACCAGACCAGCCGCAACAGATGTGGCCTCGGCCCTTGCTATTTAAATCCGGCCACCTGATGCCAGAGGCTGCGAAGTGAAGCTCTGGCGGCACAGCATGGGTGAGCGCGGCTCCTTCGCACACATTCATCATGATTTGCACAGGGCGCCCTGCTTCCTTTAACACTCTTCCTCATATCCGATTTTCAGATGATTACGTTTTCAGATCGAGAATGAAGAGTAAATGTGCTCTGTAATAGAGGCGCTGGATGAGAATACTATCAAATTATTACAGATGTTATTTTAAAATCTCACTATGCTAATCTTTATTAGGGCTGACACTCAATTCAAATTTTGATTTTGATCAAATTAATTATAATAATATTCTGATTAATGAATTGCATATGTCAATATTTATAGAGAAAAACATCCAATTGAAGATATTACATTATGGATGTTGGTGAGCTTGGTTTGATGCTTTTAATTAAAATGTCTATTCACTAAATTAATAGGTTTAACTGACAGCCCTATTATATACAGTCAAACCAAATTATATCATTTTTATATTTTTTTACTAGTGGGTGAAGGACACTAATATAGTTCATTTATGTAAGTGAGGATAGCAAAATAAAGTAAACTGTGACATATTATACCCAAAAATTCTTAATACAGTGAAATGTATACAAATTTGGGACCAAAAATTATTCAGACACTTTGACCTGACCATGTTTTGCCTAAGTGTTTTTTTTCTTTAATTGCTAATGCGACCTTTTTACAACACAGACTGAACAAAATTAAGCATTGCTTGGTAATTGGTTGAGCTAAATTGGTATTCAGCTGACAGATATTCAACCTAATTCATTTGTGAGACAGTCTAACAGAACGATGGCCAAAACCAGTGAAATATCAATAATCATATTTGATAAGTCTGAGTTCTTCTTGTCATATTTTATTACCATTTTCTAAACTATAGCGAATAAACTGTGACAATGTGAGAAATGTTGAAGGTGTCTGAATAAATTTTGGTTTGACTGTATATTCTGCTATAATGGGAAACACTGAGGGTTAAAGACCTGACCGGTACATTGAGTCCAGCTCACTGTCAACTTCCAAAGAGCAAAAGTAGATGAAATGGGATATTCCGAATGGACATTTATTTCCTCTCCTCCACAGATAGTAAAGGAAATCTTAGAAGAAACCTAGAAATGTAATTTAAAAGCAATTTTACAGGACAGAACACAGTTGGGCCTGAAGGAGAGAACCAGAGATGAGGACAGTGCTGAATGCGACACCAGAATGATGAAACTCTCCTCTTAAAATCCCTTAAGGTTTCCGTCACACTGTGGGCACATAACTAACGTTTTTCATGTTCTTCCAGAACAGACATTTTAACTTAGGCTGTTATACAACGTCTAAAGCCGAAATCCTAGGCAGCAGTGCACCTCTGTTCCAAAGAAAAAGAAATTACAACACATTTTCCATAAAAAAAATTACTAAAAAGTACAGTACTGTAGAAAAGTTTGGGGTCGGTAAGTCTTTTATGTTCACCAAGGCTTAACCAAAAATACAAGCATTATTTTGAAATATTACTACAATTTAAATAACCTAATTTCTATTTTTATATATTTTAAAATATAACTTATTCCTATGATGGCTCTAATGAAATCAACTGTGTGCAGTTTTTTAAAGGCGAGCTAGATGAGTGAAATGACTCTTTATTTGTAATGATAATATGTAAAGAGACACTTTCCTTGTACTAAACAAATAACGCTAAATGATCAACTTGATTAAATCAGACATTTACAAGGCTCTATTACAGATGCTGCTATATTAGGTAGACTAACTACGCAAGCACCAGTGTGTAATACAAAGACAAATGACAGAGAGTAAAAGTAACACGAGGGCCATTCAAAGCCAAGCAAACAGAAGGTTCAACAAATGGTTGTGTGGGATATTTAATGGCAAGAGTCTTCATGTGCAAATATAGTCCCTTCTCTCAAGTGTAATGTCAAGGCGGGGTGGATACCGTGACATTTCTACGGGATCAAGGTCATTGCAGGGGCTCCTTGCTGGTGCAGGGAGGGGTTGTCTTTCAGTAGTGGGTGACATTTAGACTGGAGTCCACTAATGTGGTGAAACTCCCCCTGGAAAAGGTCCGGCTACAGCAGGGAGAGGAGGGGAGAACACACACGCAGTCTACTGAACGCAAACATCATTCGTGAACACACAACAAGTCATATTTGCACAGTAAAATGTTCTAAAAAAATGTCGCATTGACAACCAAAGACAACGAATTGCAATTCAAACATATGCACTTCCACTGAAAGAACTAAAACCCTTTATGAAGTGTCCTTTCACAAGGCTGTTAAAGAAAATGAAAATTCTGTCATCAATTATTCACCCTCATGTCGTTCCAAACCCGTTAAGAGAGCTTTCTGTCCCTCTATTGACAGCCTACGCAACTACCACTTTCAAGCCCTAGAAAGGTAGTAAAGACATCATTAAAGTAATCCATGTGACTCCAGTGGTTTAACCTCAATTTTCTGAAGCGACATGAGTGTTTTTTTTTTAGCAAAAAACAATTTACCACTTAATTACAAAATATGAATATCCAACGTGTTTATGCAACAGCGTCTGTGTGGCGAGCAGGACTAGGCCGAGGGCCGTGGGAGAATGGCGTGAAGCCGGTGGCGTGATTGATAATGAGCGACACCTGCGCGACGCACCGGTCTATTCTGACACCTTTCAATCCGAAACAGCATTAACTTCCGGAGCAATTTGGGCTACAGTAGCTCTTCTGTTGGATCGGACCACACGGGCCAGCGTTCGCTCCCCACGTGCATCAATGAGCCTTGGCCGCCCAAGACCCTGTCGCCGGTTTACCACTGTTCCTTCCTTGGACCACTTTTGATAGATACTGACAACTGCAGACCGGGAACACCCCACAAGAGCTGCAGTTTTGGAGATGCGTCTACCCATCACAATTTGGCCCTTGTCAAACTCGCTCAAATCCTCACGCTTGCCTATTTTTTCCTGCTTCTAACACATCAACTTTGAGGACAAAATGTTCACTTGCTGCCTAAAGCCGGGTGCACACTGTACGATTGTGGCCACGAGTTGGCCATCTAAAACAAATTTTGCAAATCCTAAAAGATTCCTCTGATCCTAGGCTAAAATCTGAAGTCTTTGATCGTTAGTTTGACATGTTCACCGAAAGCCAATCCATGCCCCTTCGATCAAATTTGACCTTTTATATCTGACGATTTGACTCACAGTCCTGCAGTGTGACTCCTACGACGACCGTCAAATTGTCTTCGTTTTTCAAGACAAGCCATGACCAAAATGAACGTTAGAGATTTCTGTGTAGCCACCATCTCGATCCTGCATATAATGCAGCTCACTGTGAACGTAAGTGTCATTGATTGATGATGTAAAACTTCGGAATTTTCTTGTGTGTGTCCATTTTTAACGCGTCTTGACTGTCGTACAGTCTGACATTAATGACAACTGAGATCCGACACTGTGACATGGCTTACAGCGACGATCATGTCCGTACAGTCTGACAAGGGACAATCGTAAAGGACTATAATAAATCGCAGTGTGCACCCGGCTTAAAATTTCCCACCCACTAACAGGTGCCGTGATAAAGAGATAATCAATGTTATTCACTTCACCTGTCAGTGGTCATAATGTTATGCCTGATCGGTGTAAATTGATGGGAACTGAATAAAATAGCTTAACATTAAAGGACAAGTTCGGTATTTTACAATTAAAGCCCTGTTTACAGATCGTATCTGATGAAATAGAACGGTTAAGATTAAAATTGGACACATGCTGCTGTCCCGAGAATTTTAGGTTTATTTCGCTTTTGTGGACCTATTTTGCCAAACGCGTCACACCCGTGATTCTTCCGTTGAGAGCTTGAATAATAGACACTCCAGCCCAGTTGGTGGCGATAATGCACCTTTGCCAATTGCAAGCAAACCACGGGCATTTCATTGAATACACAGAAGAAGCAGAAGAAGAAACGGCGGAGTAATACCGTAAAGGTGCTGCGGTCTCACAGCACGTCCTATTAAGTCAATGGAGTTGGACAAAAACTACGATAAAACCTGTTGGAATGCATCTTTTTCAGCGATTTTTGAGGGAACATATCAGTGAACACCCCTGACGAAGCGAAATAAACCTAAAATTCTCGGGACAGCAGCATGTGTCCAAATTTTAATCTTAACCGTTCTATTTCATCAGATACGATCTGTAAACAGGGCTTTAAGTGTAAAATACCGAACTTGTCCTTTAAGGCATCAAAAAATATATATAAATAAATAAATACTGAGCGACTACCAAAAATACCTTGAGCACCTTATTGTTAAAAACCTACACTAGAAACGCACTAAAAGACAAATGATTGCACTAGCACAAAAGGTACTGCAATAACACCTGTGCGTGTGATAACAAATAGAGCAATATTTATGTGCTCTAGGAGGGGACAAGAACCTGATTGTACGTCCACAGACACAGTGCGCTCGACTGCATGTGAATGACTCCGGAGAAACGTGAGGGCTGGAACGGAACAAAGATATGCAGCCGCATTAGTATTCCGCTCACTGGCCTGCGTCCTGCCGGCCTTCCCAGCATTCTCCTCAGCGAACACATACGCTTGTTATTAAACTACATCCGCCCATCCAAACCATGCTTCCTCATTAATATTTATCTCACTTAATACAAAGCTCATGCATTTTTTGATTAACGTAAAGGTCTTTTTTCCCCAAATAACAACCAGGGGCATGTGTGCAGGGTTCATGCATATTAATGCAAGCACATACATATGCGTGTGTTTGTGTGTGTGTGTGTGGTGTGTTTGTTCTGGTGGCTGTCACTCTGTCAAGCCGTCCGTCACTGCATACTGGCCTGCTGCTGACACACCACAGCGCCTGCAGGGCTGATGTATGAGCACTGGGAATGGACACATGCAAGTCCACACTAAGAAAAAATTCCAGAGGAACTGCATGATATTGTTGGTTTAAGTCAAATAACAAAGCTAATATAGTGAATAAAATCATCGAACACCCATAAAGTAACACAATAGCGATAATGTTACTGCATACTGTGCAGTATGTAGAGTGGATTCAAGTAAATTTGTAATTGAAATGAAAAAGAATCGAATTCATCCTACTTTTTTACTCATTTTAGAAGTGGTATGCGAAACAGTATGCAATGGCAGACATTTTAAAGAGTAGTATGCTACACTGTCACATGGTCTAACTACATTGCATGATTAATTTCAGCCAAGTGGTGGATTTTTAATCCAATTCCTTTGGGAAATCCATGCATGAAATTTGCATACTAAGCACTCTATACACTACTGTTCAAAAGTTCAAGGTCAGTACGATTAAAAAAATTTTTTTTTAAGAAATTAATACTTTCAGCAATGATGCATTAAATTGATTAAATGACAGTAAAGATTATTATAACGTTACAGAAGGTTTCTATTTCAAATAAATGCTTTATATTAATCAATGAATTATGCAAATAGTGCATCACGGATTCCACACAAATATTAAGCAGCACAACTTTTTTCAACATTGATGATAATAATAATAATAATAATAAATGTTTCTTGAGCAGCAAATCATCATATTAGAATGATTTCTGAAGGATCATGTGACACTGAAGACTGGAGTAATGATGCTGAAAATTCAGCTTTGACATTACAGGAATAAATAGTACTTTCCAATATATTCAAATAGAAAACATTTAACAGACTGTTCAGGGAAAGAATGGAAGAACAACATGTTCTAGAAAGACAAAGTTACTGAAACAACACGAGAGAGAGTAAAGGCGGCGTCACAATGGAATTTCACTGTCGAAATAGTGTGAATTCAATAGAAAGATTTTGTATAGGGTCCAAAACCCTTTACACCTTAAACACACAAAGAAACAAAAATGAAGAACAGAGTTTGATCTTTCTTTTTAATGTGAGGGAACCTGTTCACTAAATGGAAGACAGGTTGTTTCTGTATAAAGCCGTCTGCTGAGGAAACCAAACAACTGAATCTGACTGCGATGATTCATTCTCGTCTATCCCCTATAATTCTGCCTGTTGGCCTTTGTATTTTTTCTCATCATCTCAGCCGCTCTCCCTCACTGTAGTAGACAAACCCCCAACACACCCACATCCGTATGATCTCTCGTCTCAGCAAGGGGGATGCGATTCGCCTTGTATTAACATACTTGGGCACGGGGGCGGCAGAGCCATTACCTAGCAACAGAGAAAGCTGTGATTGGCTGGTTCCATCAGATGTTAAAGGGGGTTTGGTTGGGGCTGAAATAGAAGGTTATTTTCTGCCCGTGTCATCTCTGTTCGTCACATTGGAATGACACGCTAAGGGGCTCCTCCCCCCCCACGGCCTGCCCCATTGACGGAAAGGGCAACAGACCGAAACGTCTCCCAGCAGCACTAAATACGGCACCCACGGCAGTCAGACGCCCCACGTCAAAAAGAGCGCAGCACTCAGGAAAATATGATGTTACATCACACGCAGTCTTCACTATGTCAGATGAAATTTGGAGCGAATGCTTGCAGCAGACAGGGAGTGACAACGAGGAATCTCATTACATTTTTTTTTGTTACTGTGATAGTCAATTCCGAGACACCAAATTAATGCAGAGTAACTGATATCTACGGGACATAAACGGTAGGGGGAGCTTAAGTAAACACCATTTTGACCCTAAAGTGGTCCATTTTCCTTTTGTTAAACTGGACACAGCTATGTAATGTGTTTATGTATAGTGAGTTGGTCTTGTACCATCCTGAAGTGACTTATTTTGCAATTATGACTGGCTAACTGTATACTGTGCCGTTTATTACATGCATTCATACCAAATGAACGGACATTAAAGGGATTGTGCACGTAAAAATTAACTACGGCTTTCTTCAGTGGAACACAAAAGATATATTTTTTTTTTAAGGATCTAAAGAACACTGGACCCCATTGACTTTCATTGTATTATATTGTAAAAAAAACTAAACAAAAAATAAATATCATTTTTGTTACACATAAGAAAAGGTCATACAAGTTTGGAACGACATGAATAAATTATATTTTTTTGGGTGAACTATGCATTTAAGTTAAAGTTTTGTGAGAATAAATATAATTGTTTATCAGGCAATCGTTTGCCTGGGAAAACTTTCAGTTACACAGTATAGCGGTCAGTTTACACTATTTAATGCATCCTTGCTAAATCTTAAAATATTGATTTCTTTAAAAAAATAAAACATCTTTCTGGCCTCAAACTTTTGAACAGTAGTATACAAAACATGTGACTGCTGAAGGCCAATCAGAATGGATTATTCTAGACTGCCATGTAAAATGATAATAACTTTGCAACGTTTAAACGTGCAAAGCCATGGGCCGTATTCCAATTTGCATAGTTTTACTATGACCTAAAAGTATGTAGAGTGATTACAGGTAAAGTGGGACAGTTAAAGTCCTAAACTAGTATGAGATGACATTGATGAAGCCATTGGGATCATATTTTAAAAACAACACCAAAGACAAACTATCAGAAGATGTCCGATTCACCTAGCTCATTTACATAGCTTTAAAGGGATAGGCTAGTTCACCCAAAAATGAAAATTCATTTACTCACCCTCATGTCTTTCCAAACCTGTATTTGACTGTCTTCTGAGAAGACAAAATAAATAAATAAATTTGCCCATACAATGAAAGTCACCGGGGTCCAATATTGTTTTTAGCCATAACAATCTTCTTTGATTTTTGCAGAAGAGAGTAAGTCATACAGGTTTGGAAAAACATGTGGGTGAGTAAATGATGAAAGAGTTTAAATTTTTGGGTGAACTATCACTTTAGGTATGTAATAAGACTATATACCAGTATTTGAATGAACTACAACATCATACAATCATTGATACCACAGTTGCATTTAACCACACATACTGTCAACAACAGTGTTATTTATTAATATGCAAGTTCATTATGTTAGTATGTTGTATTTTATATTCAAACATTTAAAATCTGCTCTTAAACTTTGTATGCAGTGCTCATGGAATAATGTGCTACAGAAGCCAAGGACGTACATTTCAGTAAAAAATAGTACACTATCTAGGCACCTCTGTTATTACTATTTTCAAAGTACCTGGACTTGGGGTGCACTAATCAACATTTTGCATACTACTTAGTCTGGCTAGCATGCAAATTTGGGATCCAGCTTCTGGCGTTCAAGGCAATTGGCTTGAGCTGGGGTGGAATATAAAATGGACAGCTGATATCCGAATATTAAACAATGACATTAGCATACAGAAGGAAATATGAAGTCCTTTAAACAGAACAAATTAAATGTTAACATTCACCACAAGTACCCTGGTGTACGAGTTGGCTCCTTAGACCTACTTCCTGCAGAACTGGAGCGTTTCGCTCAATTATGAGGCTGGTATACGACCATAACAGCAGCGACAGCTGCAGCAGAGGGAGTGAGTGACGTATGATTAATATCCAGAGCCATGGACAGTAAATGTAAGAAAAACAAGCCACGAGTGCAAATGGAGAGTGCACTTCATAAATATGCACTACACCCTGGTATAAATCTGACAGCGTGAAGGAAATACAGCAGGGACCTGAGAGACCGAATCGGTCCGTCGAGGCAGAGAGAGGAGCTCGGTGAGCTGGGGTTTCATTAATCACCGTGAAGGAACAGGGAGTTTGGGCGGCACTGCTCCTCTACAGCTCAACATCTGTGCCAGGACTGGCGGCTGCCATTAGCAAACAGGCTGCAATACATTAGACTCGCTGTCTGCCGTAGTCAGCACAGGTAATGAGTTTTAAAAGTGGGCCTTCGGAGTATTTGCAGTTTAAGTCAAGCACAATACACTCTAAAAAATAAAGGTTCTTTCTTTAACAATGGTTCCATGAAGAACATTTACCATCTTTCCAACACACAACAGTGTGTTCTTTAAAGGCCAGTTCACACTGCACAGACAAACGGCAACAAACATGTCTGTTGGGTTTTGTCGAATCAGTGTGTTACCCCTGTTGGCGTTGGTCAGGGTTTGTTTTCACCCGACTGAACATGTTCAGTCAGTGTTTGTCGGCAGTGTGAATGACAGTTCTTTTTCATAACATTCTAAATCCAACAGCCAACTTGTTTGTTGGCGTTTGTCTGTGCACTGTGAACTGGCCTAACGGTTCTTCAGATTATTAAAATGTTCTTCACAGTAAGTTTCTTTTAAGAACTGTTCACTGAAAGGCTCTTATGGGAACCAAACCTGGTTCTTTTACAGCATATTTGGAACCTTTATTTTTTAAGAGTGTACTTCCATAATATGATGCATTTACAAGCAAACAAGCAAAACAAGATGTTCAAAGAAGAAAAAAGAAGGGATTTTTATCCATCCATTGGGAATGTGAAAAGTGGACCACAATGGAGGGAAAGGTAAAAACTGATTGATGATGTTGGCTAAAAACTAAAGTTGTTTTGAAGGCAATGATATAAAACAAAAACCAAGCGGCGTCCAATCTAGCACAAATAAATCAGGAATGTGTGATACAAAAGTAAATATGATCAATTTTGATTTTATGTTGGTGCCATTTAAGGAGGTGAACATGAAGGGAACTGTTTTGTTCATGTGAACCAGTAATCAATAAAGAGGCGTATTGGTGGTGCCTGTGTTTCAGAGATATGTAGGAAATATTGATGCGATGTGACTTCTTCTGACGCTGATTTAGATGAAGAAAAAAGGGATGAGATAGTACAGTCAATAAGCTATTCAACAGCTCAAAACAAGTAGAATGCAATTATCACCGAACAAAAACACAGATCCATGATGCAACATGCAATACCACATACTAACCAGCAGGAGTCCTCCTGACTATAGTGGATCCAGCAAAAGTGTGTGAATGAGCAAATCACAACCTTTAAAAAAGACGACGCAGGCGTTCAAGGGTGTGAATGAAGCACTATGATTTAAAACCGCACTAGCTATGACTCATCCTCACTCTGAACTCCCTCGGTGGATATTACATATATCTGATTATTGTGCAGACAACATGGGAACACGAGGTTGATTTAGCCACTGGCTAAGAATCAGTAATGGGTTTTAAATTTGGGAAAAGCTGGACAATGTTTTCTGGGAAGCTGTAAAATGCTGAGGACACAAAGTGGAAAAAGGAAAGCTGGAAAGATTGTACTCTTAGGCCCACATTTCAGCGAGATTTCAAACTTGAACAAAGAAATGTGCCATGGAATGTGAATAAGTACAACCAAACCGCCAGAATTCACCCCAGGCTAGTGGGACGTCGGACTCCTGGAGCGGCTCTGGTCCTGATTACCAGAAATGTGAACGGGTCGGACAGTTGAAACAAAAGAAGTTTGGCTCCAGAACAAAAACAAAATCATGATGAGAAGCGAGATATATGATGGATAGCAGAGAGACAGCCAAAACCAGTGAGAAAACAAGAGTGAGAGATAAACGCTGACCATAAATTAACCTTCACAGTCAGATGGCTGTAAAATATACGCATAAAACGTTCACTTTACAAAGTCAAGGGCATTATTTTTCATCACACCTATGGTGCTACTAAAATCATTGGCGTGGAAAAAACAACAGCTACTTCATGAAACTTTTTGAAATTTGGAAGAAAATGCCATTTTAACTCTAAATCTTAAGTCTAAAGGTCCATTCACACCAAGAACGATAACTATAATGATAGCTATATCAGCTTCCACACCAATGCACAATATTGTTCTGTTTATTCTAAGCACAGTGAAATATTAAATGCTTATCATCATGTTATATGTAATTTTACAGTAACATACTGTCAAATTTATGGTCTTCGTAAGTAAACATGTCGAAAACCATAAAATCGGTGAAAAACAAAAAAAACACATTCCTAAAAGTCTCTGCATGACATCATGACACTGTGCACTGTCTATGCACAAGTATTGACCATGTTTTATGTTTATGATTTATCATGTTCCTTTCTTTTTAATCTCTTTGTTGTTGTGGTTATCAGTATATTTTAAGGGAAAAATCTGATTTTGAATTCTAGTTAGCTAACATTACATTCATTAATCACATATACAGTTATAAGTTGTATCCAGCTACTGATTTGCCACCCCATAATACCTGAAACGTTTCCACCACATTTCATTTCTGGCAACCACAGCTGCTGTTTTTATCCGTAAATCTAGCAGGATATTTTTCACAGTGCACCTCTTCTGCCAAATGCCACATGATTTCAGGTCTGTAGCGCAAACGGTGGACGACAAATTGGACGTCGAAGTGTATTACTTACGGTTAAGTACTAAACTACTGACTTCTACTGCAGCTGTCCACATGCAAAAATGCCACAAAATCTCTTCTACACTGCAGGAAACTGTACGTTCCCATGGACCGCAGGGCATTCAGAAGGGCTCTGAGAAGAGAGAAAAAAAAAAAAAAAAAAAAAGGATATCTGGAGACTAAAAAGACCTAGACTTTACAACCAACCACCATCACCCCAGGTCTGCTTCTCCATGGTAACAGGCATTTTCTCTCACCCCCGCCTGCCTCTTTTAGCGGGGCTCTCCAGATTGGCACGCAACAGTTCATGACAGACACAGCAGCTGATAGCTGGCCGTGCCTTCTCTTGCCGTAGAGGAGGTGGGGAGAGTCACCGTGTCTGCTGATTAGTAATCAGAACACAGACTCGCTCTGAATCCTGGGGGTTGAAAACTGAATTATACATTGCCACTGCCAATCAGACCATGCACTCCTTCATTGGCATTCTATTTAAAGAATCTCCATCTCCTAATCACACTGAAGACATGAAGAGCCACGCAATCTAATGCCATGCCAGACTACAGTGCACCACACACGGCATTTGCGGGAAATGTCAAAGACGGTGCCAATCACGGTTTGGTAATATTACTCCACTAAAGGCACTGCAGAATATGAAAATGGTGCAAAGCTATAAGGCAAGCATCACTGTTACTATTTTATACTTAGTAGTAGTAGTAGTAGCCTTTATTGTCACTTAGTCACAAGTACCAGCGAAATTAGCCATCAACCTGTCCATACAAGGGGGTAGACACGACAGGAAGACAGGGGAATTATTTTATACTTAAGGATCTGAGCGAAACTATTACATTTTGGAGCCTACATCATCCATTTAAATACAACACCTGTTTTTCCAAAATCAATAAACCAACAAACAACAACAAATCCACAAAACATTAATCAGTGGTAAAAATAAGACCCAAGACCAGGGGTCGCCAACATTGGCACGTGGAGGGATAATCACTGGCAACAGCTAAAGAGGTATATGCATTTAATTTAAATAAAGTCCTTCGAACTTGCATAAGGATGTTCATTATGAGGTAATCATTCCTCATAGTCACACATCCTGTTTTATTAAGTTAGGAGCTGTAAATACAAAATAAAGTGAGATTTGAACCTGCGCTAATGTGCAGATCTGACAATTCAGTCACACGACCGCAAACCAACAAAACTAACAATGACTTAGCAACCACATAGTGATGGCCTGAATATAACAGTTGGCAGACATGTAACATCTCAGTACTTTTTCCACTTTCTATTCTTCAAAGAATCCTGAAAAAAATATATAATGGATTCCTCAAAAATGGTTTCCTGACCAAAATGTAAATGTACATTTCACAATATTATTGTATTTTTTTTATATAAAATAAATGCAGCCTTGATGAGTGCATATCTATCTATCATGTGACTCATTTCAATATTCATCCACTTTAATGGAAATTTTATCAATGGCCTCAGTGTTTTCAATTCAGTCATGACATGAGAGCAGCAGGGCCTGAAAAACACACACACACACAAACACACACACACACAAACAAAGGAGAGTTTGTCAATGACATTCTTTAGTCGAATTTCAATAGGATTCCTGAGTTATACCATTTCAAGATTGGCGTGAACAGCATCACAGCCAAGCCCGAAATAAACCATCTGCGAAAACAATTTACACATACTTTTTCCCTTTACTTATTTCAAGTCTGGAAGTGTGAAGGGAAGTCTGGTTCAGCAGTTGACATTCCTCTAACACTCTGTAATGAAGCACCATCACGGGTCTCATTCACGCAACAGATGGGCTACATGTTGGGGGGGGGGTTCACACTCAGCCCAGGTGACAGGAGGAAGGTGATTGCGGCTGTACCCATCTGAAACACCTCTGTTTGCAGGGGGTATTGGTGGCGGTCAGGCTGCAGTACTGTCAAAGTTTATATTAACCAATCAGCAGCCAGGAGCTGAGGTCATGGAGCACAGCGCACGGCAGGCGGCAGCTGGATACGCTGCGAAAATGTTCAGTCAACAAAAGAGAGGAAGACGGAGTGGAATAAAATACAGGGAAAAACGAACGGGGGAGTACAGACACACAGTACAAGACTTCAGCTGTTGAGACGATGAATATTAAATATTAATGTTATTTCAGAACATAACTGCTTGTTTTGCATTCTGACACATCGGTGGAAGGGAAAAGGACTATTATTACGGGGAGGGAGGAGGGAGAATCTCAAAAACTTTCAAGAAAAGTCATTTTTTTAGATTATTTTACATTATATATAAAGAAATATTCTATATATATATATATAAAGACATTTTTATAAAGACAAATGAATGTTTTGTGACCATAAAACATTTTTTTTTGCATTATTTTCGTGAAATTCTTATTAATGTAATGCAAAAACAAAATCACTTACTTCATGGAAAAAATATTTTTGGGGTCAGTACATCTTGGAACAATCTTCAGATGTAAGATATTGAAAATTATGCAAAGATCCAAACACACATAATTAAAAGAAAATCTATGATCTAACATGGTAGTGTAATTTCTGATTACTTGCCCATTGAACTGATCACACTATTGGCCTATTGGATGATCAACCAAACAGAAAAGGTCAAAGTCAGCTCAATTCAACACTAGCATTTACTGCAGAACAAATATCAACATGCGTACAAAATCATTTGGTAAATCAAACAAATGAGCTGCTTTCATACAGTACATACACAGCGTATTGATTCTAGAAAAGGCTAAATCTATCTCGTAAATAGAGGATGTATTTGTTGACATGATTGTAAGAAACCACTCAGGAGGCATCGGCTGATCAATCTTACTCATTTCCTAATGAAAGCAGATGATACCACTCCAGGTGAGAAGATGGGCTGGGGTTGTTTAGACACAGAGGAACACCTGATTAGATCCAATCAGAAGGTCTGGAATAATGCATGAGTGATGGGAAAGCAACAGTGCTAAGTTAAAGACCCATAGACAAATAAATGACATCACCCTTAAAAGAGCCCTCCAATTAGACCCTTCAGTGGGCAAACCACACCCATCGTCCTGTCTAGCAGCTGCGATAGATGACAACCTTTGGTTTCACCACAAGGTCGTTGGGAAGGTTTTCATTACATGGGAGTTTCGCTGCTATTAATACTGATGGTTTTTGTCCAGTGAGATCATCTGTGTTTCTTGGTACATGATCAAGGCAACAGACAGACAGAAACTAATGCAGACACAGAATCCTGATCCCTTAACAGCTCTGTGAGAGCATGTGCTTTCAAATCTAGGACAAGACAAGGTTGAGTGACTGAGAAAAAAAAAAAAGGCAAACGAGAGAACAGGACACACAAAAGCCTTGAGAAAGAGAGCAATTAAACGTAAAAATGAAAAAAGTCAAAAACAAAAAACAAAATAGCAGTCTGTGTTATTATTGTAATATACTATAATGTAAAAAACAACATATATTTGTTATAAAAAGTTTTTATATATATATATATATATATATATATATATATATATATATATATATTATATATTTAAATAAAAAAGATGTATGAAATTAAATGAAAAAGCAGAAGAAAAAAAAGAAAAAAAAACCAATAATATATATAGGCCTATTTATATTTAATACGCTACTATATATAGTAGTGTTTTAAATCATTTGTGTCTACCATAAATACATTTGACTAATACATTAAAGCCAATCCAAAAAAAGGATGATTTTTTAAAAATATTATTATTAATAATAATGATAAATTCAACTACATACTGAACATTGTTGTGTTTTATCATATTGCTGATGCAACAACATGATAAAACACACTTCCGCAATGCGTTAATAAAAACACCCCTTAACCGTAGAAAAATCACTATAATGTTCAGCCTCAAGTGGCTTACTGCTTTAATAAACAACAGAGCACTTAAAAGTGAACAGTATACAGCTCTCAGAGTACAGTGGATGGTGACCAGATTGTAGAATGAGAGAGAGAGTGTGTGTGTGAGGGGGGGGGGGGGGGGGGGATGGGCCCCCGATGGAAGATGGATGACAGAACAAGCCGCTGACTGAACTCGCTGCACTGTGAAAGCCTAAGAAACCCGAGACCTCTCTGTGTTAGCAGAGCTCCAGTCTAAAATGGCTGCCAGTCGTGTAAACAACCCAGAGAATGAAAGGGGGCTACATTTCTCCAGTGAGCCGGCCAAGAGCCACACAGACCGTGGTTACAAATTAACCCTTTCCTTCCAACCAGCCAGTCCGTCTGCAAACTAAAAACAAAGGAAGGAATGTTTAGTACTCAGTGTTTTGTAGGAAAAATGTGATGAATATCAAAACATGTGTCATTTCACACACTATAGTTGTTTGAAAGCATAAACCTAAATCAGAAAGCAGTCAAAAGATACAAAAATTGCACTTCGGCATGTATTCAGTGGGTTCTCAGTTCAACACTTTAGATCAATCAAGTGAAACCATCCTTGAACAATCCAGCCAGCGAGCTTTTCAAGACAGACGGAGTCTCCATGGTGCCCTATAGGCCATTTCCATGTGCTCAGAAACAATCCCCTTCCCCCAAACTAGCCCCCCACCCCACTACTTCTCCGGCGGGAATCTACAGGAAGCTGTAACAGGGCCCTGGCCCTCAAGGAGGGACCGGCCCTGAAATGCAAATTGGAATTCCATCCGAAAATTGATGTCCTTTACAAGCTAATGAAAAACATCTGAAACACTGCCAAAACGGACCCCCTTTTTACAACCCACATGCCATTAGTCAAGGGTAGACCGGAGCTGTGTCTGTTCAGTGAGGCGTATGTTCTTATATAAGGGGCTGATAAAAATAGAGACGAATCACGATCGTTAAAAAGATGTTTATTTAATAACACATTCACAAAAGTGTGAATTCAGCCATTTGCAAAATCAAAACTGATACTGAGAGACGCACTAAATCATATTAACAATAACATGCCATTCCCAAACGGTTGAAAAAGAATTTACGGTCTAGTTTCTCTGCGCTAGAAAAGAAGAAGAAAAAAGCAGCCAAAAAATAAACTGAACGAGAGAGTGGGAGTGAAAAGCAGGAGAAAATCAATTCCCCCCTCTGCGCCTTTAATATCTGCAGAAAGAGGGGGAAGCACACGCCCGCTGTAGCCCGCAGCTTATTTGCGAGGCAGGAATGGAATGTCTGAGATTGCATACATTATGTGCCAAAGAGGCCCTGGGCTATGGAAGATAGTGCTGACATCACCGTCTATAAATGGTTGTGCTCGGAGGCACAGTGAATGAAAACAAAATGGGAATAACCCTTTTTGCACATAACCCCCCTCCCTCCTCCGTTGGTGCTAAATAACAAGCACAAGCGCAGAGAGTTAAATGTCATATCGCAGTCAGGGGTGCATTGATGCGGTGGGGAGTATGAGGTTGAATGGTTAAAATAGTTTTGCATATACCAGTTTAATATGCACAGACAACTTTAAGCCAGTCGCAGGCTGATTTCCCCATTATGTTGTTTGTTTGCAACATAACGTAACCAATGGAATGGGTTGGGACTAGGAAATCTGCCCAAAAACTATTTTTTATGCAATACAATTATTTTAAGCAATAAGTAAAACAATAAGTTTATAAGTAAACTTCTAAAGCAGGATGAACAGGCTACTGTACAAATGGGCAAATAATGGCAATCAATATGTAGAAAGTTGTGATGAAATGAACATCGCAACAGATCTTTTCTTCCATTACTATGATGTACATCCGAGTAAAATGGATTATCAACAAAGAAAAAAAATTAAAAAAGGTAAGAACCTGGTTCTATCCACCGGTTGTTGTTTGGATTTTGAGATTTCACGCCCACTGTAACTGCACTGTTATTCATTCCAATGACAAGAAAACAACGTAACAATATCAGCAAGAAAACGGTATTGTAATTATAAAACAAAATGATAAACAAAAGACATGCAAAACACAGCGGAGCAGACAGCCAAATGCCGGCACACGCAGGGTTAACGCTGAACCTCTCCGCACATTCCTGAATAAATGATGTTTTGAACAAGGCTGTTACCATGGGCAACTGTGCACGATGGCACTGCAGCGTAACCTTTGGAGTGGCTGTATTTTTATCCACTGGAAACTTCTCCCTTGAAGGAGAGAGAGAGAGAGAGTGTGTTATGGGGATGAAGGGAATTGGAGGAGGGGAAGAAGCTGCTGGCTTCACTAGCTAGCAAAGGGTGGACAGACTGCAGTGATTTTACAATGCGACCAAAAACAAATGTTCCCGAAACAGAGAGGCTACCACATTAGAGTTAGAGATTAATATTAATTTTGAGATGTTTGCAGCAACACAAATAAATCCAACACACAAAAGACTGTAAAAGAGGTTCAAATACATCAGCGGATCAATAAATGCCTTGTAAACACGGATAGAAACGTATTATGCTAAAAAACAGCAGCACAAAGGCAGTAATGGGATTTGTGCATGTATTGACATCATTAAGATATATCTCCATCCTTAAATGGCCACTCAAAATAATCATGTGCGATTTCTTGAGCATTTATGCATTTGCAGGGATTATATTTACTATAAAGCCAATTAAAGGGTCTACTCCACATCTTCCAGTTGTCTGCGTCTCAAAGCATTCCATGAAAAGGTGCAGAATTTAACACACACACTCAAGACGCCACAGAAGCATGTGCAGTAAACAGGAAGTGCGACCCCCGCCTTCTGTAATGGGTGGGGTTGGTGTATCTGTTTATTTTTTCTTTGTATGTGCACTGAAACTTGAAACCCATGTGATTACGGAGACAGCCAAGGGCACCTCAAACCCAAGTCAGTTTTAGCATGACAATAGAAGCCCACTCCATCCTGAACCAGACACCACACCTTTGATTCCTCACAGACAGAGCAGCAGCGACAAGATCACTGCAATGCACCACAAAGCACGACAAACTAAACTCTTCACCAGGTTTAGAAGGATTAGGGATGTGTTATACAAAAACTGAACTAAACTGCCTCGCAAATCTATTGTGCTGTCATACGAGCCATTGTCTTTTGAATATGCAAATATTTTGGCAAGGAAATCTTAATTCATATGCATAATTCAATGAGGGAAAAAACATTCAGTTTTAATTGTGCAGCAGAATATAGTTACAAACCCTTTCAATACCTATCTTGAAATTTGATGCAGATGCAATGCAATACACACACACACATCTATACATATATACATACATATATACACACACACACACGCACTTATATAAACTGGTATATATGCTGCACGCCACGTAATGCATAATGTGTATTACACAACATGCTGATTAACAAAAACAAGTGTTGCACATGGCCTTTATAGAAACAAAATCTTGCATAGTGCAGAACTGTTCCAGTTCCCGCTTAAATTATTCCGATCTACAGGATGTGCACCACAGGCCTCCAAAGTATTCAACCACAGAGCCCACTTCAGTAAGATAGCTTGGCATGTGCATTGTTCTCTGACCTTAACGTCCCCCCAGTTATTTGGTCTGGATGCTCTTGCATGGCCGGCTGCCATGAATGAATTGTGCCACCTTCTATTTGTCTGTGAAAGAGCATTAGTTTGAGTCATGGCAACAGCCACGCACCAACTGTTTTCCCTCGCTCCCGCAGCCAATGCAAGAGTACGACTGACAAGTCACATGACCAACCAGCTGAATTCTAAATGAGGAATACATCCCCAGGGCCATCTCAGGCATGTGCAAGCATTTTCCCTCTCCAGCTTTCCTACTCGCACCAAAATAATCTGACACATGGAGTGAAGGAACAGCTAACAGCTCCTAAATTGAGGCATAACAGATTAAGACACAGTGTGTAAAGAGCAGGGTGCGTATTTTAACGCATTCTGAATATGCAGTAAAACAGTTTTTATCGTGCGCTAACAGAATTTGTTGCTAAGGGAGTAAAATAAACAGCACATATTAAACAAGCACTGCACCTACCCCATGTGACACACATCAGGGAGTGCTGAATTGATGTTTCATGCCCTGTGGCTGCATCAAACATTTGACTTTTAGGTCAGTGTAGCAGGACTACATCTGTCTGGAGCAAAAACAGTGACATGAATGCAAAACACACTGACAAAAGCAATGAAAATGATATGCTTACTGTGATACTCGATCCCCTGTTACATGTAACAACAGAGAAATGTGCTTAGCGGAGTACTTTTCTTTTTTTTTTAAATGGCTTTTGTATGGATATTGTTGGTAAAAAAAACAGCATTACAAAGTGAATGGAAAAAGAATAATTTGGCCCTTAGTTAATATAGTTGATGAACATCTACAAAACATAACCGTTTCATACACAAATAGACGACACTAACAAAATCTCCATGCTGCCAATATGCCTTCTATTTTACAGAAAGCTATAATTTGCCAACTATAATAATTCATCAGAGAACTTTGAAATAAATCAAGGCAGAATTCAAATATCAAAGACATTTCTAACCTGGACAAATTAACACGCCACAAAGAGTTAATATCAATGAATTTATTACAATTTACTCAGCTCCAAGGCACGTTACAAGTCTTCTGTTACTACAGAAATATGTATAAACAAACAGAGCATTTCATTTTTCATTTACAGTATTTTTTGCTCTACTAAAGCGTCCGTGCAACTTTAAAGCAAAAAGAGAATGAAAACACGTAATAAAATATATCTGTATTCTCAGACCACGGGATACAAATTAAAAACTGCCGTTTTAAAGATCATACTAAAAAAAAAAAGAGAGAAAAAAAAAAAAAGGACGGGATCAAGAAACAAAGAATGCCCTCTCTTAGACTCACTTCATTTGTTATACCTACCACAAAAAGTGTATTCATTATTAATAACATTTTTTTTTTTTTTGCTTGGGATTGTACATGTAGATGTGGAAAATAAGTATGAAATTGAATAGAAATGTTAACGTAAACCGTAAAAGTGCCGTAAAAAAAGGTTTCCACGCACACATCCTCCTCCTCCGTGGAGGAAAACAAATGTCTCTGTACACTGGACTATTTCTGTTACTTCAATATTCACAACAAGTAGGCTGTGTCTCAAAACCAAGCGTGCTGCACACTTAGCATTTCAAATGCATCTATAATGTTCATAAATGTTATCTTGGTAGGCAGTTCACCAGGTTTTAAGACACAACCTTAAATATACTCGCTTCACTTGTCTGTTTCTGATGCAGGAAGCATATATTTATATTTAGGGGTCTCTTTCTTTCTTTACTTTCACATCCCCGGCTAAAATGGTCGCTATCTCGCCTTGCATGAAAGCCCAAGGCACGTTTGACCCTACCAGGGGACATTTCTCTCCGCTGGGGCAGTACACCTCTCCTGTGGCCCCCTGCGCTTTGATGCTTTCCCGGGAACATGGGAAGCAGAATTTGTGGTTAGGAACTGACGGGCACTGGACGAAGTGTGTGTCTTCTAAACGTTCGTGGCAGATAGTACAACACAAGGGTCCGTTATTGGCCATGGGTGAGTCTGGAATGTTCTGAGGGTGCACCTGATCCATGCCCTGATGTGAACCCGATTGGGAAGGCGTCCCGGTCAGACTGATCTCCCCGTTTCGGGAGGCCAAACGCCGCTGTCCGGACACCGAGGCGGGGGAGACCGGGCTGCTACTGTTGTGTCGGGTGGATGTGGTGGAGTGCACAGAGTTGCTGTCCTTTGGTGAGTGTGCGTTACCCAAAGTGTCTGCGACTGACATGAGCGCAGCCATGGGGGACTGTCCGTTTTGTGGGGCCGATTCGGGTGGGGTGGCACGGCTGGAGTGCACCGTCCCCAGGGGTGGAGGTCCGCCGTGAGAGGCTGCGAACGAGCTGGACGCCATGGTCAGTTTGAGCGCCTCGCTTTGACTCGCCATCCACTGCTGTCTCTGCTGCTCCCCCTCCGCCGAGTCCGGTTCTGGGGAGGCTTTGCGTTTGCGCACGCCCGTCCTGAGCGAGCTGCCCGACGCCACGGCCCGTGGCATGTTGACCAACGCCGAGGGCAGCAGAGGGCAGCTGGCATCAATGTAAGGCTGGGGCAGCATTTCACCCCCGAGCCCCTCCTTAAAGAAACGCACCGACTCCGGCAGCAAATCGCCCAGGAGCCTCCAGTCGCCAGACCCATGCTTTTTCTCATATTCCAGGTATTTAAAGCCAGAGGAAAGCCCTCTGCCAAAGTCTTTCATGCAGTCCTGATACATCTGTTTAGCCACACCGGACGCACTGGAAAACACATTACCAGATCCACTGGGATATTCAATGAAGATTTTCAGTTCATAGTCCATGCCGGGCTTGGAAATGGCATCAAAAGCAAACACCCTACCTACCAGGGAATGGTCTTTCTTGAACCTCACATCAAATGGAGTGCAATTGGAAAGCGTGATCAGTGTGTCCCTCACTATCTTAGGTTTGTTCGCCCAATCCTCTGACCTGTTTCTCAAACTTTCACCAAGTTCAGACAGAGCCTCTGCGTTACGCTGTTTCTCTTTCAGATCTCTCTCTTGGTCCGTACTGGACACAGAACCGGGTCGTTTACTCTGCTCGGAGAGCGCGAGGGAAGGTCCGATGCTGGTCGTGGCTGGAGGGGCTCGTCCAGACAGGCTGTGCTGTGCTATACTCGCCGCGGACGGCGGGCCGTTCAGGAGGGTCTGCGGGAGGAGGTTCGGCGGCACGCTCATCTGCCCCGACACAGCCACCAGCCCGTGGTTCCGACGCGAGTTAGGGCTCTGTCGGTTCAGCTCAGGGGGTCCGTCGTCTGATTTGGGGAAGCCGTTCGGTCCACCGAGCCCGTTCGGAAGCCTGTGCGCGCCGATGCTGGAATAATCAAAGCGCGATCTCTCTGTTCCGAGCGCGTATCGGTCCAAGCCGGACTGCTGTTGTTGTTGTTGCTGCTGCTGCTGCTGCTGTTTGGACGAGCCGTCCACATGATTCATCTGCACCGACTCCTTGGATGACATTCCCGCTTGTGCTTTCACCGCAGGCGGCGGCGCGGGACCCGGGGATCTCCCTTCCTGGAAGCCATGAGCCCGCTTCAGATGGCGCGCGGTCTCGATAACAAACTCGATCCGATCCGCGCCCTCGTAGTTCACGCAACCCCTGCATACGGCCTCCGTAAAATCCCAAATCATCGCCCACGGCATGCGCGGCAGGTCGCACAGATAACACGACTGTCTCCTCGACGAGGAGACCTGCGCCGAAGACATGTTGAGCTGCTCCTCTCGGATCCGTTATACGGTTACTAGGAGGCGAATGCGCCTCTTCTGCTTCTCGGAATGCCACCTGGCTGGGCCAGTGACGTCAGCACCACGTTCCGCAGTTCCTTTTTCTGTTACAAATGACAAGCCACTTGTTGCCATGCGAGTGCGCATGCGCTAACCACTCCCTAACAAATCTTCTGAATGGACCGAGAAACGCGCACCGCCACAATTATGGCAAGCCGCTTCAACATTTATGCTTCCAAACTGTCCAAACTGCCTGTCTATTTTTAAGTTACTAGCACTTTTTAAAATGATCATTAAGTAAATCCAATTGTCACTAGTATCTATTCAGTACTTATTCATTATATACTAGTATTTATGTCATTCTAGTCACACTTATCTCAATAGTGGCAAATAACTATTCCATTGTTATTGGTAACACATACATTTTTATGTTTATTAGTATATTTTTTCGAATAAATACATACTATTAAGTCTAGAATATGTCTCTAGGAAATAATCACTAGAACTAATAAATAGTTACTATAGAAAATCTGAAATAGACACCAGCATGCATAGGCTACTAGTCTGTAGTGAATAGTTAATATCTGACCAGATAGGCCTATTTTAAAAACAAAATGTTACCAGTAAAAATAGAATAGTTATTTATCACTATTGGGATAATGACTAGTACCAAAAATATAAGTACAAGTATCTAATGAATAAATGTGATCAATACTAGTTTCTAATGAATAAATCTGATAAATTGTTTTAAATGCTAATAGATACTCGTCACTATTAGAAAAAAAACAAGAAAAAAAACATTACAATCTACTGAAATTTTACTAGTGAAAATTAAATGGATAGTAGTAATTACAGGATCACATACAAACACATACTAATAACAAAAACAGGTGAAAAAAAAAAACCCTATTTAGCTAGTAAATATACATTTTTATAAAACAAATAAAAAAAGATTAATGTTCAAGCTGCTTGCCATACCTCATTAGCCAGTTTGCTTTCAGAATACAAGAGCCAGAGTTGTGGGTGGAAAATCTGAGGTATTCATGTTTCATCCAGAGTGTCGATTCTTATTGCTTCTAAAATGTCCATAAGCTTCATATTCTGTGGTCCAATTAATAATGCAAGATCATATTGGGAAAATGCTTACACCAGCAAAATGCACACGATTTACAATAAAAATATGCATACTGTGGCCATACATACATACATACATACAAGACATTGAAATAATGCTCCATGGTGTAGAGGCTGCCTTAAACACAAACAATACCTATTGTAGGTATTCTGACATCTTTAAGTGATTTAATAAATATGATTATGAAAGAATATTTCTGGTAATATCGGTCAGTCTCGGGGTGTTTGTTTACTTTAAATGAGGAAGCTTGGCAGCTCCGCCCCTAAAGCCCCTGTACCATAGTCTATTCTTTGCTTAACAACACCCCGTAGATGATGTTAAAAAAAAAAAAAAAAACTCGCCCTGTTATACAACAAGACGAGGGGGTGGAAAAACCAAAAGAAGAAAAAAAAACAAGGGAGGTCTGGAGGAGAGGAGAAATGCCATTTATTGCAATCCCTGCATTCTGCTGGCACATAAAGAAGCTGTGCTTTATCCAAGCAAAAAAACAAAACCTTAACTACCAAGTAGGCAGGAGCCAAATCTGAGGATGTGATTTTCTCCCCCCGCTGAAAATTATATATACAGTACATCAAGCATTGCAGAGCCTGAATTTGGATGTCAAACGGATAAAATAACCACTACTGATATGGCAAGCAGAATGTCTTCCAGCTTGTAAAGCCGGAGACAATTTGTACAGTATTTGTGCTCTGTGCTTGTGACTCGGATGGTGTAAATGAGCCTGATGTCTTTCGTTTGAGCCCCAAATTAACGACACAAAGAAACAAGTGTTTGTGCAAATTATCTTGGAGCGAGTCACTTGACTTCAAAATGAAATCAGGCTTGACTTTGCAAACACTCAAACGCCCTTGCACGACACAAGACCATATGTAGAACTCAAATATTTATATTTTGGAGAAAAACACTTAAATATTATAATTATATTGCACAAAAATATTTAACTGGGATTTTATGGGCAGAAAAAAAAAATGCAACCCTTTAGCAAAAATGTAAAGTCTAAATATGCAGTCTGCCTGTAAAGGATATTTCACCCTCCTTCCTTTTCACTGAGGGATGTTTCGCTGTCCCTGTAGTCTTCTCATGAATACAGATCACCCTGAGGCTTGGCACTCACTCACACGCACACTGTGCAGAACATCCACCCACCTACCTACGCTCACACACACACACACACACACACACACACACACACAGAGACAGAGCCACATACATGTGCGGTCACACACACACACACTCTGCATGGAAAGTTTTCCACGTTCAGCTTTCCACCAGCTTATCGCAGGGGTTAACTCTCAGCTTCCGCTAAGTGGCTGGCGGGCTGCCAGAGTGAGGGATTCTGGGAAAGGCAAGTCTTGCCAAGTACAAACTGCCAACATTAAGCAGGCCTGACAGCCTCTCTCCTCCTCCAAACCTGGCAGCCATTCAAAGTGCTCTTTCATTTGAGACGCTGGCGGGCGGCCAGATGCATGCAGATTTACTTTACCTATTCTCAGATGGAGCCGATAGAGACCGCCCCGCAGTTGCCATGGGAACCAGAGGCTGCTCGGAGACTTCCCAGAGCTGCTCGTGTGTGCACATCTTGTGTTGAACACTCGGTAACCTGCAGATGGATGACTTTCTCTCTCCCTCACTTGTTTTTTTTTTTTATAGAAGAGACCTTACTGTTACACAGAAATACTGACTGGAAAAGAGAAAGAAAAATGCAGCTGCTGATCTGCCAAAAAGGTGGTGGTGGCAGTGAAAGCAAATGTACTCTTTTAAAATCTTCTGTTTTTGCAAAACCAACACAAACTGTATTTCAAAGCGTCCAGGAGAACATACAAGAGGCTTTCGATCACAAAACTGTATAAACAGCACACTAGGTATAGCCACATTTATTGAAAAGGACACGTTTGAAATATTACCCAACATAAACACTCTTTTTGCTCCTCTAGCAAAAAAGGACTGTTGCAATACCACGGTACCTTGACATATACTTTGTATATGATTACCATATTCATGTTAGTAACAGACAGACATATCTAGCATATAATTAGCCAATATTTTAGGCTATTGTTTTCTCTCGGTCTCTCTCTCTTTATATATATATGTGTGTGTGTGTGTGTGTGTGTTATAAGGTGTATTTTTATTTTTGTATATACTAATGTATATATATATATATATATATATATAAATAATGCCAAAATATATGCCAAACAACCATGTTATTGCCATGGTAAACGTCAAAAAACCTTTTGGGTACTGTTTGTAAGCATCATCTGCAAACTGTCTTCTGCTTGTCCCATGACAGTTATATAAACTCCAATTCAAGTGTCTTGCTCCGCATGACACATCTTCTTCAAGGAGGCCAAAATGAATTTGCAGATGTAGCGGAAAAAGTGTTTGGAACGGGATCCAAAAACATGTTCGAATTATTGAGAACCTCCCTTGCTACATCAGAGGCCAAGAACAAAGACATTCAAAGTTAACCACTAACATCAACGCACTGCTTCTTGTACTGTCATTTTGACAAGTTGCGGTAAGCCTCTCACAGCGAGGGACACTCGAGCAAAACACGTGTACGCTTCGTCCGTTTTTAAGTGACACTTGCTTATGGAACATTAGGAAGGCGTATTTAAACTAAAAAGACAAGAAGGCCTTAACTGAGCACCATAAATAAAACAAAAGCATTCCTTTGGCTTGGGAAAAGAAGTAGTTATGTAGGTCTCTACTATGGTTACACACTGTGTATGGCGAAACACGAAAGGCCGAGTGTTGTGTGCCTTCCTGCTCTGAAAAGAGATCTATTATTACCTGGACCGCTCTGGTTGGCCGTTGTCAGCTGTTGCCATGGCGAACCTCTTTACCCCAACAGACTGCACAACGCATCTCTCGGGAGACCTCCGGTTATTAGGGCTCTGGTCCTGAAGTCTGCCATTTCCTGCAAAGAGAGAAGATATCGTGAAGGATCAGCCAGGCCACCAGACACCTGCCGCAGTCAGCAGTCCGGTTCATCACTGCCAGAACACACACTGCTGCGGGCCTGAGACTCTAACAAGGCCCCGTGTGTTTCGGCTAGTCATCAATTCTGCAGAAATGCAGTGCGCCGTGCCAATAACCCGGACCACAAATACGTGATACGCGCCAGGCGTTTCTGAACACAAGCGAGCGGTTATTCTTTCTATATTCTTTCAGTTTGTCAGGCTATGACTGTAAATGGAAAAAGTCAAATCGAGAGCACGGAGGGGGAAACCTCATACGGCACAGATGTAAAATATCCTGGTGCTTTTTCCTGAGCCCTATTAGGAGGCCGGAGAGTGGAATGTTCTCCCCGCGGCACTGCGGAATGCAGACGAAAGGAAACAAAGCTATATAAATACGCGGGACAAGGATTTCTCAATCCTCCAAAAACAACAGTAGAGCTCCTGACCGTAATCATTTCCTTAAGGTCAAAAAGGCAGCGTAAGAAGGGCCTCCTCCAACTGGAACAACAGCAGCGCTGCCATGCGCGCCTCCAGCGGGCCCCAGTGTCTGGCTAACAGGGAACATGAGGCTTCTTGAATACGGTTAAACGAGCAGCTAAAATCTCATGACTCAACGGCAAACAAAGCCTCCTGTATCGCAGACCCTCTGCGCCGTGTTTCCTGTGAGAGAACAAGCAGACATGCAAAAACAATCAGCGCTGTTAATGACTGAAAAAAAAAAAGAAAAAAAAAGCTGCGCTGTAAAATGTCTGGTAATTTAACACATTTGAGAAATACCTAAAATGGATCTATATATAGACAAATGTTACCACAATTACAAAAAAAATTGTCTATTGTAATATATTTTAAAATGTAATTTAACCTGTGATGGCGAAACTGAATTTTCAACATCATTACTCCAGTCTCCAGTGTCACATGATCCTTTAGAAATCATTCTAATGTGCTGATTTACTGCTCAAGAAACATTTCATTCATTCATTCATTTCAATATTATCATCAATGTTAAAAACAATTGTGCTGGTTAATACTTTGTGGAAACCGTGATTCTTTGGTGAATCTAAAGTTAAAAAAAAATTGTGTGTGTGTAGTTAGTTAGTTAGTGTGTGTGTGTGTGTGTGTGTGTGTGTGTGTGTGTGTGTGTGTGTGTGTGTGTGTGTGTGTAGTGTGTAGTGTGTAGTGTGTGTGTGTGTGTGTGTGTGTGTGTGTGTGTGTGTGTGTGTGTGCGTGTGTGTGTGTTCAATTGACCGACCAATGGCAGACAGGGAGTGTTTTGGAAACCTGCCTGAAATATATTATGCCATAAAAACTAATTAGAAAAACAATTAGAAAAAACAGGTTTAATATATTTTTTGATGGACTGCAGCGTGTCTATTATTCATTTACACATTGAAACGATTGAACGAAGGATACAGAAATTTCATAAAGAATTTTCATCATAGCACCCAAGAGGAAACATTTCAATAAACATATATTGTAACATGAAAAACAAAATCAATAACTTCATTAACCAGACTGTAACAGTCATCAGTTTTCTGGGTCATATTCTTTCCAATTGCATTCTGGGATTGTTTACTGTGACAGCTGGAAACAACAGCTCCTGATAGGTCTACGTGAAGTTGCCAACGTTACCGCACAGATTCCTAACCCTTTTCCCAGCTGCCGCGTGACGTCAAACCAACACACATCCGCAGCTGCAAAACATCAGCTGTAAAGTTCGAGACCCGTGGCTGCGCGGAGATCCATTCTGCTGCTTTTATAATTACACCAAACACAGAGCTGTAAACAACAGTCAGCATTTAACATGGAGCTGGCACCTCACCAAGGGCCGGATTCTCATAATAGTGCTGCCAGACACACAATGCCAGACTGCTGCCCGTCGAGAGCACAGCTCACAGTGCTAGTGAACACCTAAAAACCCCATGCAGGTTAAATGGCTACAGGGAAAAAAGCAGGGGTGTGCAGGTTGTCTAATGCATTAAGTGCATTATGGGGAACAAAGAACCTTAATGCATTTGAAGGCCTGGCTAGCGTGTCTGTGCTCTATTAAGTTATGACGCACGGCATGTGACCCACCCCCCAGCGCACATCAACACTGATGGAGGCCTCGGCAGGTAAGGGCACTGGCTAATAATAAATTCTGCCATTTATATCGGAAAGGGCATCCCTGCGGGGGGGCAGCCAGATTCTCCTGGTATCTCCCGGCTGACACGGAAGAGGTGACAAGAAGCTTTCCAGCTTTCAGAATGTACAATGAACACATTAGGATCACAATGTCTGACATGGTGTTAATGAAACATGCTTGTATATATGAAGATATTTGTATCTGTCTGCTTATGCTAAACTGTATTATCTATACTTACTGCTCAAAGGTTTGGGGTCAATATGGCTTTTATTCAGCAAGAATGCACTAAATTGATCCAAAGTGACAGTAAAGACTTTTACATCATAACAATAGATTTCAATTTCAAATAAATGCTGTTCTTTTGAACTTTCTATTCATCAAAGTACCCTGAAAAAATGTCATGGTTTACACAAAATTATTAATCAGCACAACTGTTTTCATTATAATGTTTCTTGAGCAGCAAATCAATGTATTAAAATAATGAGTTCTGAAGGATCATGTGACACTGAAGACTGCATCACAGGGATAAATTACATATTAAAATAAATGTAATTTTAAAACAGTTCTTTTAAATAACAATAATATTTCACAATATTACTGTTTTAATGGTAAATGCAGCCTTTGTGAGCAGAAGAGACTTTAGGAAACTCTTACCGACTTGAAACTTTTGAATATGCATGCATAAAGCATTTATAAAATCAGATTGAATAATTGCACAGTATTTAAAGATGATGTCATCTCCCTAAGATCAGGTAACCGCATATTTCGACAGTGTTTGTCTAGTACGGGCTAAAATTCCTACCCATAAATCTTTGATGAGGTAAGACCACATGAATTTCTGTTGAGGGCATCTGCAATATTCATAACCCTTAATGTAAAATCAGCAGTCTTCTCAACTAACAGGATTTGAATCATGTTTCACCTATTAGATTTTACTATCTTCACTACCAGTTTGGATCTGACTGACCTAAAGGCTAAATGAATTAAAAAAGATGAATAAAGAATAAAATTTTCAAACATGCAGAGTGACTACATACAATATTTATGCTATCACAAAACTCATTTGTCACACCACAGGACCATTTAAGTGAACAACAAAAATGCTAAAAGATTATTAAAAATGGAAATTATAAAAGTTTGACAATATTTTTGCTTTATGAATAAATTATTCATAAAGAATATTGTGCTTTTAATTGTTGTAGTCAAACATCTGAAATACAACAATTAATAACTGGTTCAACATTTTGATTATTGGACACTTTAACATAAAAACTACCTGCATCAAATCGGTCATTAATAAAAATTAAAATAAAACACTTTCTCTTTTACATTGTAACCTAAAAAGCTGATGCTAAAAAAAAATCCCCCAAACACAATAACAGCTGCTAAATTTATCTTTATGACAAAAGCATGTATGAGCTCTGATAATTAAAACAGTTCTAATACGCCTCTCCTAATTTCCTGGTGCATTACTCATAAACAGGTGAACATAAAAGTATCCTCTAGTCTACACAACAAATCTTCACGCTCCAGATTTCGCCTCTCCGCGTGCATTTAATGCAGCTTTGATGATGTACACGAGAAACAAAAGGAAGGTTGGCTAAAAATAGCCCGTTTCAATGGAGAGAGAGAGGGAGAGAGAGCGGTCTGACAGCCGAAGAGATGAAGCAGTGCTGCCACTGAAATAGCTGGGTTGCCATGACGACCAGATAGATGCTCACAAGTGACAAAATGGAGTCAGTAGCAACAGACATCTTACTGCTGAATAGTCCCGACACACACGACCCAGCAGAACAGCAACCCGGACCATTTGTGTTTACACTTGCTGATTTGAGAAAATCCCTGAATTTCACATCAAATTCTCACACTCAATACAGTGTGAGTGCATTGTGTATGTATGTAGGTCGAATGTGTGGTTACTGTATAAGAAAGCAGACAGAACTAATGCTTTGGGTGAGAATTTTCACACTCCAGGAAAAAAAAACACACACCGAAAAACTGCAAGCCATAATTAACTCTCTGCTCTCCCACACACATCCATCAACGTGCGCCTAAGAATAAGCTCCGGCGTCTGGGAAAGCAATCCTACGTTCATGTGGGAGACACCTAGGGGGATTCGACTCAGGTAGGAAAATTCTCCCAGGTTTCAGACTGACGGGCGCGTGTCAGCGACCCCATCTCTGAGCGAACGGCTCGCAACTAAATTACCAGCAAATTGGAAAAAGAGGAAAGAACGATGTGAAATAGAAATTCAGGAATGTTGTTTGTGATAAAACAAGTGCTCCTCGAAAGTGATTCGGCCTTGGCTAGTATACTCAAACGGTTACACAACATTGCGAAGGGTAATTCAGATCTACCGCGGCCTGTTTAATGACACACACTACTTGAAGACACTAAAGCAGCTGTGTTACCAGGTCAGCCTGTGCTAACATGCCCGAAGCTTTCCAATAACAAGCCTCGGCTCTCTACGACAGGAGCGAAACAGCGTGACTGAGGCGAACAGCTTGAACTGTTCATATTTACACAGCTGTTCGGCGGTGACACCTCTTTCAACAACTGCTTTTTGCCTTAATTGGTTTTTAGAGTAAAAGCAAGTCTTCAATTCAGTCCGGAGGAGTGACAGATTGGTTGAGTGATGGTGTCTAAAGGGAAAAAACATGCTCGGGGATAAATTACTGGTTTTGGAGTTTGAGAACATGAGGTTCTGGGCTGAGCTGATCATTGTTGCCTCCTAAACAGGAAACTAAAAGCAGGCGGTTTCTTGGCGGAGGCGAAGCACAATGGATTCCAAAGCCTGTAGCCATGGATGCAGCGAACGCAATTCGAAATTAATGATAAGATATGAGACTTAACCAAAGAAAATATGCCGCAAAATATGTGCAGAAGTAATTAATTAAAATGCTGAGTCTACTTGCCAAAACATAGTCAATGCGTATTATGGAGAAGAAGAAAAAATCAGATATAGATTTAAAAAAAAAGATTTTGCATTTAAATAATTTACTTAATGCAAAGGACATTGCAACAAAAAAGGCAATAAATAAAGCGCACAGTATGTTTAAAATTTTTCTAGATTTAGATATACTCAAAAAGCATGCATCTAATTCCAGAAGGACACTAGCCAGGAAAGCTCAACCACATTCAACCACACAGAATAACTGGGGACATATTTTTAAAAAAGACAGTTTTCTGCTGTTATGGATTATTATACCTTTGATTAATCTTATTACCTCTGTCTAATCTATTAACCTACATTACAACAATATAAAAGAAGAGGAAAACTGTCCCTTATATGTATTGTATATATAAAATGTAGGTCTGTTAGTTGTGCAAAAGCAAAAATTCAGTAGTGACGCTACTGCCATCAAGTGGTTTCAACTTGAATATCCTCCGTAATACCACTCTGAGACTGATTTCTTTTAAAAATGAACCAATAAACAATTCAATCAAAGAATAATTTCAGATCTCTGCTTTGATAGGGTCGTGAATCAAAATAAATAAAAAAGACCCACAAAATCTGGGCCGTGAAGCAAAACCAAATATTCAGAAATCTGCCATTAAAGACCGAATTGCTTCCTGCCAATAAACAATCACAGAGAAAATGATGCATGAGAGAAACCGACCTTGGTTTTTGAGAGAGGATCTTTGAGGTTTAATGGTGCTTGTTGATGATGTCCAGTGGGTGGGTTTAGGAATGACCTTCCGTGGTGCAGGGGTGTCCGGGGGGCTTCTATGCACACCTGCTTGTTTCTCTCGGCGCACATCCTTTGAGACTGCAAGAGAAATAAACCAATGTAGAAACAATAACATCAGCGCCCTTTGTTTGGGTAATTCTACTTATATCCACTTATAGTACTTATAGTTGCCCCAAAAAAGTATGTGGGCACTTAAGCCACCATTCAATATGTATAAATGTATTTGCATTGTATAACAGAAATATCAAAACCAATTGTTTCACTTTAAAGAAAAAATAGCATGAGCACACTCTTCAAACAAAAGAAATTGTGTAAAATGTTTGTTGTGTTTCAAAATATTCAAAATGAAGACAAAAAAAAGTATTGAACACTTTATGGTTGTCAAACATGTTTATGATCATGTGACTTGAAGGTATTATGCCTTGATTTTGTTTTTGAGGTCTACTAGAATAGGTTTTTATGCTTTATTTTTCACATTATTTTACATTGTTGCAGCACCTCTCTTCCCGGTCACTCATTAATGCTCTGTTTAGTTCCTGTCTCTATGAAGACTCTCCTTCCAAAAAGTTTATTGTGCTCTGATTGGTCAGCTAGACCAGTGTGTTGTGATTGGTCAACCGCTTTGACCGTCTACGAGGGGTTTTTTTTCAACACACTTACACAACTGAACCAGGCCTTGCATCTTTTTCTTTTTTTGTGCGTATGCATTGGCCGGTAATTATTTAAATTAGGAATCTTGTGAAAACTCAAGAGTACATTTGAGGAATTTCAGGGAGTTCAGAAACAGCACTCACTGATATGGAGAATAACTCACTTTGGAGTGACGTTGTGCTTTGTAACTTTTTTATGCTCAAACAGCAACATTACACACCTCAGAAAGTTTAAAATGTAAAAAATATTATAATAGGACCCCCGTAACACATCCAAAAGTGTCAAAATACTTCTTAGTGTCACTGTATATAAGGATAAAAGTGCATGATTTATATCAGATTATCATACAATGGACCAGGTCAAAACATAAATTATTATTAGAAGGGCTCAAATTATTACTAATTTCTAAAAAAAATATAAAAAATTATGTCATGGTGATTAGTTCCTCCTTTGAGACACAATCTGCATATTGTCGTTATAGATTGTGAAAATATTCAGACAAATATACCACAACTCACCTAAGCCTGGGCTTCTAGTAGAGGTTTGATCAGTGGAAAAGAGTCTGATGCTGCGACTCCCAGAGATCTGAACTGGCAGAGAGTCTGTATGGGTGATTCCAGAGCCTGTGTGCCGGGTGGACTGCGAGTCTGTGTTCCCACGAGCTGCGACCACATCCAGAGCCGAGCCCAAGAGACGATTCTAAAGACAGAGGAGAGAGCGCCTGTGAGCTGCGTCATATGAGAAAGTAATGCACACACTGACAAACACAACTAATTATGAAGCAAAACTGAAACCTCAGCAGGTCTCTGAAATGAAGATGCTAAACAACAACATGTGACTGCTTATAACAGATGTCTGGAGTGGAAGTCTTTTTTTCCAAATAAAAGAGTTCAATCTACTATTTACTCTGTTCAGTATTTGGTACTTAGCCGCCCTGATGAACAACAGTGCAAAATATACTTCTATACTGAGGTCAGCATATCATAACTGAGGATATTTACAGTAGCAAATATATTTAATTCACAGGTTAAGGAGGGTGGGAAACATGAAAACTAAATTATGAATGTTTTTGGTACAATAAACCTTGCATAACATTATAAGTAGACTCAAAATAAAAAAGTGAAATAAAATACTAAAATAAAATGAAACAAAAAAATAAATAAAAATAAACTAAAAACAAAAAACTAAACTTAAAAAAAAACTAAAAACAAACAAAACAAAGACAAAAAAAGATAAAAAAAAAACAAGACAAAACAATACAGAAATAAAATAAAACAAAAGTAAAAAAACAAACAAAAAAACAAACAGAATAAGACTAAAAAAAGTCAAAAGTAAAAACAAACTAACAAACAAAATTAATAGATAAATAAAATAACATTAAAATAAAATAAAATAAAAGTCAGATTCTGCATCTCCAGATCTGAACAGAGATCTTGCCTTCTTTACCTGCAGTTGAATCTGCTGACATTGAATTGTTTCCAGATGTTGCAGTCTCTGCTGCATCAGAATGTTAAGTTGCTCTTCCAGATGGGCCGCTCTCCCAGCAGAAGTGTTCTCAGTCCTGGCCGGCCTCCCCGGCGGGACACTGCCCTCTGCTGCCTGCAACCTCCTCAGCTCAGCAGTTACCAGTGCGATCTGAGCCTCCATCTCTCTCTGAGCCTGATGGGCCAAACAAAGACAGTTTAAGGAGACTGCTAGAATACTGTATTGATTCATGAATGTAAGAATATTATAGTGCTATCTGAATCCAAGAAGGTGTACCTTGATAAGTGGCGCTGTGGCAGCAGTAGTAGCAGCTGTTATAGCTGCCACACTTGCAGAAGTCCCAGGATCTCCTAATGGAAAAGCAGGATCTGACTGGCCTCTTGAAGCCTGGGATCTGTCTTGGTCCAACACTTGTACTGTCACATTTCGTCTTAAAGGGGCGCTTTGGGATCTGAAAGAAATAGTGAAATATCCACGTGTGCAAAATGACCATGTTTGATCATAGGAGCGAGTGAATGGGAGCAGACGTTACCTCTTCCTGAGGGCTGCAGATATTGCTCCTCTCCCATCAGCAGAGTATGTAGAAATCTGCACATCTTCACCTGTGGCGTTCAGAAATGTCAAATCAATTTACAATGTACAATTCAGCACTTG
Organism: Leuciscus leuciscus; assembly: GCF_965113295.1. Classification (NCBI taxonomy): domain Eukaryota; kingdom Metazoa; phylum Chordata; class Actinopteri; order Cypriniformes; family Leuciscidae; genus Leuciscus; species Leuciscus leuciscus. The sequence continues at coordinate 26,161,903 of NC_138741.1, read as the reverse complement.
AAAAAGAATATAAGCATCGTTTATAATAAAAAATATATATAATAGGCATATATAACATGGTACTAATATATGCCAAAATAACATAATATATAAGAGGTTTTTACATTTTTCCATGGAAAAATGTAGAAGAAAAACAGTGCTTTTTAAAAAAATTAATTAATTAATTAATTAAACAAGATTGAAACAAGACAAATTTAGATGAAAAAATAAATAAATGAGAAAACAAATAAATAAAAAATAAGAATACAATAAATAAGTAAATAAATATGAATCTTCAGTACTAGGAGTAGAAAAAAGAAACATAATAAGAAACTAAATATTTTCCAAATAATATAATTCCTTTATATAAATAATTAATTATATATATATATATATATATATATATCACAGTATAAATTAGGTCTTTAAACAAGACTATATAGACGCTTTTTAAATTATGACCATATTTGGGGGTCCTTGGCATCTAAAAGATTGAAAACCCCTGTATAATAATAGAATAGAATAGAATAGAATAGAATAGAATAGAATAGAATAGAATGTACCTTTTGACTTTAAGTTTCCTGTCTGCATGTCTGTAGTTTGAGCTTTACCTTTCTCTTTCCTGGAGGCCTATGTGACAGACACATTTGTAAATTAACATAAACAATTACAAAATATTTTAATCAATTTAAGTTTAGATTGATTAAAAACAAAACAAGCATAAGTAAACCAAAGTAAACAAAATCTCTCACTCTGTCAAGAAGGTTAGCAAATGTATTTGATGGTCCAGCAGCCTGTTGTTCATCTGGTCCAGCTGAGTTCAAATAAATATGAATTTATTCTTTTGATCATTTAATTTTCTCATAATTGAACTAAAACCAGTCTGACAGTGTTACCTGTATCTGCAGCTGAAAGGATATTCACAGGGAGGACGGGTGGGATGTCTCTCTCATCCACAGAATGAACATGCTCAGAGTCTGTCAGTCTCCTGATGTAAATATTAACCTTATTATGACTCATATGCTGTTTTTCCTCTCTGCTGGCACCCAGAGCAGCTCTGGTTGACTGAATCAAAACATCTGCTGCATCAGAACTAGACGTAGAGTCGTTTAAATGTGTGTTATTGATCACAGGCACACAATTAGAGTCCATTTCCACTTTTACATCAGTAACAAGTACGAGGTGTCGGTTGTTTTTCAGTCTTTAACGGTTAATAATAACATTGTGCGGGTCCATTAAAGCGTCAATAACAGTCTTACCGTGAGGGTGACATCAACATAACGATTATTGTAACGTGTTTCCAGGGATATCCACAGATGACACACGTCAATCACTCTGACGTTGTTGTCAGTAATGTATTGGTTTTAAATTTCCCGCCGCAGGTGATTTTTTAAAGCGTCAGTTTTGATCAGCCTCTCTCAGTTCTGTTATTATATTAAATCACGTCTGCATTTTAGTATTTTACCGTAATATCCAAATGATGCTTTTCCAGTTCACTTCAGCTGTAAGTCCAGTTATTTTCACAGCGTCGGTAACGTTAGTTGCCGACAACAAAAAACTTCACAACAACTGTGATCTTGGAAGGAAACAACGGCGTGAGGTTGAACAGATTTCAAAATAAAGGGCTGTCTTCTCTTTGTTTTGGCCTAAGAAGTCTTTACACTGCTGCCCCCATCGGGTCGTTATCAGAATATGTTTACCTTTTTTAAAGTATTTCATGTTTTAATATTAAGAATAAGATGGTAAGATAAAAAACGTAAATAATCAAAAGAAGGGATGGTTGTCTTTGATTGTTTACCATGTCATTACATGTTAAACAAGATGAGTATTACAGACCAAAAGCAAACTATAAAAAATAATTTAAAAAAAATCATCACCATCATTATACACCTCCAAACACACACCTCAAGGGCTTTTTGATGCATATTTTTTAAGGATTCGCACTGGATATTGAATTCCCTCATACATGTTTTTAATATTTAATTCATAGGGACTCTTATTTGTTCCGGAAGTGCCGATTCCGTTCTGTTCTCTCACATGTCCTTCAGGTCTGACTGTCTGACAGCAAAGGTATCCGCTTTACCGCTTTTTACGTCCCTTGCTTCTTAGTACGTTTATGGTCTAAATCTTATTTACTATAAAGCTATTATTTATTTATTTATTTATTTTGAAAGGCATTTTCGCATAGCCTGTGTTATAAATGTTCATTTGAGATGATGCTAAAGGCTAATCTAGCCACTCATCATCATCATTGCTCGTAAGAGAACGTATATATTTTAAGCAAGTTGTGCGCTTTCAGTGAGAACAGGGAGGTCTACTGTTTTAAATGCACTTAGTGTGACTAATTTTATTCAATTTAATTCACAGCATCCCACTGCATTGTAACTATGGCAGCTCAGGTTACTGAATCAGACCAGATCAAGCAGGCAAGAGGAACCTTACAGACATAACCATACACTTATATTGTCTATTTGTAGTTATGAAATCATTCAATAACCCTTTTACTGATCATCTTTGTATTCTGCAGTTCAAAGAATTCCTGGGAACCTATAATAAACTGACAGAAAACTGTTTCATGGATTGTGTTAAAGATTTCACTACAAGAGAGGTCAAGCCAGAGGAGGTATGTGGTTACGTTTTCTTAAATGTCCTTTAAAATAAATTTAGTAATTATTAAACAGGGTTACAATTTATTTTAAGGTGACATACATAGTTACTTTGTACTTAATCAAATAAAAATCAACTACATGTACTCAGAGATGGGCAGTATTTTAATTACATGTATTTGAAATACGTGTTTAATTACTTTTGAGTATTTTGTAATTTGTAGTTTCCTTAACAAAAATAAATGAAATGTAATTTGTAATTAAATACTTTGAGAGATTGTAATATGTATTTAAAATATTTATTTAAATATATCATTTTTTCGCATATATTAACTTTCATAACCAGGCTTAATAGGAACATAAACATATAAAATACTTATAGGACTACCAAATTGCTTATTACAGTTTTTGGCTAGATGCAAGAAAATGACGTGACGCATCTTATTATTGACCCTGTTCACATTTCTAGGTTTCTCAGAAACGGAAGTCGTCATAGTTTGGTAAACTTCTATAGCCGTGAATGAGTTTTTGTGTTCCCATTTGCTCAAATAGCGAAAGAACAACGACAAAACAGTGGTTTACAACTTTCAAAAAGAGTATAGAGAGATTAATAATGGCAGTCAGAAGAGAGAAAGATCAAAGATGTCAACTTTACTGTCACAGATGCTGTATTAGAAACACCCGCACAGCAGCATTGACTAGTTTTTTTGTAATATAATACAAAATAGTGTTCTGCATACATTTAAATATATATATATATATATATAAACGTTGCAGGATTTAAGATGCTGATGACCGTTAAAACGTGTCAGTCTGTGGAAAAAGGTCAGATGCAATTAAGTAAAGAAGCTGCTTCTGTGCTCAGTCAAACTTTACTAAGGTAAAGTATCTAGTAAAATACACATCAGATATTGTTCACTGAATGTCATTATAGGACAGAAGATTGGCACAAATAGCTAGAACTTGTGAATTGACTGGCTAACTAAAGAGTGACATGCACTGTCTAGTGAAGCGCAGATCGCAGTGAGCAGTATTTTGTATTTTAATACATTTGATGAGTAATTATTTGTAATTAAATACTTTTTGATGTATTTGTGCCCATCTCTGCATGTACTTACTATAGAGTTAGTGTTTGGTTAAGGGCTAGTTACTTGTAATTATGCATAGTTTACTGTTATTACTATAGGAAGTACATTTAGTAACGTGTAACTGTCACCTTAAAATAAAGCGTTATCTTAAACAGTATCATGAACTTGATTTTGATGTATCTTTTCTTTCCAGACCTCATGTTCTGAGAGCTGCTTACAAAAGTACCTAAAGATGACGCAGAGGATCTCCATGCGCTTCCAGGAATATCACATCCAGCAGAATGAAGCTCTGGCTGCCAAAGCCGGCTTGTTAGGACAACCGCGATAGTCAACTGCCGCTGGACTGAACCCCAGACCATTATTCCAGCGTGGAGCAGGGCCCTCCTAACTGGAGCAGCAGGACACAGGACGCAGGCACTGGGAATAGTGTGAGAAGACCTCACATGTCTTCCGGCTCTTCGGATTTCTGGATTGTCGGGATTTTTGGTTTCCAAAAAGGACAGACACTCTCATTTTGACTGTAATGCTGGTGTTCTGTAAAACGTGAAAGATCTTGATTGTTTTTATGTTAGATAACTGTAATATTCATGCATAATTTATCTAATGAAATAAAAACAAAATGCTTAACAAGGATGAGTTCTGAATCTCTTACTAGTGGGGTGAATCTCACAAAACATGCCCAGGTCATAGTTCACCCCAAATTCTAAATAAATTGATTTTTGCTTAAAGAATTTTTTTTTACATTTCAATGAAGTACTTTAAGTAAACATTTACATATGTTAAATATTTGCTCTACCTTTAATTTTTTATATTCATTCTATGAATTAAAGGGAGAACATGCAAATAATATATATATATACACACATTAAAGAGTGAAAATAATATACTGTACATTATTTGCAGTCTTTAATTATATAAGTGTTATATAAAACACTTACAATAAAATAGTTGGCTTGATTTGTGAAAATTGTGTCAATATATTACTTTGTCAATTATATCAGTGTATTTCTGCAAACAAAAAAAAAAATAATTGTGGTGAAATGGTCTTTTTGTGAATGTTCAACAACTAGTTAATAAAGGAAATAATATTTCTGAATATTTCAAAACTTTATTAGAAATGAGAGACCTCTTATTTTACATAATGATACAATGGCTTTGCTCAGGAACCTAATGCCTTCATTTCTTCATTCAGGAATCTGTAAATAAACTGAAGTCACAGGGAAGCAAATTTTCACAATTTCATCGCAGTGAATTGATAGATGCCTACAGCAATAAGTGTTCAACATAGTCATCACTCTAGACAGCTTGGGTTTAGGTTTAGGTTCCTAAATGGTTGATTATATACAGTCAAAAGATGTGCTAATGCTTCTACCAACTTGACATAGAAAAGAAATTAATATACAAAGATGTACTGTTTAAAAAATAATATAAATCATTTTTACAGTTTGTGTAAAATGTATTTTTCAAATACATGGTTTTTTTGAAAGATCTATTTACAAAAGGAACAATCAGTAAGAAACCCCTGGGCTTAACATACTGGTGAGAGAAGCAACGAATTTATTCAATTGGTCAAGAACTCAAAATGAAAATGAGAATAATTGTTTAAATTATAAAGTACCAGGAAGACAAAAAAAAAAAAAAAAAAAAAAGATGGAGAGGAAAAAGGTGGTCACCAATTTCTGGTGTTCCATCAGGGGAGCTTTGGGCCCAAATGAATGAACAAAACATGGGAAGATGCGGTTTACTGCACAGTAGTTACCCAAATTGTGACGTCACATTCAAAGGTTCAAGATGACCCCACAAAATTCTCATTTTCCTTCTACTCCACCGACCGAACTGAATGTGGGACGACTGTGATTCTCATCTTGTAAAAAATACAAAAATGCTGTCCACGGACTGAATAAATATATTTAACAAGTTGCAAGATAATACCTTTATTTTACACAAAAATTTCAGCTCTAGAAATCTTTCATTAAATAACTTCACGGCTGCGATATATACTTTTTGAAATTTTCCATACTAAAATAAAAACTCTGCAATTACATATAAAAAGACAAAATACACTTGCAAAGGAAATTAGTCCACTGAAAACAGTTTTATCTCGTGTTCCACTGTAAACATTGTATACTTTTTTTTTTTTTCATTTCCATTTTCTTATTTTATTAAAAAGAGACAACAAAAATAGGTTTTGCATAATTCTCTGTGCTCACATTCTAAGATAGAAGTGGAAGACGCCAGCTGCGGTTTTCAGTAAACTACATTCCCTTTTGCAATTGACTTTGTCCTACTTTTCCAAAATAGGGCACTCTGCTGTAGCACGTGTACTTTGGCAGTTCTGATGGAACAAGCGCACTACAATTGACCTTTCTTTGAATAACCATATCCAGCTGGTTAAGGTGACCATTACCTAGGGATCCGAGACCGTTTTCTTACCATGTTCTGATAGAGGAACGAACAACTGATTGATTAGCAGTCCCTGCTGCGCAGAAGCAGTAAGAGGAGGTTTCTGTTCAGCGTTTGTAGAGAGAAGCGAAAAGTGCCGTCGTATTCATTCTGGATGGATAAATCGTAAGCTTTGATTCCGTGGATTACATTCAACCCTCACGTAGAGTCCGTTCCCTCATGCCGACAGCGAGCGAGAGGAGGCAGGATCAGTTTACAAAGTGCAGAAGGTGGGAGTGGCCAATAGGGATCAGAGGAGGCGTGGAGGCGGAGGGCAGTCGAGTGCTATTGGCTGCTTGCTCTGGCTCGTCAGCATGCGTGTCTCCGTGGAGGCAGCGGGACGCTGAGAAGGCAGAGGTGGAGCGGGACGGGACGGGGCACGGGCGTGACATCACCTGCACTCAACGGCCACAGTGTTCTGCGTGGGGGAAGCTGAAGACGGGCTCATGCCTGTGTCGGACGAGCCTGATGATGTGGACGCTGTGGTGTGGGACACTGTTGATCAGAAGTCAGGGGTCAATCATTTGCAAAAGAAAAGACATTGAGAAACCCAAAAACTATTTGCATAGTTTGACTAACATTAAGTATAGTTTTCAAATTCTTTAAACCTGATAAACAGCTCAAATAAATGGTAAAAAATAATTATAATATTAAAACAGAATAATTAAATTGATCATAATTATTATTAATAAAATTAGTTACATTATCCTCATCATTAAGTAATAAATTATTATTATTAAATTAAATAAATTACCTTCTCTTTCTTTCTTTTTTAACCTTTTCCGCCTCCTGTCGATGGAAGCCACCTCAGACTTGAGTGACATGTAGTATTTCCTGATTTCCTGTAACTTCTTTTGCAAGAATGAAATGCGCTCAGTACTTGACATGTTGTCCAGCTCAGCTGTGAAAAACAAAAGCAGGAACCAGTCAGGAGAGGATGTAAAGTTTACAACAACAACAAAAGATGAGACGACAGACATTTCAGCCACAACGGTATGGATGGGCATTAGAGTACACAAGAGACATCTGGGTACAGGGGTTAAAGCAACAACAAAAAAATATTTTGACTGAATTTTTCCTCGGCCAAACCCCATTCCACAGCCACTCCCAATTTAAGAGCAGTTTTTTTTCTTCTTCTAGTAATTAGGAGTATAGTGAGTACATGCTTTAACTACACAAATGAAATACTCAAAACAGGGCTCGACATTAAGCTTTTTCATGTGCTTGTGCACGTCCAAGTAAAAAGTTGCTTGTCTGAAAAAAAGAAAAGAAAAAATTATTTTTAAGCAATCTTCCCATTAGTGTTCAATCAGCTTTGATATATTTAAATCTGCATATTGTCATATGTGCAACTTTAAAGGGCTTTAAATGTATAAATGTCTATATGTGCAACTAGGCAAGTGTAAATGTCGAGCCCTGCAAAGAACACCTGCATTTAAAGAAAGGCAATTTTGAACTGAATTTCTATTATTTACACACTTTAATGAAATTTCAATGTTTTCAATCTAATGCTTTCAATCTAAAGCTAAAATGTTGCCGAACATATGAGAATTGAAGCAGAGGTTAATCAGACAGCCAAGAGAAATGTAACATCACATGACATCAGTCAAGTTAGCGAAACCATTCTCTGGTATCATCATCTTTGACCCTGTTCTTCAATATTTACTGAAAAATAACTGAATAAACCTGACCTAACTTTTAACCTTCAAAGTTTTCAATCTAATGCTTTTACAAGACTTGACTCTTTGTGATAACCTTTTACATAACTTTTCAACAAACATAAGTTTTTATTTCTCAAATAATAAAAGGCCAACAGAGAATGCTTTTGCCATAAAGTGAGCTAATATCACAAACTATTAAACTAGCTAAGAACGCGGATATACGCACTTTGTGGTCACATACACGGTTAGCCATAGACGGGAACAACAACAACAATGCGCTACGTTTCTTTTCCCCTCATTTTTTTCAATTGACGGAAGTCTGTCATAGCAAATGAGAACTTTAAGCCCTGTCGGTATAGTAGAATTTCCCAAGATTTAAAACGAGCCAATGCATCTTTATTCTGATATATAAACCAATCTTTAATTCATAGCGAAAGTTACATTGCACACAGTAATAGTAAAACTGTATGGATCAATTGCATCTCAGAAAAAAGTATTTTAATATAGACTGAATTTTGGCAATTGGCAGCACACTGCCTTCTATTAAGTGGAGAGAATCACTATAAAATGTTACAGTGAGAACTTGTCTACATCTGAAGTCAGCAAAGCATGAGAAGAAATAACCAAAATGTGTCAAATTAAAAAGTTTTTACACTCACTCAACTGGCAGGACCACTTGTGTGTGCGGGGGGAAGGGATGGACTGCTTCTCTTTGTGCTTGTCTTTCTCCATGTCTTTACTGTTGGGAGAAACCATACCGGGCGATCGAGAAAGCTTCTGGCTCTTGGGTAGGCTGGAGTGCTTGACTGGGGTTAGCTTATTAGAGCTGTCCATGGCAGGCAGGTCCTCACTGTCACTACTGTGACCTGGGGACATACAGAGAGACAGTCAATATTAAAACAGACTCAAATCCAATCAAATTAGCAGACTAACACAAACAATACACTTCACACACAGTTAAAGCTAAAATGTTGCTGAACATATGAGAATGGAAGCAGAGGTTAATCAGACAGCCAAGAGAAATGTAACATCACATGACATCAGTCAAGTTAGCGAAACCATTCTCTGGTATCATCATATTTGACCCTGTTCTTTGTTGACATAACTTCAATATTAATGAAACATAACTGAATAAACCTGGCCTAACCTTCTAGGAGTTTATCAGTTTATAGCCTAGAACTAACAGAAAAAAAAATAACACAGACTTAGACAGCAATCTATAAATGCGTCCAAAGCTTTTAAAACACGTCTTCAAAACACTCACCTGCTCCATTCTTCTCTGTTTTACAAACAGCGCTTGAACGTTTCTGGCTGCGTTTTTGCTTCTTGGCCGACGAGCCGGTAATGCAATCCAATAACCTCTTTTGACCTGAAAAATTCAAAATAGTAACCAAACGGATGAGATAAACATGAACAAGGACGATCAAGCAAAAAATAAAATAAATAAATCATAATAAAAAAGCAAATCTAATATTGAACAATATATTGTGGATAATATTAGCATCAGGCAACGGTAGGCACCAGTCCTCAAGCTTTAACTTGCCTCTGTCCTTTCCATCTCGATCCTGTAGTGAGATGCTGGAATTGCTCGAACTTGCACTAGCATCAAAGCTATGAGTTGACTCGTTCTCCCCGAGACCCTCCTGTGATTCTGCAACACTGTCCACTTCAATGGTTGCGTCACTCTCTCCCTTAGTGCTTTGAGATTCGTCCGGGCTGGGCGTAGAGGATGGGGAAAACAGACGTGGAGGTCCCACTGCAACCAGGACATGAGGAAGGTGGTCAGAAGGCTCCAGAGGCTGAGGCTCAGGCTGAGTTTTCTCTTCCTCCATCATTTTTAGTATCTCTTCAACAGAGGGTTTCTCCTTCTCCTCTGGATCGTCAAGGTCCACTTCGTGGCATACCAGTGCCTCTGGGCCAATTTGAGGCATCATTTCCTCGTTTGTGGCTGTTGTTGGATCCTCCAGCCTTGGGCATGGAGGTTCTACCTTGAGGAGCACCTCTCTGGTAAGAGCAGGCATCTCAGATTTCATCTCGATATCTTTGCTGGGAGATGATAGTGTTGGAGTAGAGGGTTCCTCGGGTTTCTCCTCGGCCCTCTTCTCAGGCTCAGGTTTGTTCTCTGTCAGTGGTATTTTAACTGGAGAAAGCGCTTTGGGTTCTTCTTTTCGGTCAAGGCGAATTTTCTTTTCCGGCGTTCGCTGTTCAATGATTTTGCGTTTCACTGCGCTGCTTCGCTCTGGAGGCTCGATGTCCTCTGTCGCAGAGTCCGTGTCTGAACCGGCTGTCACCGTCTGCTTTATTCTCTCTATGGGACTGTTATGCGGCGTTTCCTGGGATTTCTTCAAAGGCCGTGGAGGAGTGGAGGGTTCTTCTGTCTCTGTGTGATTAGCAGCCGCAGGTGTTTGTGTCTCTGATCCTGGTTCTTTCAAACGAGGCTTCTTTGCTCTTGGTTTTGGAGATCCGTCATCAGACTCAACAGGGAGCCGGGATGTATCTTCCTCGGGTTTACACTCACTCTCCTTGAAGTTGGGCATCTCCTGTGGGCTGCTGGGTAGTTCAGGCTCAGTCTGATCAGGTTCTGGCATTGTGCTCTCCTCCGAGAGCTCCTCAGCTTCCAGTTGTTTTGCCGTCAAGGGTGAATCAGTTCTCTCAGTCCACTCCAGCTTCTTCTCAGGAGATTCCTCACACTCACTATCATCTGAAGAGTTCCCTGAATCTAAAAATGTGAAAATAATAAAATAAAATATACGATTATTTGAAATTCGAAATTATGAAAATATATAAAAGTTAACCATCATAAAGCTGTAAACTATAGTTAAAACTAAAGATGCACATATGAACTGGACAAGATAAGTAATTATCTGTGCTTTTTGAGCCAACGGTAAAAAAAAACAAAAAAACACCTGGATTAAACCAATGGTTCCAAAAGGGGCAGGAAAAAGGCAATTACAAACTTGTTAAGTGATGTAAATGTTTTACACAATTTCACGTGACTCGTTAAGCCATGCACTTCAGCATGAGCTCACTGGTTTGTATTTGTCTGTCATGTACAAATTACAAGCACTTTATTTTCCATATTACAGCTGGCCTTTCATTTATATTGAGAAAATCTAGAATAAACATTAGAACTTTAGAGAAGTTCTAAAATAAACTAAAAAAAGAAAGAAAATATAATCCTTTACATTTCTTTCAAAAATGTGTTTTAAAGCATGGTAAAAAAATAAAAATAAAAAATAAAATTCACCATTTGTTTTTCTATTGACTCAAAGTTGCTCTTACCATTTGATCCTCTATCAGAATCATACATCCCAGAAGTTCTCCTTGTTCGCCGCCGAGGGGTACCTGTACAAATATTTTAAAAAGTAAGTTTGAGCACAAGCCAAGATCATGGGATTGATTCCCAAGAAATATACATACAGGCAAAAAGTATCCACTAGTGTTGTCACGGTACCAACATTTCAGTATTCGGTACCAATACCAGTGAAAATCCATTGTTCTCTGTACTCATTTCAGTATCAAAGCTTAATTAAGATTGAATTTAAATATATTAAAGTGTATATCAGGGTTGCAAAGATGGAAACTGTAGTATTAAAAACACTTTACAATAAGATTCCATTTGTTAAATAACATTGGATAAAAATGACCTAACAAAACAGTTACTGTAGAAATTATTCTCCTTGTAAAATATATTTTTAAAATCAAAGGTTTTATCTGTTAACATTATTTAATACACAATGAAGTGAACAAACATGAACAAATCAAGTGTTCGAATTAAATAACATTCACAAACATTAATGTTATAAAAATATATTGTTCACTCTTGTTGTTGATGTTTTTCTCTGCGCACAAACATACAGTAAAGCTGGCTGGTAACAAAACTCAGTACTTTTTCAAGGATTATAGCGCTTTAATGGAGTATCCTCGTAAACACAGTCAGTTATGTCTTAAATAAATATAAGCAGTTGATAAAGAAAACGTAATATGGATCCATGCACTAGCTCTATAAGTGACAGCAGCAGTGTCTGTCATTAATGTTGATAAAACAACAAAATACAGCTTTAATGGTGAGGAATCAGGATTAATAGCCAATGTATTTCTTTTAACCAGGACTAAAAGACTAACCAGGGTAATTTAACATTTGACTACTTTAGTATACAGAAATACTACAGAAACTGAATAGTTAGACCTACCCAAAAAAACTTCTAGAGGACGGATAGAGAACCAGTTTCATTTTAGATCTGGTTCCAAATTTCCAAGAAACGATGATTCTATAAGAAACGGGTATTTCAATTCCGCTTATCGGTTCCTGCGTGGGCATTTTAATGTGATTTAAACCATTCAAGCGCAAAAGACTCAAGCGCTGTTTTATGTGTCGCACACCAGTGTTAATTTCACAATTTCACAGACAAAAAGAGACTATAACTAACTAAAAAACATTTTAAATGGCAAAAACTATGACGAAAATGTTGGGTAGGGACGATTTGGGAAGAGATCCAGTCAGATTTTGTTTGTGGTAGATGCACACATTTGAATTGTAACGTGCTGATCTACCCGGCGGGACATGAGTTGGCATGCCTTGATGCATGTTTCATAAAACATGAAAAATTTAAAAGTCTGGGAGAAAGAGAAGAGAAGAGCAGACATATGGATAGATCTGAATAAGAGTGATGACGCAAAAGAGAGCTCTATTCGGTACGGTTTTATGTGCGCACACACCCGAAGCATGTAGCCGTGCACATAGACAGCTATACAGCGCGCGAGTACTGAATTGAGCTCTCTTTTGCGTCTGAATGGACAAATACACACAACATTATGTCTAAATGTCCATTTTGGAGAATATTCACGTAAACAGTCGCTTATTTCTTTACAGAATGTAAACAGATGTGAATTGTGAGAATATCGGATGTGCATCAGATTCGCATGTCATTGGACATGATCTGATGTCTTAAAGGGACAGTGCGTAATAAACCTAATGCCATATGTGCCCTTAATACTAATCAAACAACAGCAGCACGGAAGACAGCGGGCGACTCGTCTCGCCCTTGAATGAACCCGTGCAGCTCTTAAAGTGACAGCAGTCTAATAGTCCTGCTGTCGTCTATAATAACACTAATCAACAAAAGACAGAGAAAATTCACTTATTCTTGACTGAATAACTTTTGTTACTATATTTGTAATGTAAATTTTATAAAGTGCAGTGGTATTTTACATTTGATTAGTTTCTGAACCTAAATACTTGAAAATCTGAACAGATACGATTAAAATGTTAAGTAGTATTTATTTGTAGCGATTGCAAATTTTTTATTTGCGTTTACTTGTCTTTGATAATGCTTAATTTATATTAGTTAGGCTAGTTGTTTTTGCTATGGTATTTTTTTAACCATAGGCAAAAGTTGTGTAAGTGTTCTTTAGCCTATTTATGCACAATTAATTTGTAAAAAAAAAAAAAAAACGCAATTACATTTTTTTCCCAAATCGTGCAACCCCATTATCAAATGCATAAATATAAGTGTAACTTATAACAGTAGTAATGTTAAACAAAACCCACAAAGCCATTAATCTTACCACAGAAACAAGAATGTTTGTCATTAAATGGCTGGTTTCTATGACTTGTGACAGGAAGGCGCACAAAATAGCTTCATGATTTTGATACCAGCACCCTTCCAGTTTCCGGACCTGAACTTTAGCTACAGTATCACACAAGTTATGCTTTTGACATGGACAGTGGACAGTCTTACTATCTCCATTTGGCAGGGCAGAGGGATCTGCGGGCCGTGAGTTCTTGCTGCTGGATCGACCCTCGCTGCTGGGGGTCTTGGACAGACTGCGGGAGGTGCTGGGAGGGGTGGATTTAAGTGGAGGACGACCTCGCCGTATCCCCAGTTTGGTCTTATCCTCCTCTCCGTCCTCTTTATTCTGTGGTGAAGGAGAGCACGAAAATATATATTTTTTTCCAAGGTTCTAAAAAAGATAAGTCTCGTTTTTGTTGGGGTTTTTTTAAGATAGATTGTCACTCACCTTCATTTTTTTCTTTTGTTTTCTCTTTGTTCCACCCTTATCTCCAGGCCATATTATTCGATCTGCCTTGACCCATTCATCATATCTGTTTCAGAGACAAAATATCCTCTTGAATATTATTGTCATCACACACACATGAACAATAAATAATCCATTCAGTCTTCACAAACAATTCAGATACTTTCAAATGAACACAGAACAGTTAATGCATGCTGTCTGAGAATTTAGAAAATCACCCAATGAAATTTCATATTCTGGAATCTCTAATGGTAACAGGCTAAAAGTCTATTATAACAAATGTGAGAATTGAAACGGAGGTTAATCAGACAGCCAAGAGAAATGTAACATCACATGACATCAGTCGAGTTAGCGAAACCATTCTCTGGTATCATCATCTTAGACCCCATTCTCATAAACGAGCGTCCAATTTTCAGTATGACTTTCTCATGTACCCAAGTCAGTATAGTATTCAAACGTAAATAAAATGTCAAAAAGGCATTCACATCAATGCCTCACCTAACGTTCCAGCCGTAGTAATGCACCAGGTAAAGAACCTCTCCATCATCGGTCTCTGTGTTCTTGATGTTAGCTTCATAGATCTTCTGTGTCTTCCCCTTGCCATATTTCACTTTGACTTTAGTGCCGGTCAAAGAGTGCTCAGAATCCTCACAGCAGTCACCCTCCTCCCTCTCATCACTGTCAAACAAACAAATGATTATGCTCTTCCTCCACAGAGAGATTTTTTTAAAGGATTATATCATATCATGGAAAACAGAACTTTTCTTGTTCTTCTGAAATAAGAGTTTGATTTACTATATAAACATACACTACCATTCAAAAGTTTGGTGTCAGTAAGTGAAAAGTAAAAAAGGATGTATTAAATTGATAAAGTGGCAGTAAAGACATTTATAATGTTATTTAAAAAAAACTGTTAAAAAGAAAAACATTTATTTGAAGTATTCTATTCCTCAAATAATCCTAAACAAAAAAAGTATCATTGTACCCGCAGAAATGTTAAGCAGGACAACTATTTTCCACATTGATAAGAAATGTTTCTTGAGCAGCAAATCTGAATATTAGAATGATTTCTGAAGGATCACAAAGCATTGAAGACTGGAGTTTTTTTCTTTTTCATAAAGCTATACCCTTCTTGTTTAACACTTCATGCATGTTTATTGAATGGTAGCCTACCATTGTGATTTTTGCGCATGTGTGTGAGTGAGAGAGAGATGAGAGATATATGTATATGTATATATTTATTAGGGGTGTGCATGAATAGTCGATCTGTAATTATTTGAAAAATAAAAATACTATTAAAAATTTACTACTTTGCTTTGCTGGCCATAAATGCAGTGAATCCATGATAAATCCCAAGCACTATAACTCACAGTTATAACTGAATGCACTTGGTGGCGCTGTGGAGCGCATTTAATACGTTTATTGTATTTGATTACATAATGTTGTAGTCTGCCTTGCGAAGTTTGGAATTACTGGGATGAAAATGATCTTACTAAATGTGACCTGATCCAGCAAAATGAGTCACAGTGACCCAAACTTCAAAATTGAGATTTTGGTATTAATGGAAAGAGGAGACCATAAGCTTTCAACTGATATCCTAGTCAAAGTCATACCTTGAATGGTTGTAAATATATACACATTTGAATTATGGTTGTCTGCCCTCTTTTTCCAATTGAAAACCTGAGAAAATCGCTTTTAAAGTTTTTTGCCCGTTTTTTGTTGATATCTTTCAAAATCCATTGCATTTAAAGGGATGAACTATTTATTGTACAGCTTAATTTGACCAAAGACATTAATATATGCTATTATGCCAGGCTGAAGCTCAAATTATTTTAAATTTTTTATTTGAATAAATAATTTAAAAGGCACTTTTACAAACATTTACTAAAATCAGAAAGATTGAACAGAGGTGCTACAGTTTTGCTTGAGAGAGGGTGTGTGTGTGTGTGTGTGTGTGTGTGTGTGTGTGTGTGTGTGTGTGTGTGTGTGTGTGTGTGTGTGTGTGTGTGTGTGTGTGTGTGTGTGTGTGTGTGTGTGTGTGTGTGTGTGTGTGTGTGTGTGTGTCTGTGAGAGAGAGAGAGAGAAAGTGAGAGAGGCAGAGAGACAAGGAAACAGAGAACAAATAATGTTAGCCTATGCAATCATATCTTTGTGTAGGCTAGTTGACAACAACAGTGTAACATATTCATAACGGAGATACCAACAGTTAAATATTGGGTTAAAATAAATCAAACACATTGTAATGGATTCTCCTTGCAGATAAATACACTCACATAATAATTGCACTCACTCACATCCATACACGATAAATACCACAGGGCTGTCGCTGTCATCAGAGGATGACACGTCTCCAGATCCAAAAAAATCACTGACTATAGCCTTAGCCACTCTTGATGACCAGCAGCAGAGCTTTGTTAGAAGCCTCCAGTGAGTTCAACGCTTTTGGCACTTTGCTCTCTTTTGACAGCGACATCTCTCAAATTAATAATATTTAATCTTTCTGAGGAGATCTGCTAGCTTGTTTACACATAGCGCTACGAGTCTGACGGGAGGATGGCTGGACCAATCGCGTGCAGGTCAGTCGAAACGGGGCTTCCCATTGACAAATGATCAGCGTTTGTGTACATTTCTAAGCTTTATGATTGGTTCTATACAACGTGTAACACCATATTTGTTTGAGGGGATTCCCGGGAAATGCTCAGAGGTGACGAGAGGAGTTGAGAAAAGCAATATTCATTTCCAGCGAATTTAGTAAAACTTTGTAAACTTTAATAGTCATTTAAATACCTTTTCTCAATTATCTGGACTACGAAACTTTAGGAGATTATTTTTGAATGTCTGTTCTTTGAAATTTAGCAATAATAATAATTTTTTAAAAAACTATTATTTCATTGTTTTTCCACATAAACGGCCCATATCTTAAAATGGAACGTTGCGACTTCCGACTCATTTCGCCAGATCGGGTCACAAATGATCTTAAAAATGGAATTACTTTTGATCAAATGAATGAAACTGAGTCATATCATCATCACCACAATGAGAAATCACATGAAATCCAAACACCAATCGAATGAGGAAAGACAGCGGTCCATCACTGCATTAACGACTACAGGCAAGTGCAGCTGTCCCTCGAGTGAGCCGAGATACTTTATCAGATAGCAAAATGATCGAGATGTGCTTTCTTTAAGTTTCATCGAGGGAGACCGGTTTAAGAACAGAAAAAACAAATTGCTGTTAGAAACTTTGCATAGCACACGTATTATCTTTGCCCCTGCAACGTTTGTCAGCGCAGAGATTTTTTTTTTTCACCCGAGCATGCAGATAAGTGGGAAAATGAAATGTGCATGGGCATTCATAACATTGCGTGTCCACTGGCAAGGAGCGAGCGGAGCAAGCGTTTTCAGTTCATTCCAATGGAAGATCAATTTCCATGGGAATGAATTGAAAATGCAAGCTCTTCTCCGCACTGTTATGAATGCCTGTGCGCATTTTACTTTCATTTTCAAATTAGCTATTCAAAAGCGAGGTGCAAAAGAGGTTTATAATTGGTTTATAATTGGCATCAAGTAAGAAAAAAAGCTTGAAAAGTGAAAAATATGGCACCTTTACAGAAATGTCTCAAAAGTCTAAGCTTCAAATTCAGAATAATTCTTCTGTTTAAACGCACGCAGAAGTTAATCAGACAGCCAAGAGAAGTGTAACATCACATGACATCAGTGAAGTTAGCGAAACCATTCTCTGGTATCATCATTTTTGACTCTGCTGGAACAGGTTCAATTCCAAAGTTTCAAGACTAATCACATGAATAACTGATTTATGTTCATGATATTCAATGAAAACTGTCAATCAAGACAGCCAAACATTTAACAGGTTAAGCATAGATGATGCTGACGTACCGGTCCCTGAGTCTGGATCTCTCGCCATCTTCCTCCTCATCTTCATCGTCCTCCTGCTCTTCATCATCAGTATCTTTATCAGACTCGTCGAGGCGGTGACTGCGGCGTTTCCCGGGGGTCTCCCCATCAGATTTCTCC
Source organism: Leuciscus leuciscus (assembly GCF_965113295.1). Lineage (NCBI taxonomy): Eukaryota > Metazoa > Chordata > Actinopteri > Cypriniformes > Leuciscidae > Leuciscus > Leuciscus leuciscus. The sequence continues at coordinate 26,144,054 of NC_138741.1, read as the reverse complement.
TTTTGCTCCTCTCCGCTGTTTTCTCCTCCAACTTGTGTCTCCTCTTTGTTTTCCTCCTTTGATTTCTCCTGCTTCACAGGCTCCCTCACCTCTACTTTCACAGGGGTCAACGTACACCGCCGCCGGCCCTGAGGGGTCACAGACAGACAACCGAGATGTTTTAGCTAGTTTCTAACAATTTATAAAGGCGAAGCTCCTTGCACAAAACCCATTAATTGAATGTCACGTTCTATAAAGAGAAAACTTATATCCTACATTCTAGAACTAGTATAATCATTTAATTACACCCACGTGAGCAGCACAAACACCTTAGTTATAATTGTAGCATAATGAAATGCCTTAGTAAGTGACTAAATGCTTATATGCTCAGAAATTAACATATTAAAAGAATAGTTCACCACAAGTTTTGAATACTACCATAATTTTTTTTAATGTGCACAAGAATGAGGTTTGATAGTTTGTATATTTAAACAAATAACATCATAAAAGCACCTCAAAAAGTGGTCCATACAAGTCATGTGCTGCATTCTGAGTCCTCCAAAGGTAGCTGACAACTTTGTGTGAGAAAAATGTTGAAATTTACATTTTTCAATGAAAATCTTGCTTGACAGTTATGGCCAGCATTCACTTTCATTGTATGGAACAGGCAGCTTGGACCAATGATTAATTTCTTTTTTTGTGTTCCACAGAAGGAAGTAATAGTTTTCAAAAGACATGACAGTGAGAACTATTCCTTTAAATGCAGGATGCTTACCGGTTTAAAACCCCTAAATAACAGACATGCCCTTAAAATCAATTTAAAGTCAAAGAGGCGGATCAGACAGCCAAGAGAAGTGTATCATCACATGACATCAGGCCATGAAAGCGAAACCATTCTCTAGTATCATCATGTGCATTTCCTCAAACTCATTCAAGGACAAAAACACTTTGAATGCAAGTAATATTGCTCTGTAGCTGACAGGTCATTGAGCATGAAAATCCCACATCCTGAGAGCAGCCTAACAGACAGACACACACTCACCCTGGGCGAGCAGATATCTTTGCATCCTTTTTCACTCTCGGCATCTGACTCATCAGCATCTGCCACAGGTTTGTCCTCGCTGGTTCCAGGCTCCGCTGTAACCTGCAGCATCATCTCATCTGTGTCTTCACTCTCTTTTTTCACAATCTTAACGCTCTGCGCTTCTGGCTGCCTGTCTGGCCGCGGCTCATTGTGGTGCACCGTCCTGAATTGGATCTGAGCCGAACGGCAGTACTCCTCAAATCCGTACAGATACCTGAGGTTCAGGCCAAAGGATAAGTAAATGTATTATTTTATCACCAACAAACATAATTATTAAAATGAATATTCTGGGTTATTTTCAACAATGTTGATGATCTGCAAAGTCTTGTACATGCATTTATATTGGGCTTCTCCAAATGTTGTATTGAACTCAAGAAGAGGTTAATCAGACAGCCAAGAGAAATGTAACATCAGATGACATCAGTCAAATTTGCGAAACCATTCTCTGGTATCATCATATGTGACCCCATTCTCTTATAACAAGCCTTCAAATTTTCAAAAGGGCTTGTTTTTGTTTTTTTAATCTGGCCACAATGTGAGTTGATGTACTACTACTTAGTTGCATATCTGAAACGTTTATTTGTGGTACTGCATACTTGCCAGCTAGGCATTCATTGGAAAGTTTATTTACTGTAAACATGCTTTTTGTTCATGTGTTTACACTGAAAGATGGGTCCAAAATACTGTTGTAATCAACAGCATGCAACAGATGCATCCCATAAACATCAAGTTGAAAATGACCCAGAATATTTCTTTAATAACCGTAAGAGTTCAGCTAAAGTCACCTTCGAAAGTGGAAAATTGTCTCCATTTGCCAACGCCACAAAAAGAACACTGGCTGCTGAGTAATCAAATATAGTCCTGCACAGCAGGAATTATGAGCGCATGCACTTACTTTCTGTAGGCTGTTTTCACATTGTATGAGGCAGCAGAGTTCAGAACCGGGATGCCGAGATCCATGTAGATCTGTTTCCAAATAGATCCGCTCTCAATCTAAAAAACAAAACAAACCATCTCATTTCACAAGTCTTTTTGATGACTAAAAGCATGAATTCTTGCTGCACAGAGTTGGTAGTGTCATGCACATCTGTCTACCGCACCCAGGGATCAAGATAGCTTAGAGCAGCCTTTCTCAAACTTTTTTCAGTCAGGGCACCTTTCAAAAGTGCATAAAATCTCAAGGCACCCCAGTGTAAAATATAATTTAAAAACACTGCATAACCCAAATGTAAATGCAAATGTTATATATATATATTTATCTAAAATGAATTTACAATTGTATTAATCCGATCATATGTTTAACCCTTTCACACGTAAATTTAAAATATTCTGGCTGACCCGCCAGCGTGAGTTTTTCAAGGTGACCGTTATTTAGAATGTGTCACTTTATGGTTTCCATGGTGACGCGTCATTGCTTGTCACGTGACACACCGCAGCAACAACAGAGCTGAATGAATGATGATCTGCTTTTATGTCATTTTTCCTTTTTTATTCAAAATATTCACAAATTTGTTAGATATGGCATGAAATGTCTGATATTCCGATTGTCAAATATATGCAAGTGGAAGTGTTTTGTTTTTTGAACACAATTATAACGATCGCGTTAGTTGAGCTGTATGCGCGATGGGCGCCACCATGTTAGTTTGTGCCGCAGACGCAGTTCAGAGAATCGGATCTGTTGGATTTACAAGTGAATTCATCCACTTCTCCCGAAATACATAAAAGTAAGTGGCAGGCGAACTGGGAGAAGAATAGAGTAAACTTTAAAGTTACTTACACAATGTGTATCTGATATGAATAAAACTAATTATAATGGAAAGGATTATTATTGCCTCTTCCTTTGACATCAGTGTGTATTTTACAAACTCTAAATGTATTGTTTTTTTTTTAGTACTTATGTCTGAAACCTAAAACAAACATTATGTGGATGAAAACACTGAAAAGTTGTGATATATGACAGCTGAGCGCGCCTGTCTCTGGCTCAGCTCCAGCCAACGCGCGAAAGCACATTTGAATTTAGCAGTTGATCACGTCATGCACTGACCGTTCTAATCACACCGGTGCTCCAGGGACCAGCCTAGACTGATCACACCGGTGTGAGCGTACGTGCGAAAGGGTTAAAAAGAAGAAGAATGTATTTATGTAAATTCAAATATATTTATATATGAAATGTCCGATATTTTTATTTTTTTTTGCCTACTAATTTTTTGGCGGCACCCCTGACACAGTCAGGGGGCACCCCAGTGTGCCACGGCACCCACTTTGAGAAAGGCTGGCTTAGAGAAACATGAAATCACTCGAAAAAGCACAACCAGTTTCCCCAATTATCACCCCTCCAAACTTCCAAATATAATCACCCTAAATAACTTTTACAGAACATGCTTTTGATAAACAAGCAATGTTTCAACTCAGTTCAGCTCTGTGAACTCCATGAATTCAATCAGTGGTTACTTTCGCTTCATATTTTTGGCAAGGTCTCACTTCCCACTTGCAGAGTACAATAAACAGATGGTGGGAATGCTAAGAACACTCACACTGTCACAGCCTCCGTGAACATACACCAGTCGGAAGAGCTTGAAGAGGTTGAGATCCTTGTAGCCAAGCACTGGAGGTTTGTTAATTGGAGTCCCTGGAAGGAAAGCAAAGGTGCAGAGAAGCGTTAAACTGAAAATGTGCCCTGCAGAACTGGTCATGAGATTATATGGGAGGGAAAAAGCATTTGAGCTTTTGAAGCCACACACAAAGATTATAAAAAAAACATCCACCTTGATATACACTGTTTAGCTGTCCCTATGAAGATTGTTAATCCCCATTTAATTTTTTCCCAATAGTGATTACAACTCAACTGGTGATGTGCAGGCATTACCTCTGTCCTCCATGAACTTGTAAAGCTGCTGTAGAAAGTGGTCCCTTTCCTCTGGGTCTGGCTCATCATCAGGCTGATTAAGAGAAAGAAAGTACAACATCTGAATTTGAAGTTCACCAAGTATGGAATTAACTTGCCATTTTTTTAAAAACCCAGTTCACATAACCAACAAAAAAAGCAGTTTACTCAGTTGATATCTAATCGATCATTGACTTAGGGTCAATTACCAAACACTTTGACTTTTTTTTTTTTTTAAGAGCAGCAAAATAAAAACCTTGAGGAATTCAGCTATTCAGCTGAGCAAACAATAGCATTTAAAATGACTTAAAACACATAAACTACTGCAATAACAAGAGGCAATATGAGGCAGTATTCATATGGTTTTATAGAACAGCACTGTTAGAATACATAATATAATATAAACAATGATCTTGTACATTATGTATTGTAAATGTGCAAATATAACAGTGCGCCAACAGCCTGGTGATTATTACACTTTACAGCAGATCAAATCCTTGTTTAATATTGGCCAAAAGACATTTAATTCAAATGTTCACTTAATCTTTAATATTTGGCAACTTCTTTATGATAGAAATTCTACAGCCACTGTAATTTCTTTAACAAGAATATGAGGACATCAAAACATGTAAACTCAGAGCAAGTTTAAACTTCTATTTTGAAATCGTGATGAACCGTTCACATATTTAGAAAGCCATCTCCTGTTTTGCCATAGGTTTATAAATGATTAGCGTTATAAATCTGATGAAATGGTGCAAAATGCGTTCCCAGATGAACGTTATAAGCAACCCAAACTTATAAAACAGCATATGCAAAGATGGAGTTTGAGATTCATGCCACGCATGTAAATAACATTTCATGTGGAGAAGCATTTACGGTGAATGGAGCAGCTCTGAAATGTACACGTAAATAACTAGAGTGCAAACTCACAGGGCATTTATACATTTATTAAAATCATACTACAGAATAGATAATGCTATTGACAATTCACAAAGACTGCAAAATAAATTTATAGAATTACAGTCTTTGTGAATTCTTAATAGCATGATCTATTCTGTAGTGTGATTTTAAATGATTTTAATACATTGTCCAGGCCCTAGAAAATGGTCTAATAATGCGGTTCATGGATTCTCCTCTGTGGGATGTGCTACTGACTTCTGGTATTTTGCTGGTTACTCAACACAGGCAAATTGCAAGTGAGGATTTTTTTAAATAGAGTACTCAAATTTAATCAAGGAATCGTGCCAGCCCTAAACAATTCTTTTACCTAAATTAAGAGAAAGAATTATCGGAGAAAAGAAATGCAGTTCTTATTTACAGACTTTTAATTTGAACATTATTAGTCCTATTTTACTCAATTTATTTTATAAAAATAAATAATCACTTATTAGAAACAAAGTATGTTGTGGAATCTATCTTAAATTACACATTTGTCATAAGAACAAGACAGTCAGTAATTACACCAATTTAAGTCTTACTAGCCCAAAATGCAGAACACCATGCAAGTTGTCAGAGTTGGACGTGACTGAAAGTGAGATTAGTTTATCAACCACTCCTACAGATTCATAAGCGTTTTTGATTTATTAAAAATAACCAGCTCATAAACGTAATTCTTTTCTGAATGGGATTAAACAGGCAGCATACAAGTATAGACAAAATAGCGGACACAATGGACACAATGACATTTTAAAATGTTTTACTCAGGCTTGTGATCAGCAAAAGACAAAAAAAGAAAACCTGAAAAATACATTAAATTCTAACAACACTACAATCTAAAAACAAAAGTAGCGCAGAAGTTATAATCACTAAATTAAAAATACACTGACTTAAATGTTACCTGGTAAGAGCTTAGTAATTATATTAATACACACACTTTACAGTTACTACTGTAATTAAAATGCACTTGGTTGTAGGTATAAAATTATACAAATAAAATACAAATGATTCAACCCCCATTGCAAATCAGGTTTATTGGGAACATTTACACTTTCTACAGTTTGAAATGAACAAATCAGACCAAAGTAATTGAAATAGCTCAACATAACAAATGCTTCAATTGGTTTCCCCAAATTCAACTTTTAAAATGACTTAAGTCTCAATTATTCAAGCCCCTGAATAGAATCCCACAGCACAAAGCGATGCAAGGGCTTCATTAGTTGCACCAGGTGTGCTTGAGCTAGAACATGATAGATCTGAACTGGCTAGGTTTGTTGTGTGTCATGTTTAAATGCATGCTAGAAATAAGTCGAAAGAATGGTCCCAAAAAGTTAAGAACTGAAGACCATTGCTCATGAGGAATGGGCTAAGGCCACATCCACACGAAGCCAGAGCTTTCCCTATCCGATATCTTTTTTCCCCGTTCAAAAAAAAAATTCCGTAAACACGGCGTCGTCTCAAGAAATATCTGCGTACACACGAAACCACTGAAACCGACTCAAAACGATGTAGTATACATGCCAGACCAGTATGTGGCGCTGTAATTCTGCCTCAGACATACACTAAAAACGGAGAAGAAGACTTGGAGCTCGCGCATAAACCTTGCGCGCTGTATACAACAATAATATTAGGCACAGTAGCTTCTTTTTTTCTTTATTAATCAAGAACTTTGTTGAACAATATGAAAAACCATAAATGTAGTTGCTGTGACTTAACGGTGTCTGACTAGTTGACACTTGGTGTGATGACATCATCGTTTCGCAAAATATACGGATTGGCCGTACACACGAAAACGCAAGGGCGGCGTTTTCAGATTTATCCACCTTGGGACCCGGTTTCAAAAAATAGCGGTTTCAGTCTCCGAAAACGCCGGATCCGTGTGGACGAAACACCAATACGATAAAAAATGTATACGTATACAGCGAAACGCGTCTCCGTGTGGACAGGGCCTAAGATTCATCAGAAACGCTGCCAGAAGATGGTGTCTGGTTACACATCTCATTCGCAGCAGGTCATAACAGCAAAAGGGTGTTCTACTAAATACTTAAAGATACTTGCCATGGAGGGGTTGAATAATTTTGAGACTGCAGAAGTCCTTAAAAGTTGCATTTTCAGTTGAATTTGGGGAAACCACTTGAAATATTTGTTGTGTTGAGCTATTTCAATGACTTTTGCTTGATTTGTTCATTGCAAACAGCTGAAAGTCTGTAAATGTTGCCTATAAACCTGTAACTGTCTCACCTTTTTGTTTCATAAACTATAAGTTACATAAAAAGGGGAATTCACTTTTGCCAATAGTTGTGTTCAAAGTAACTAAGAGTCTCAAGTGTGAAGAGTGAAAACATATATTGAAACTGAATACCACCAATTACAATAAACATACTGATGTAGGGATGTCACGATACCAAAATTCCAGTAGTCGGTACCGATACCATTAAAATTGTACGGTTCTCGGTACCACAGCAAAATCTGTTGGAACTATTTTTTCTATTTTATTTAACTATTTGAAAAAAATATTAAACTCAATTCAATGACTTTATTTACGGTAATCATAAGTAAATAATACATATAAGCATTAAAGGCTACATACTGTTTTAACATAAATATTGCTTATTAAAAAAATCCCATGGAGACGTAGCTAAATCTACTGTACAGTAGCCTAATATAATTATTTCTGTCAATTTCTTCAAGTTAAACCGAACTTTTATTTTGACGGGTTGCCGTGAAGACCTTTGAGTTTTCTGTGTGTGTATGATATGACGATAGTTTTCTCTCAAATTAAACGGTAAAATGCTCATGAAGTGACTGGAGATGAATTTCATCAATCGTGAGGCAGCAGAGACTGAAAACAGCACGAGCGTCACTCGTGCTTCAGTGTGTGTGCGTGTGTGGTAACTGAAACCACGCGTCTGCGCTATTCATTCACACAGAGACAAGCAGAACATGCAGGGTTAATATTTAAATAGTCTTTTTGCAGTTTAATATGCACAGACACTATATATATATCGTGGTATATATCGGCTACAGACAGTGCTCCAAGTAAAAAAGTTAGTCTGGAGCCCCGCGCTTAGATAAAAACACGGAAGCGACTTGAAGCTGCTGCCTATTAGTGGGTACTGAATATATCCGGTACTACAGAAATGCTGGTATCGTCACATTTTCAGTACCGACTTACCGGTACTTTGACAACACTATACTGATGAAACCCAAGACAACATTGCAAATAACCAAGCTCAATACTGGAAACAAACAAATAAACAAATCAAACTTAAACCCAAAATGAAGTGTTGCTACAGAAAATATGGCGTTTCCTGATGGAATGGAATACCCAGGATAATGTAACAATACTCCCCAAACCACTGCAACACAAATAAACAAAAAACAGGCAAAAAGAGGTATGGAAGGTGTAACTGCAGTATGAGAAAATAAATACAGTCTGTAATGCAAACCTTCTTATCTGAATGTTGTAGAAAGTCCCAGTCTTTGCAAAGGCCCAGGAGGCAGTGAAGATATGCAATAACTTCAAATAATTCCATCAGCATAATCCAATACAGGTAAGAAGTAGACATCATCACAACTCTTTTTTCTCCTCTAAAGCCCCATTACAGAGTCCTCTGTGAGCTTCTCTGCAAACGTCCTTAAACACAACTTGATTCCAGCCTTTTTTCACCCTCATTCCACCCATGCCATCACCATGCTTCCATCTCTCTTCCTCTATGCTACCTGCAACCTTAGAACCATTTCCTGTCTTTGTTGCCCTCTTGAGGCCAGGATGAACAATTTCACCCCTGTAACAGGGTAACTGTTACAAACTTCGTAACTGTACATGACACATTTAATGTCTTCTGAATAGACGATTAATCCTTTGGTTAATTTACCAATAAATAATAACCTTAACTAATCATGACAGATAATAGACATAAATACTATTTATGACAGAAAAGGTTTATGCAGTGTAGGCCTAATTAGGAAAGGCGTTTTACTATGGCTGCGTTCACAGTCACTTTTTACGAAACAGCAATTGCTTACAAGTGGGAATCCTGAAAGGTTTTGTTAATTCAGAAGATTCAAGTAGCAGCTTAAATATGTTCATTGAATCAAACAGCTTAAGTCACAACCGCATTTTAAAGCTGCTTTTCCACTGTCAGGGCCGAACGGTTCTAAAAACGGTAAGGAATGGTTCCAGTTATGTTTTCACTTGAGCCTGGTACGGCACAGCACGATTACAATCCGTTCTTGACCAGGAATTCTGGTAGAAAACCATTCTGGTAGAATGCGTGTAGTGACGTCGCCAATCAGGATTGGTCACTTGGAGTTTTCCCCTCTTTTACACCTCGCTTTTAAAATCGCATGTGTAGCCGAGCCGTGCTTTACTAACTATATATAAAAAATAAATAAATAAAACAGGTGCTCGATTCATATGGATTCGATTTATGATCTCTTTATGAACTGTCTGAAACAACAAAATGGTAGTTGCATGGAGTAAATAATTCAAAATATATATATATATTTTATGGGTGAACTAATTTAAGACTGTTTAGTCTGCAACTAGTTGATTGTAAAAAACAAAACTTTTAGTTTTGCACATCCTTATTCTAAACTGAATTGTAGTCCAGGCTTTCTGAGGAAACAATTAATTAAGAAGAAAAGCAACCCATCATTTCCAACAAATGTTTCCACTTATCTTTTCACATGCTGGCCCTATAATCGTCCAACATGCGGGACCTTCTACAGCGAGGAAAGAAGACTCTTTGAGATGAGCTCGGCCCTGCCCACCATCAAAACTGGCACACCTCCACTGGGCCTCAGCCAATCCCGCAGCCTTTTCACAACCAAAGGAACGAGCGGTTGCCATGGGAACGTATCAGAAAACCAAGCAAATGGCCATTTGTCCAAACTCGGGGAGCAGGAAGAATGAGACATTGTTGTCCGAAGCCTGGGGGCTTTCCCACATGCTGAGACCATTCAGTGGGCTTAATCAAGGTGTACGAGAACATGAGATGTAAAGTGCCGATGGAATGTCTTCACAAATCAACATAAATACCAACACTGGGGCTCTCATTCAGTCGGCACTGGTCTCGAATGGCCTCATATTGCTTCAGTCCGTCTGGTGCCCAGCTCTAGCAGCCCCTTTCATCAGAGCAATCACTGCAAAACTACATGCCAATCACTGAGACCAAGAAACAAAGGTCCAAGCAAGGGTATAAACTAAAGTACCATAATATGAGTAAAAAAACAACAAAAAAACACTCACAATTTTGAAAGACAGGACTGCAATTTTCCAACCCTAACAACTTCTGAATTCGCCAGCAACACCAACATTTTTTCAACATTTGGCAAATGGCTTTTAAAAGGAAAACCTATTTCTGGGGCAAAATGTAAAGAATTAGAAATAAAGAAATACTGGAGTCTTACTTCTTCTGGTTCTGACTTCTTCAGTTCCTCCTCCTCGCCTTCTTTGCCTTCCCCATCCCCATCCCCATCATCTTCATCACTGCTGGAGGATTCAAGAATCTCGCTCAAGTCCACTTTCCAGCTGTCAGGGACCTGTCTGGCTTGTAGAAAGACCTGTGCTGCTTCAAACCCTGGTAACAGAAAAAAAACACAGACACAAGAAAGAGTGTTTGAGAGATAAGACTGTAAAACAGTCAAGTCATTAGAGGTCAGCTGATCTTGGGTCTCATACCTTTCTTGAGTGAGTATTCAGGTTTAGAGAGGGTGTCAATGTTTACTTCCTGAACATCTTTGCGTGCCACGGTGTGACTGCAGAACAAAAACAGTGATAAATCAGATATAGAATAGTAACAACATGAATATGTTTCTGTTTCTTCTAATTAAAGAAAATGTATTATCACATTAAAAAGTAAAACATCTCTATTACAGATCCCATGAAATTCCTTAATGAGCAAAGCTATCAGATAAAATAAAGACTACAATGTTAATTTTTACTTCATGGGTTTTGTAAATGTCAAAGCTACTTTTCAATGCTACTCACAATTTGGAATCAGCAAATGATCTCACTAAACATTGGTCCTTTTTGACAGTCAGGTCATCATTGCAGCTTGGAGATATCACCTTCAAAGAGGAAGAAAATATTAAAGATCTGAAGTTGAAACAGCAAGTCTTTAACTGTATAGAATACTTAGTCTGTATTCAATTATATTAATATCAGAACTGCCAATCTTCAGAGTTGTTAGTCTTCATTGACACATATCCAATCAGAAATATCTTAATTCTTTCCCTGCTAGCATATTTTAAAATAAAGTTGCCAGCCAGTGCATTTTTGTCAAAGGTCGGTTTCAGAAAAATCATCAAAACAACCTTTGCAACCCCCAAACAACAAACTGTAACAAGTACTTCCCAAAAGCAGCATTACAACATTTCAAGACTTGCTCTGTCTTTAAATAATGTTCTCATTTTGTTCCAAACCAATATACAGTTTTTGTGCAACTTTTTTTTAGGGTTTTACAGAGTACAATCTTTTCCATACAACCGTTTCAAACACTTTAACATTATCAGCAAACAACTTTCAGTCTGTTCCCCATACAAAGCTGTCGCATAAGTTCAGAATACTATTCTCACAAATCATAGAGACCGTGTTTAGTCTCTCTACGAATTTAACTTGTGTGCAAAATTGGAATATCAAAAAAAAAAATGCAAGGACTTGCACCTCAGCGCGCAAATGAAACACAATAAACCTGGTCATGTTAACATGGGTGGATGTCTGCTGTTTGGGAACGCAGTCATGTAAAACAGTTCTGGGAGGTAATTATACTGAACCACTAGAAGGAAGAATGTTCTCAGGCACTTCAGAATTACCTAAACAACATTTCAGATGCTGTGCAACGAGATCGCCCCACTGGTTAGTTCAGTTATGCCGTCCCATCGTGCAGTCACATGACTCTTGATGCGCATGAAATAATATTTGCTTCATTTTTAGAATTTATGTGCATCTTGGCGTTTCCATTCATTTTTTTTAAATGTGCTTTCACAAAATGCACATAAAAATAGGTGGACGGAAACATAGCTCGTCTCTCCAGCTGGATTTCAAATCCAAAAGTTAAAAGAGGTTTGTAAATGAATAAAGGACTCACCAAGACATAGTGGCAGGAATCACTATCAGACCCATTCTGAATGCAAGCAACTTTCCCCAAAAGATCATCACTAAGCCTTCTCCTGTCGTCGTCGTCATCTTCACTCGATGAAGACTCCTTCTCATCTTCTGCGCTGCATTTCATCAAACAGAGCACTAATGTTTGAAACATGTTCCCTTTTCACATTAAAACACTGACCAGAAAACTGTATTTTTGCATGTAGGAAAATAAATAAAATAGACAGGGTTCGTACACATTTCTAACAATAAATTTCCATGACTTTTGAGGCAAATATTCATGACTAACGTTCCATGAAATGTCGTACATGTAAAATAAGAATAAAAATCCATGTTAAAATTTCTCAATCACAGCATCTCTCAACTAATTAATGACAAGCTATGTGCTTTATTAAAAAGTAAACGCTGTAAGACAGTTAGATAAAATACTGTGTCTGACCCTCAGAACTCCACTGTGTAGCAACAGATTAACATACATCTGAGGCAACAATGTAAAATAAGTAAATAAAAGTGTCCAGTAAACACCGACAGTAACTTTTCAAGGTGGCAGTACCAGAGACAAACTTTTGGAATACAATATTTGGTAACTAAGAAGATTTTAAAACAGCTTTGCCTACTATTTACCATTAATCTCACAGGATAACCTTCAATCAACAACAAGATAGCGTCCCTATTTGAATTAGCCCAAAACATTAGTTTATTTTTTCATTTATGCAATTTACACCAAGTACAAACTGCAACTGCCAGACGCTACCCCATGCCAGGGTCCGAAATGAACTTTTCCATTAGGAGGACCCTTGCAATTGATTTCCAGGGGCTTTTTCCCCCCTTCATTAGTGCAATTTTTATGATTACCTGTTGTTGTCTTTTGTGTCAAAAACTTAATCAATTACTTAAATCAATCAGAATACTATATAGACTTACCAATAACATTTTATCATTAACAAAAGCCATCTTTACACTACAAAAGTGGAACAGAAGCTCCCTCTGAAACAGCATAAATGTTTATTTACACAAACTGTTTAATGTTACTCATAAATTATTAAATTAACAAGAACTACAGGGTCATTATTGTCAATAAATGCTCTTGATATTGTAATAATGATTATTAATGCAGATTAATAGAATACATAAAAGTTATTGTGTTTGGGGAAGATGCATGTCATGTTCAAATAAAACAATCTAAGAACAGTTAAGTTAAATTATGACTAAATCTTATCAGCATGATGAATAAATTATATTAACTGGAATAAACTGTATACAGAAAGGGAGCAGCGAATGTGACCGATCGTGAAGCCGTCCATAACTTAGGTCTAGCGCAAGTTTAAGTACTCACACGCACTCCCGTTGAAATTACAGAAGCTGACTACACTGCGACATGAATCTCTTACATCGAATCTGCACTTTGTTGTTTATGATGGGACAATTTGCGAGTTTCAGTCAGAGCGCGCGCACTGAACGAAACTCTTCGTTTCAGCAATGACTAACCTGAACGCCTCTGATTGATTGGCCACCACATTCATAAGCTCAACAGAAATGTGTGAGATTGGTTATAACGCTAAACGCCGCAAAAACAAACCTGATGGATAGCCGCAGTTGAATGGATCGAATGAACGTTAAATATTGTAGTTTGTTTAACCCGTATTATCACTTAAACATATATTCTATTATGTAAATATTTTGAAACAAATTTCCATGACTTCTTCAGGCCTGGATATTGCAATTTTTTTAAATTTCATGACTTTTCCAGGTTTTTCATGACCATACGAACCCTGATAGAAATAAAATAGAAAGTGGAATAAAAAAGCTAGAATAATGTTAATTCAAGCTCAAAAACAAACTGGGAATCATCAGTTTAAACACTGACTGAGGATGTAGGATCTAATTGTAGCAACAGCAAAGCAAGACTTTAGCCCCGTTCACACCGCTAGCGACATGCAGCTGCAAAGCAACATGATCCCATTCATTTCAATGGAGGGCCGGCGACAAGAGCGATAGTAACCGTTGGCGACAGAATGTGGGCGTGACAAGCGACGTGAGACACGCGACAAAAGTTCAGAAATTTCTACTTTATGCAAATGAGAAGCAAATTTCACGAGCAATAACCAATAGGAGTGAAGACTGTCAGTGAAGCTCACAGTCTCGAGTCTCGACTGCAGGCAAGACAGAACAGCGTTCCGGAGTGACTTCACTCTTTTATATGATTTGACTGTGTAACCACAAACATGGATATAATAAAATGCAAGAAAAATTATTTGTCAAATTCAAATGACGTTTTAGTAACTGTTGACAGTATGAGCGAGTTTAATTTGTAGATTGATCAATCGTTATTCTAGTTAATGATTTAATGCACTGAGGACTGCTGTGGTTAATATAACAACACTCTCCAACAGCATAACATTACTTTTAAATCTTTTAAGCCTAATTCCTCATCAGAACAGAATATCTTTGTTTTATACATCACTTGTGATTGTATTTTCTATAGACCTTATGCACCAGAGAAACAAGGGCGCAGACATCTTTAGAATATTGTCTTTTAACTTTATTCATTCATAAATATGCAAGATCGCTATGAAAATACAGACCGGAAGTCATAAGACAACGAGCGCAGCGCTGAAAAGGGGCGGGGCTACATAAGGTCTATAGATATGGTCAGACGTGCACTCTACCAATAACATTAGAGCGACAGCACTGGGAACGCACAGAAGCGACTACACAGTACCGAGACTACGACATACAGCGACAAAAATCGCTGGCAATGTGAACGGGGCTTCTGAAGTGCACTATAACAAGCTCAGTATGAATTTAGCCACTGCAATCAGAGATCATTTACAAACTAAAGTCTTAAACGTACATTAGCAAAAGCCTGTTTAAAATAAAGAAGGGATTTGAATGAAAGTGGGAAAATTATCATGTAAAACTAAGGACTGTTTTGGGTGCAAAACTGTGAAGAATACGAGGAATTAATCTAAGAATGATTTTCATATACACTTCATACATCTAGATAGCACAAAGAGGAAAGGACTGCAAATACTCACACTGCCTGAGAAGACCTTCTACCCCGATTTGTCTTCTTTCCAATGACTGGAGTGCCAAAGTGCTCTGGGTTAGTAAGGGGCAGTTGGTCCAAAGTCTGTTACAGAGAGAGATAGGCAGAAAAAAGAGAGAGAGAGAGAAAACCAGGGAAAAGTGTTAACCACAAGACACATGATGCAGATAACACCTCACACTAGATTTATTTTTTACATTTACCTCACTCTCTGCAAAATGTCTTTCGCCTTTAAGACACAGTGACGTTCTTCTAAGGGTTTTCTCATCACCGTCATCAAAAACTGCAATGACCATGCGAGGAAAAAAAAAATTAAAATGTAAATGACAAGTTTAGTTTACTGAAGATCAATTATAGGGCCTAAGAGTGGTACTATATGTGCAATTCATTCTAGGGAGATTTAGTCAGCTGTGTCTGTACGTACCCACAGTGTACCAGCTGGCATCTGTGAGTTTGCTGATGACAGCTTCGCTAAGTCCACCCTCTGGGCTCTTCACTTCCACTGTTGAGCCAACCTGAGACCAGAGATGCAGAACACATCATTGCACTACCTAACTTTCTGTGCAATAAACTGCTGTGACACAAATACGACAAATTTCAAACAGAGTTCAGTTAAAAAAAAAAATTCTACAACTTTTCTTGTTTTAGAATTAAACATTGTCTATGAGCTACAATATATACAATATTTTGCCTCATAAGAGTGCACAAGGTGCTCAGTTTCTTTAAACATTCCAGTCATGACCATAAGTTCATTTTCTCAGTTCACTCTGCAATAACAGTTGTGGGGAAAAGTTCATTTTGAACATGGCTACAACTAAGCAGTACCTTCTAGTAAATATTGCATGTGCAAGACAAAACATTTATAAAAAGCATTATAGGAAAATTGATTTAACTGAATTGAAGTCAGTGTCTAAAATAAAAAGTCTCTCTTACCCTTAAGGGTCCTTTGACTTGGTCATCTTGGACAACTTGTGAGGTGCTGTCTCCTTTAAGCATAACCTACAAACAAAAAAAACAAAAAAAAATGTTAAGAGCACCAAAGCATGAAGGTGAGAGTGACATGGACGGTAAGACAGTAACCATCCAGCTCAGTGAAGGTGAAGTAATCTGGTTATGTAACAGATGGCATTTTCTTCATGATCTCTCTCAAACAAGCTTCTTAGTGAGCGCCTACATACAATGTAAAGAGGAACTATTTCCTTGTAATCAAACTTGAGAATGTGCAACACAAACTTCAGGTATGTGTTACTCAAGGCTGTCATGTTTCACTAGGTTAAAGTACCAGCACAAACCAAGACCTTGAGAGAAAACAAAACATTGATGACGTACAACGAGATCTCGCAAAAATGCCAGTATGTGGATTAACCCTAAAACAACACACTTGTGATTGGTAGGTGCTGATAAAAATTAAGCCATTTGTAAGCTTACTGTTAGACTACTCTATTTGAAAAGATGGATGTACTGCACAGCCGAAGTTTGAATTGTGTGCAGAGATAGTTCACAAAGCAGGATTATTAGGTGGTTTTCCTTTGGCCTGCTACATTACTGAAGCTTGCAGTGTAAAATGCACCAAACACTTCTGCATAAAAGCAACATAACCCTTTTATATAAACAAATCTCTGCATTGTCACCAACAGAAAATGACACTTGGAAAACTTTGTTTATCCTCTATGTCATCTGACACTGGCTTGACATAAGCCGCATGTGTACTCTGAACTTTCACTTTTCACATTTTTTTTTTAACTAATATATAAAGCTCAAAGATGATTGTTAGCTGAAAACACACATCGAGGACTATTTAAAAGGGACAAAGTTTTGACAGTATACATTTCAAAGTGATAAATAGTATGAGGCTAATTTCAACTGCTTGATTTACCATCACAAAATGTAAACAATTGTATTACCTGGGGAAATACTTCAAATATACTTGCATACATTTTACATCCAACTGTATCCACATGCATACAGTATACTCAAGTAAAGCAATATACTAAATAGCAAACCTCAACAACTTAATTGATTACGTCATCGCAAAATATAAACTATATCATTAAAGTGTGACTATAAGGAATTAAGATCATATAAACAGTAAGCAAATGAATTGCTGTAAAGCTACTTTGAAAATGTGTATTGTGAAAAGCGCTATACAAATAAAATTGACTTGCATGATGAATACATACTTATATCAGACAGATTAAACGTACCTTAACTTTCACCATGCGTTTAACAGTCTTGATTTTTGCCTCGCAGAAGGCACCGCGGTACTTTGCGCTCACATCCGTCCCCACAGTCAGGTAGGCAGGTTCATCTGCTACCTGTGAACAGTGTAAATATTATTAAGGTGCATAGACAGATTCATACCAACACTTGCTCTTTGCACGGTCACGGTTATGAAAAGCATGAGCAGAAACATCTAAGAATACTTTAAGGAACAGCACTTAAGTGTTGTGAAAAGTACTATCTTGGTTATTCAGAAAGCACTTATAGAGACTGACTACCTCAATCATTGAACTACTGAGCTTCTCTGATCATCCTTGGTCAGCTATTCTACAAAAAACCCATCCATGTGTGATTTATTCATTTAAGTGTGTTGTTCCAGATGCTTGCTGGGCTTCATTTAGGGAGGCGTCGCCTATCAGAACTGCAGAGACTCACCTTCATCTTGATGGCTATTTGAGGGAGTCCAGCTCGATTGGTTTCGACTGCTGAAACAGAACAACACACAAGCAGAAAGAAACAGTCACGATCTGGCGCCATGTGCTAAAAAAAAACGTGTCATATGTATGTGTGTGAAGAATTTGACAGCACAACACAAACACACAGAACAGAGAAAATGCTAAAGGAGCTAACGCAGCTAGCCACTTCTCGTCCTTATCCCTTTCAAAATGATCAAATAAACAAGACCAACCCATCAAAACAAAGCCTTAACTGCCTCACCGTGACTTTACCTCCAATCTGAGACACTTACGATGTCTTGATGATGTAAAAACAAAGCACGGAGTCACTGAAGGAAAACATAACCCCTTCAAACCCTGCGTGTTTCCTTCCCGCTTCACTCACTGTGTGTGTGTGTGTGTGTGTGTGTGTGTGTGTCACGTCGCCATCATAGCTCACACACCGTCCTGCACCATGTCAGCCCCTCCACCATCCACTAACCCCCGTTTTCCCTCACTTAACACTGTATTTACCGAAGTATCTGAGTTCGAAGAACGTCAAACTGACAGTTATGATGTTTATTGACGCCTGTCAATCAAATTGTGACGGTTGAGCTAAATATAGTGAAGCTGTTATGGCGATTTAAATAGTTCTTCGGGTTAGTTCCGCAACAATATGTGAGACGACTTTTCCCTTCAAACTGAGTTATAAGTTTTTGACTATAAAGTGATCGGTTTTGAGTGGTTAGTTTAAGTAAAAGTCGTCGGGTAAAATCTGTGAGAAAACAAGCCGACTAGATGTGACTAGGCTTTGCCATTCAATTTTTTTTCTCTCTTCGTCGCCTAAATACCTTCGCTGGAAACCACGGGAAAACGGCAAATATGACTGGATTACTTTCAGACTAGCGGGTTTAAATGAGACACGCGTGGATATACGGGTTTACTGACGCAAAATCGGTGTTTGAATGTTGTATGGAAATATATATGTGTACTTACATGCTCCTATATGACTGCTTCAGCTCAGCATTCGACTAGGTTGCAAAGGCATAGACGAAATAACAAGCTGTTGAGCTGAGGTTGTGTTTCTCGGATCCCTATTGGCTGCCGGGGCCACAGTGAGCAAATTCAGAACATTGCCATTGGCTGACTGCTAGGCGAAATTCTATTGGTTAGTCTGAAGCGCGAAACCTGATTGCGGAGTACGAAAGCGGCGCTGCGAATAACGCTTTCTCATTGGTTTTCTTTGAGTCGCACTCTTTGCGAATACAACAAATCCATCCTGGTCCCCGATTGGCTACTTGTTTCCTGTTCTGCGTTGTCCACGGTTCTGATTGGTCGAATTGAGTCAGATGCGTCCCGTCAGCGACGCCCATTGGCTGGGAAGGGTGCATGGGAACGGAGCTTCATTTCAGAGGGAAAGCCTCTGCTCAGTCTGCGCATGTCGAGGTGAAGAGAACATTCGCCATTTTGTACCCAACGTAATTATTTTCGCATTCTGGACTCGGAGCCCGTGAGATTTCGCGGTGAGCCCCGTGACTTTTTTGCCTGCTTTTCTACTCAGATCGAATAACCTCAGCATCGATTTAAATTAAATTTGTTCTTTATGTGATTTGTATTACAAATATTTTAACAAATAATAGTTTTAATGCCGTCGTGTAGAAAAGGTCAATTGAAGGCAACGGTAATGGCGTCTTTATGTCGATGCTGTTAGAGAGCGTCTGGCGTCATGGGTTTGTGGACCACGTGACCGGAACAGAGCGTCATAGTAAGCATGTGTGTGTCACGTTAGATACAAATTTAATGACACCTGCGTGGTTTCAAATTATGCATTAGATTGTCACTGAAATGCTCGTTTTACTCTAACGATATTGAAGCATTATGATTGTGAATCAGAAGTGCGATTTTCACTGTTAATGTTTGTTTATGATGGATATTAAGGATTTTATGTTGTGTTTGATTCAGTGTCGATATACATCAGCGACTGGACCAGTAGAATCTTATGTTTAAGAGGTATTTATTGTATAAACAGGATCAGAAAATAATTTATACTTGTGCAATGTTGATCTAGTTGTGTATTATATCTGTGTATCTTGTTTAATCAATAAATCTGTCAGTTTGCCTATGCATTAATCAGCCTGTAAATTAATCTATAAGCACACATTACATAATACATCTATGAGACCGTTTTAAAGTAACATTAATTTCAAACTCTACTTTCCAAATAAGAGGTGGTCAGCAACACATAGAGCTAAAAATAGAGGTCACGTGCAAAGCTTTGGCCTCAAAGGCCATAAAAACGACACAAAGCTCCCACAATTGTCTATGCACTGCGAGTCTAACGTTTGGATTATGTTTTTCATAAGCTTTGATCAAAAGGCATCTGCTGAAATATTTTAAATTTAGTTTTGTAGAAACCCTGAGAGATAATTCTCTCTCAAATGTTTTTATCCCTTTCTTTCTGTAATTTCATTATTTTGATGGCTTTGCTATTAATCTAAAATGTGTAAATTAGTAATAATAATGAATGTGCAGGTGTACCCAAACTCTTGACTTCTAGTGTACATCACAGTGCTATACATCAGTGTTACCCTCAGAACTGCTGTAATGGAAAGTATGTTCCTTAAAGTTAAAGACCTAGTCACTTTTGTTTTAACTGCAATACTATATCATGCATGCATGCTTGGGTTACAGTGTCATGGATGGCAATTTTAAAAAGTAAATTATAATGTACTGGGATTGCTTTGAGGCTCCATATGCTAGAGGCTGGCACAACTAAGCTAACCATTAACTCAGGGTCAAATCCTCGCAGCGTATTGCAGATGAACTGTTTATTTACACACCAGAATGCATAATGTCTTAAGTGCCTTATGTCCAACCTAGTAATATACACATTCTCTAGACAGGGTGTGCATAAATATCAATCAATGACGCCGCAGGTTTTCTGAAAGAGAAGGTGGATCCTTTGTCTAAGCTTGCTGCCCAACTAATGAATGGTTATTATGCCAATTTAGGATTCTGAATCAGAGCTTCTTTCAGTTTTATAAATCGTATTTATTGTTAAGTTTGAAACCCACAAAACGTAGGACTACATTAGTCCATTAGAAAACATAAAAAACATTTTATTGTCTGCAGTCAAGTTGAGAGTTGCCAGAATGTCTGAAACATGGTATACAGTCAGTGAAGTGGAAAAACAGAGAGGTTTGCAACACCGCGTTTACATGTTGTCCTCATCAGAGTCATCTTCCTCCTCCAGGGATTCCTGTCAGGAAAGACATGTGACAATTAGCCAACACTGAAGAGAGCTTTTGTTATATTATAACTATTACCAGAGGAACAGTTACTTACTTTAGCGTATTTCTCCGCCTCCTCTTTGATGTCTTTCGGGACAAGCTCATGCTTTCCTTTGGTGACTAATAAGAGGGACAAAAATACATATTAATAAAACCATTCCTTTTACTTTTGATACACCATTAAATCAGAGATAAAAATAAAAGAATCGGGTGGCATGTTGAATCACACGCCAACATCTAAAAGGTACTAGAAGTGTAACAATATAAGCAATACTACTATTGTATTATAATCTTAATGTGAAAACATTTCCAACCTTAAAAATGGACAGAAAACAGTTACAATATAATAAACAACAAAACGATGAAAGGGGTTTTATGAGAAATGCAGCACTGAACACAAATGCGGTAGAGGAAAACTGAAAGGAAGTTTTAAGTATTACAAATATTTTCCTAAAAACTCAGATTCAGTAAAGGCTGCATTTACACTGAAAGTCTTAGGCTAATGCACAGATATGATCTTTTGACCATATTCGTATTTTTTTGTGGTCCCGCTTGTTTACATTCACTTTAGACACGACTGGTATCTGTTATCTGTGTTTACATTTTATCCCCGCCAAAATAATTCTGTCGGTGATCGCTTTACATGGTTGACCCTTGGGTTTTGAATGGCCTTACTAAAATGCTTTTACAATTCATTTTGGGTGGGTGGCCATGATTATTTGGCAACATGGATAAGTTAAAAGCTGTCATGGAACGTTTGAACAGATATAGACCAGAAAATAGCAGTAATTTTCACTTGTTATTTTAAATCACATATGGAAGAGGCTCAGAACGGATACAAAAAAAAATCGGATCTCTTGCTGATTTTTGTGTTTACACGTGTGCAACAAATTCCGATCTGTGTCAGATAGGAGTAAATAAAAACAGATTATTTAAGTTAAATTCACAATAGATTGAGTATTAGAATATAAAAGCCTGTCATTACCTTCTCCAACCCAGCTAAGCTCCAGCTCAAAGGCTTTGTCTTTCACCTCATCATGAACGATATAGATACTGAGAAGAGATGACAAAACACACACACGCAAATAGTTATAAAATGTACAAATATAAAATGTTTAATTAGATATGCCATGTTACAGGCTAAATGTTTTATTCAGGGCTCCCACAATCATGAACAGCTTAGAAACAGATTTTTTAAATTTTAAGATCTGGAAAAGTCACTGACAAGAATTTCTTTATTGTGTATTATTTATGCTCTGATATAAATTATAAATATACTGGTTAGAATTTTTTGGAGTGCAATCTCAATAAGATGATTTAAAGGGATGGTAAGGAGTAAAATCAACCTAGGGTCCTTTGCACCATGACCTCGAGCCAAACACACTTTAAAAAAAATTTTTTTTAAGTGTTGACAACTAATAATTGTTGCAAACTGGTACTACCAACAAAATATTAGTGCATTCCTGGAACTGGGCATCGTTACACTACATCCTTATGCATCACTTTCTGCCAGGACTTTTACGGGCTTTTCCCAAAACCCTGAAGTGATGTCGACGTCCGGGTTAGCACTAGCATGCTTATTTGTTATTTAAATAAACTCCTGATGTACTTACAAACTTTCCAATGCCTCGTTTTATGAGTACAGAACTATTTGTACTACTGTAGAAGTTTGGTACCATTCGGGGCATTATTAGTGGGGTAATTTACGAGATACAGCCTAGGATCCATTAGCGCCTCCACTAAGCGATTCGGCTGATATCTCTAAATAAGCTCTAACTTTAATAATGTTAAACCAAGGGTAAAAAAGCTTCTGGGGGGTGTTTGGCTCGAAGACATGGTGCAAAGGACCCTTGGTTGAAATTACTCCGAACCATCCCTTTAACGTTTAAAGTGTGTATGCAGTAACCCATCAATGCCAGAGAAAAGTCATTTAAACTGACTGGTCAAAAGGTGTGGGAACCCTGTTCATTTGTAGCCAACATTATTGTAAACTCAGCAACCTAACAGATAAGAAAACAATTCAGCTGACAAAACTCAATACTAGTAGTCCGACAGGTTTGCTTTCGTGGACCTCTACTGCTCTCTTGTGTTGGCTATGAATGATGCATTAGATTTTGAGGTCTTCTCCATTTTAAGTAAGAAACAAAACTCACATTTTTGCCACTTCCTTCACCAGTTCTCTGCAGGTCATTTCTTTCATCTGAAATAAAATAATTACAGGATTTAACCTTTACACGTTTAATCGCTTTAATCTGTTGACATTAACATGAAAACACTGCTAAAGGAATCTAGTTATGTAATTGATTTGAAATGCCAAATCTTCTGATGGCATAATGCTGTTATTTCTTTAAGACTGTTTTATATGATGTGGTCCCTGCAGTTCTGGAAGTAGCTGACTCTTGTTTGAACTTGTTTCAAAGAAAGACTGCCAAACATGCTTCCTCTAAACATCACAGCTGTACTGTTAGGGGTAAAGATCTAATGGAGTGTATGCTGACAAATAAAAGACAATAAGATGTAAATAAAACTTTCTGTACTACAACCCTGGAGATACTATGAACACTTGTAGATGTACACTACCGTTTAAAAGTTTGGGGACGGAAAGTCTCTTATGACCAAGGCTACACTTATTTGATCAAAAATGATGTAATATTGTAAAATATTACAATTTAACAGTTTTCAATTTGAATGTATATTTTAAAATGTAATTTATCCTGTGATGAAAAGCTGAATTTTCAGCATCATTAGTCACATGATCCTTCAGAAATCATTCTAATATGCTGCTCAAGAAACATTTATCAATGTTGAAAACAGTTGTGCTGCTTTTAATATTCTTCAGGATTCATTGATGAATATAAAGTTCAAAAGTACAGCTTTTATTTGAATTGCATATCTTTAGTAATGTGTCTTTACTGCAGCATTTGATCAATTTTATTCATTCTTGCTAAATAAAAGTATTCATTTACGAGCCTCAAACTTTTGAACAGTAGTGTAAGGCAAAACGTATGTGCTTATCTGAAAGCTCTTTATAAAATGATGAATATACCGACCCCTTTTCAGCGCTGCACTCATTTTGTTTTTGCTTGTTTCTTTCTTCCGGTTTGTATTTCCACAGCATGAAGTCAAGATCTTACGGATTAATGAATGAATCCGCTAGTTTTAAAATCTTCCCGGTCTACTTATGACCTCCTTCAAACATTACAATGCTCATGATAACTTTCGTTAACTCTTCAATAAGTAAATTCACTTCACCAGCTAATTACTCTTCGATGCCATATAAATATACACAGCTACCGCAACAATAGAAAAATGATAAATCACACAAAATTCTAAAGATGGCTACATGCTTGTTTCTCTGGTGCATAAGGTCTATATAATACATAACACATACCTGTAGTTTCTCAATTTCTGTCTTGGCAGCTTGCTTGGCTTTTCCAATCGCACAGCCCCAGTAACCCTAACAAACACAAAACAAAAATTAATGACAAAGGGAAATACCTGTACAGGAAGTCCAGGTTAATGAAAACAATGTACAATCTGCACTTTTTATTGCACTAATTCAGTTTGCGTGTATGCTGGACACATTTTAGCTGCTTTTCCATCGGTGGTCACTCCAACTTGACCACAAAGGTAACATTAAAGTTCTGTTACATTTGCACTTACATTTGGCTACAGAACTAGTTTCATGTAGCTACAATGTGCACATGTCTGTTCAGTCCACAGGACCGTAGGGTGTCCCATTTGTCATTGTAGGTTTCAGAAGGGTGCTCGCGAGTGCCCCTTTTGCAGCCCATAATAGCCCTCTACGCGCACTTTTGCTGAGCCCGCGCGAAAGCGAGCTCTGCAGAAAACGTCTATCCGACAGTCAAAGCGGCATTACGTCACGAAACTGTAGACTCTGAGAAAGACTGCAAGGGCTTAGTGTTCCATTTGGGACAGGGCCAAAGTGTGTCAAAGGCTGGTAGTGTGCGTTAGAGGGATAGTTCTCCCAAGAACGAACATTCTGTCATTTGCTCACCCTCATGTTGTTTTAAAGCCATACAAATTTTGTTCCTCGTCAAAACACAAATGAGGATATTTTCAATGAAATCTGAGAGATTTATAGCACGTGTCAAACTCTTCTCCTGGAGGGCCACTGTAAATGCCAATGTCACACTAAGAGGACCAGAACTAAATGTTTTTGGGGGTTTTTTGGTCTGGATCAAACGAATCACGAGAACTGAACTACAAGTGTGAACAAACCCTGTCCCTGAGAGATTTCAATCCCTCAATAGAGTGGTCCAGGTATGACGTCAGAACCCGGAAGCCTAATTTGCCGCTGGTTCATTCAAGATTTTCCCATGGGGTTTTATAATAGGGTTTTTGAATTTATGAGTAAAATTAATTCTGTGGTAAACACAACTTGACGATACTTTGACGTTTTGTTCTACAACGTAAACTGCACACACAATCACACCCCAAACTGTATTATCTAGTTACTTGTTCATTTTCAAACATGAACATAACTGCTTCAAATTTCCTGTTTCACAATGGGTGTGTGTTAGCCTGGATGCCAGCCGAACTTAGCCCTGCCCAGAACATTTGAGGTTGGGAAGTTCGGTCTGGACTTGATCCGTTGTGGAGCAACTATGCTCGAACCAGAGCTGTTCGGACCAATCAAATTGTCAGGGCGGGCTTTATACGATGATGAACAGATGATCAACAATAACGTAATCATCCACGTCACCAAAGCGCTTGGGTTGCAATAAGATTTGTTTGCTGTATTGTCGAGTTCTAAGCCTAAACGGAGAACTTGTTCGTATATGCATTCCCCCTTACTATTTCTCTCAAAAATGATGATCGTGTTGGTAAGTACTCCGTGTATCCTTAAATTCTTTTTACAACACTGGCAAAGATCGTTTACACTCATCTTCTTCTTCTACTTCTTCCAGTGTGCGTGCAGTTGAGTCACTTACTCCGTTGCTCTGATTGGTTGTAGGTCTATCCAATTGAGTGCAGAGGCATTTTCTTTACTGGTTCGGTTGAAACACGCCCCATAATCACAGCCCAATGGAGCAGTATCAGACTCATATTCTGACTAGAATCTGAGTATGACGACGTCAGGCTAAAGGCTGATTTATACTTCTGCGTCGGACCTACGCCGGAGCCTCTACGCTGTAGGCAACGCGTTGGTTTTCATTTATACTTCTGCGTCGTTGTCCGCGTTGACGCGCAATTACACTTGCAGAGGGAGCATGTGAAACCCGAGGGAGGGGTCCTAGCAGACCAATCACAGCGCTTGCGTCCGCGTAGAGTTGACGCGTTGTTACATTTTTGGAGAGGTGCACGTCAGGGTACGCGCGCTACACACAACCTACGATGTAGCTACAGCGTGAGTTCGACGCAGAAGTATAAATTGGGCTTTAGTGTGTGTAATTTACATTGTAGAACAAAACATCAATGTATAGTCAAGTTATGTTTACCACAGGTTTTATTTTACACATAAATCCCCCCCCCCCCCCCCCCCCAAAAAAACATTAAAAAACCCCATAGCAAAATCTCGAAGGAACCAGCAGCGAATAACCTCGGATTTCCACCAATTCCAGAGCGGCTGCGGATCGGCTCCGTGCTCCTTCAATACCCACCAGGTCCGGATTTGTTGCGGAATGGCTGCGGCCATGACTGACAGCTGAGGTCACAAGGACCCACGAGATCTCGCGAATTCACGTATGATCGCACGATATCAAGTGCTGAATTGCTGCGGAGCTCTCCGGCATCCGGCAAAAATAGAAGCTCTGCGTATCTGCTCCAGAGGGCTGTGGATCGCCGGAGTCGGAACGCAGCTGTTCCGCATTCAGTGAAAATACACACATTGACTTTAATGGAAACGTATTGACTCCGCCGCCGTTCCGGAGCGGATCCGCAGCCATTCCGCAGTTGGTGGAAATTAGGGGTTAGACTTCCGGGTTCTTCTGACGTCATACCTGCACCACTCTATTGAAAGTCTGTTCACCCACTTTAAAACATTCACAAAGAGATTGTACAAGAAATTAATCCTTTGAATCAAGTGGTTTAATCCAAGTCTCCTGAAGAGACATGGTCTCTTTATATAATGATCAGATTGAATTCAGTCTTTTATTCACATATAAACAATTGATTGGTGGAATATAAACAAAAGCTCAACCGAACCTGCTTGATGCGCAAGAACAAACCTCATTGGTTCTTGCAGAAGATCAAACGTGTGGCGTAACATGCAAAAATGAACCTCATCACCACATATGTTAATAAAAAACTAAATTCAATCTATTCATTATATAAAGCGATATATAAAGTGTCTCTTCAGAAGACTTGGATTAAACCGCTCAATTCATATTTTATATTGTATCTCTTTATGAACATTTTGAAGCATCAAAGGTTTGGGTGAACAGACTTTCAAAAGAGGGACAGAAATCTCTCAGATTTCATTAAAATATCTTCATTTGTGTATCGAAGATGAATGAAAATCTGATTGGTTTGGAACGACATAAGGGTGAGTAAATGATGATAGAATTTTCATTTTTGGGTGAACTTATTTATAATAGAACTCTTACGTATGAAATCCCAGAAGGGTCAACCATGTAGAGCTGTGGACCATCATCTTCATCATGAGATCCCAGAATGAAACTGACAGGTTAAAGAAAAATAAACAAGTTAAACACACTAATAAAAACAATATATATAAAAAAAGCTCTTCCAATATCTTATATAATAAATTTTTTACAGAAGGCCTACCTGCATCCAAAAGGCCTCACAGCGCTGTATAATGTGTAAGCATGGACATACATGGCCACTCTTTCTGCAAGATGCTGTTTGGATAATATTAGGAGGAGAGTAAATCAATGACCAGAATCTAATTTCGGACTGTTTTTATTCAAAGAATTTCCATTCTTTGTTTCACACACATTTGAATAATTTTAGAGTGAGAAAATGATTAACTGTGAATAAATGCAGGTACAGTGCTAATTTTTGGGTGATCTATTGCTTTAGTCTCTCTCTCTTACCTTCAGTGGGATGTCATGGCCATAATTGGAGCGGAAGTTTGACGCCTCTTCTCTGGCCACTTCAGAGAGAGATCGTGCATCTGCTAGAAGACCAGCCACAGCCTAGAAGACACAGAGACAGGGATTCATATATATGTAGAGGTTTACTCTATCATTCAAATGTTGTGAGACGGATTTTTTTTTTTATAAAGAAATTCATACTTTTATTCAGCAAGGATGCATTAAAAGTGACCGTAAAGAAAAGTATAATGTTAAAATATTTCCATTTCAGATAAATACTGTTTTCTAATTTTCTACTAAAATAATCTAGAAAATAATAATAAGAATATGTTTTATAACAATAAACAGAAGAATAAATCGTCATATTAGAATGATTTCTGAAAGATCATGTGACACTGAAGACTGGAGGAATGATGCTGAAAATTCAGCTCTTCACAGGAATAGATTACATTTTACAATATAATATAGCGGAAACCAGTTATTTTAAACTGTAATAATATTTCACAATATTACTGTTTTACAGATTTTTTTTCTAATCAAATAAATTCAGCCTTGCTGAGCATCAGATACTTCTTTCAAAAAATTTAAAAATAAATCTTATTTAAACTTTTTTGATCACCAGTGTAAAGGTTTAGGATGCACAATTTCCAAATAATCACATGGATGTAATTGCTTTTAAAGTACAATAAAGAAACCTAAGGAACCTTAGCATTTTAGGAGACACAATCTAATAATTCACTGCCATCAGCATAATCCAAGTATGTAAAAAATGTGAGTGTACTCAAGTTACTGAAGAAGATACTGTAAAATACTGAAAAATGATTAGAATCGGTTTAATAAACAACATGCTTAATGTTCTCACCATTCCAACGTGCCGATCAATATTGAAGATGCGTTTATTGGAGCCCTGCTCATACAACTTGGACAGCACCAACTTCTCTACGCCAAACACGACTCCATCTTTACAGCGGATGCCAATTGCTGTGCTGATGAACGATAAAAAAAAATGTGCACAAAATTATTACATTAATTCCCTTAATAAGAACTTCTAGTTTGATTAGACATCAACATAAAAACACAAATATTATATTACAGGTGTTATCATCACATTAAAATAAATGGAGTAAAGCCTTTCAGAGCAGCAAATTAAAATATGTCATGCTTCATTTACTTAATATGTATTAATATGAGTAATAATGGTTAATTAATTACCTGCTGTTTTCTACAGCCTTTATGGCATATTCCACCTGAAATACCCTTCCATCAGGAGAGAAGGTGGAGGCGGATAAATCATACTGGATGGGGGAGAAGAGAACCGCTGTCAAAATCATCGCTTGAGTTCATTTCATATAAATTAACAATTCAAATAGTTTTTAACCCCTGCAATAATAAAGACAAAGCTGAGCATCGATGAGGCTAAATAAATGTAGCGAAGCAGCTTTCGCAGTGCACATGAAATTTACTTTCACTTTGCCTCCTCAGTGACTTTTCATTTGAACTGCTATCATTCATTGTTATCGAGCAGTGACTCAGCAGGGGCAAAATAGAGCACAAAACGCACAACTAAACCATGTAAATAAAAATAGCTTAAGCTACTTATGTATGAAAACACTTTATTAACTTTAATTGAGTCGGAACTGAAGAAAACACACTAATATACAGATCCTGCACACTAGCAGTAGCTTATTAGCTTTAGCTTTAGAATGACACAGACATACACGCACTCCGTAATTAATCGCTCTTTCTGGATCAGATCTCATTCAAATACTGTGATACATTTTGTAGTAGTGAATCCACTCACCCCGGTCCCAATGGAGCTCATTTTGACTGACTGTGATCGACTATAAACGTTAAGTAAGTGTTCAGCATTAGCAGCCGCAGATTCTCTCTACAGCGCTTCGGCTCTCCGTCTGCAACCTGCAATCAACGAGCTCTGTGATTGGACACAATATCGACCAATCAGATGCTCTCGAAGGGCCAGAGCCGCAGTCTTTCACAATAAAAGTGGAATACTAAAAAAAAAGTTTTATTTTCTGAGATGTGAAGAACATTTGTCTTTAGAGCTAATGAAATATCTTTACATTTTCAGATTTTTCGAGTTAAATAATTTCAAAATAAACATACGAGAAGAAACATATAAGAAAAGATACCACTATGAAAACTACACACGAGTAGGCTACACAAAATAGTATGTATCCTCTTTTTTTGTTTACACATATACACATAATCATTTGTAACATTAAACTTGTAAATATTTGTATCTTGTAGTTGGCTTCAAATAAATCTTAGCAGTTGAGGTTTGCATCCACGTCTAATGAAATTCTTCTATTTGGTATTTTCCATTGGTTTCTCATTACAAATGATCAGCATAACAATTATGAACATTTATATGAATCTTAGAATTTGGCATGTCTCTATTTGCTTTAATGACATCAGCACTCTGAATAATAGGCCTACCTGAACTTCGTATTTTGAGCACTTCTTGCGTTGTTGTTGTTTTTGCCTCTTTATGATGACTCGCTGAATTTTTGTCCTAATTTGTAAGTCGCTTTGGATAAAGGCGTCTGCTAAATGACTAAATGTAAATGTAAATGTAAGCACTCAATTTATTTTACACAAAAAATACTTATTTTTTACTTTATTTTTTAGTAAAATAAAAGTAATAAATAAAATACTTTAATTTTTTTATATATATATTTATAGTATATTTATAATTTTTGTTTTTAAACTTCAAAGGAATGTTTTTGGTTGTACTTCTAGTTCGAAATATACTTATGAATATGGCCTAAAATGAACTCTCACCAAGCGCCAAATACGAGTAAAAAATGTTGGTGAGGATATGAAACATGTCAATCGCAGTTGGCCGGTAATATTTTTACGCATTCTATTCTTACAATGCAATGTTGTGACAACATGAACGTGGACAAAAGTGAATGATGCTCGGGACAGTTGACCGGACAGTGCTGCATCATCACAAAAGTTGAAGCCTTGCCAATTTAAATATTAAAACTAACGAAACATCCGCATCTCAGACAGCGTGCGAAAACTGAATCGAACTCTCTTTCACGTCTTCTTGTGCTTTAAAATGCCTGTATTGGTGAGTATCCTCATAAATATAGTCAGTTAGGTTTTAAGTGAATGTAAACAGTTGAGAAAGATAATGCATGTGTGTATCAGTATGCGTGAATTAGCTCTTAAAGTGACAGCAGCCTAATATTCCTGCCGCTGTCTGTGTCCTTAATGTTTATCAGACAACAAAAGACAGAGAAAAATCACTCACTGCTCTTGACAATTATTATTATTATTTTTTACTTTAATGAGGATTAATCTGTGTTTAATTTATACAGTGAAGTCTATGCAATGTTATTTTACATTTGATTACTTTATTAAATTTCGGAACCTGAAAATTGTGAATTTTCACTGGTATCCAAAAGTTTGGCGTCATAACTGACTGTTTTTGCAAAAACAGTTTCATGGCTGGAATAAAATATTTATAGCTGCTAGCTGGTAATCTTTCTTCAGTCACCGGCCATTGGCAGGTGTGGTAAAAAGTTTGTTAGTTTTAGGCCCTTTTTATAAACATTAATGAATTACGTACAAGCAAATTAAAGGTGTAACTTTGTCCTCAACCATCCCAAAATATCCTAATTAAAATGTCCACAAAATAATTGGAAATACACAACAGAGTACCATAAATGGAATGTAATATTTTATTACATAGAAATCCAAAGAAGTCATTCAAAAATGAGTCTTTTCCCTTCAGAACAGCCGTTGCTGACAGACCGCATTTGGCCAAGACAAAAGAAGGACAGAGAAAAAGGCATTTCACAACAACTCATTTCCAGCTTATGCAGGACAACACACAAAACTCCTACTACCACCATTCCCAAACAAACAATCCCAATGCTACAACTGTTTCAGACATGCGTCATCCATTATTATCGACACATGAACACAAGAATCACATTCACAACAAAATATCCATTGCTATTTTTCACACAAAAGATTCTTCAAATCTACTGGACCATCGGTTGGTCAGTATGTTACAGGCTCAGACCAGAATCACACCAGCTGTCACATCACAGATAAATTGGTTCTAACTCAAGTGTTGTGGATCATAGACATCCAGGCTACTGTAATCCCTGAGACATATTTCATATATCAGCTGGAGAGCGTCTCAATGCAGACATCCTCCAGACATCTCCTGTCTGATATCGGGTTACACTAGCGTAGACAAGCACTCTAGGTATATAATCATAATGGACATCAGGTAAGCTGGATATATTTTCATAGGCACAGGAGGTAGGTAATAATTTGCACTCAGGGTGACTGATGGAAGATGTGACTGAAAGGAAGCCAGAGCCCAAACTTGCTTCGATATTTCTGAATCTGTTAAAAGAGACACCAACAGTTATGATCACGGCAGATATGACGAAGTTCTTCAAATCCCTCTCCCGAAAATACAAACATGCAGGAAGTTTATGCACATGTTCATAAGAAAATAAGTGGTTTTGGCTACTTCATCCATTGCAAGAATAATTCCTCATTTGATAAAACACCACTCAAGCATCAGGTGAAAAATAAAATAAAACTTCTCTTCATGTGTTCATGTATTGTTTTTGACCTTTTCTGGAAATTGTTCTGCTCTCAACTGCGACATTATTGTTTTACTACGACCCCTCTGAAGACAGCAGTTACGTATGTATGTATAATATATTTACATTTATATATATATATATATATTCCTGTTCTTCTTTAAATAAAATTAACTAAAAATGTAATAAAAAAGGGGAATTTAGAACTAAAACACCTTTTCTTTAAGACTTGCTTCATGATGTTATTTTCATGACAATGAAATGGATGTTTTACTTGTAATTACTGTAATCCATTTCTTTCTTTGATTTTGGGGTGAAGTATGACATGTTCTTGTCAGGTTTCATGAAATACATGCACCCATGTATTGCTTCGATATTTCTAACATGACCAGGCTAAAATTACTTTCCATTCCCTAGAGTTAGAAATCAAGCCATGTTCCTTTAATTAAAAAGAACATGTGCTTTAATTCAGACATTAATTCAGACAAAATTAGCTAAAGACATTAGCGGAAGACTGACTTGTTTCAATGTTTGGGATGTGTAACTGCTCAATATCTTGTTAACGTGGAATATGATGAGGCTATGGAATGCAAAAATAAATAAAAATAAAATACAATCATGTGCTTTAAATAGGTCGAGCATTAAATAAGGAAAAAATAACACATGACAAATAAGGATAAAGCAATGTTGGGTATTATGGGTGGAGCCCATTACACTTCAGTCATGCTAAATTCTTCTGTGTTTCCACTTGACATTATTGTGCATTTGCATTGATTGATTTCAGTCATAATATAAAAAGCTCTGGGCGCTCAAAGATTCTTCTGCATATTATTTCAAGATAACTGGCCCCTGTCGGGTTAATGTGCGTGAAGTGAATGATTACGAAGCCATTTTAAGACACAAAAAGGTTCTGGATGAGAGAAAAGATATTTTAAACGAAAACGTTTTAAAGAAAACAATTTGTAAGCTGAAAACAAATGAAAACTATGCGAATCTTACAATTAGTGTCCAGATTATATTTCACACAAAAATCAAAGTGAGAAATTAGATTTTGCATAAAGAAAACAAACCATCAAGACATTATTTTCATGATAATTAAGCACATTTTCATTTTATGCAGTGCATCCATTACACCGTATTTCTTGTGATTTTCATTATATTCTCATTATACTACAATAAAAAAATACTGTGGTGGTACAATTTAAATTTAAATCAGCACAAATGAAAGGCAACACAGCAGTTAAAACGTGCTTAACTGTCAAGAAAATAATATTGAAAAATATATATATATATTGTAAAAAAGCAAAACCTCTCATTTCTATTTTTGATTTAAGGGTGAAATAAGACGTGGACATGTTGTTGACAGGTTTTGTGAGATTCACCCAACTTTATATAAGCTGGACCCAATGTCTGTATTGCACACGATGTGTCTCAATGTTTTTCCCAAAAAACTAAAATTATGCAATTAAAAAAACAAAAATCACAAAATAAAACCCAAGCATGTGGGATGAAGACGTGTCGTATTCAGATCTGCAGTACGAGCCCAGCGGCCGAGATGTTGTCTCCTCCTCCGGCGGTCTGGTAGACTTCTGTACACACCAGCACGGGAGCCACGCAAATCTCATAGCCGTCCTCTTCCCAGCAGGACACCGGTCGAGATTCCTGAAGCGGAATTCTCTGACTTCCTTCCCTCCTGCTAATGGAGAACGATTCATCCATAATCAGCCGTGCTTTACTGAGATCGATGTCCGGCGAGCCGCAGACGTGCCGGTTGGCAGTCAGAGAGGCTTTGGCCGTGGCCGACATGGTGTTCTTCCACTGGGAGCCGCGTTTGACGATGATGGCCTGGAAAGCTAGAGTGTGGACGTGAAGGCGGGTGAGCGGCCGACCCGTCCCGGCCTCGCGGTGGCGCTGGTTTACCAGGCGGTAGAGTTCTCTCATCTGGTCCAGCACCGTAGCTACACGGGGGTTGGGGTCGGAGAGCACGGTCAAGTTGCTGCCGCGGAAAAGGCTCAAGAGATTGGGCAGCTCTTGCTCGTTCATGCCCAAAGAGTCGGCGTGAGGAAGAACGAACTCTAGAAGGTCAGACATCAGACTTTCGTCCACAAAGCTGGCCATCTCGAAATGTACGGCGGTCTGCGGGGACGCGGAGGACAACATCTGCGCCAGCCTTCCCAGCAGAGCCTCACGCTCTCCTGTAGGAAAGAGACGGTTATTACAGAATCTCTTAAAGTCCCCCTGTGGTGAAAATCAAGCTTTTAAATGTTGTTTATATGTCTATGTGGTGTATGATTTAAGACAAACCATGTGCAAATTCATGTCAACACCATTGCTGAGTATTTTCTTCTCAAAACTGCAGTGAACCAAAGACAGTCTCAAAAACGCAGTTTGAAATCGCTGGTGTTTCTGACGTCACAAACTACCTTGTAACCAATCAGGTCAATGTGTGATCGTCAACGAGTGGATCTCTGAGCTGGTGTGAGTGAGTGGAGGCGGGGCTAACTTGCATGTTCATAGAACCGCGTATACTAAATGAGGCAAGGCCGTAGAGTTACATTCAAGCTATTTTAAGGCATGAAGACGTTTTTTTTCAAAGTTGAGTTTTAAGGGATACAATTATTGACTACAGGGGGACTTTAAAGGAATAGTCCACTTTAAAAGGAAGATATTTAGAAGAATATCAGTAACCAGACAGTTTCTGGTCTCATTGACTTCCATAGTAGGAAAAATATATACTATGGAAGTCAATGAGACCAGAAACTGTCTGGTTAGTTACCGATATTCTTCTAAATATCTTCCTTTCTGTTTAGCAGAAGAAAGAAATTCATAAAGGATTGAAACAACATGAGGGTGAGTATATGATGACAGAATTTTCATTTTAAAGTGGACTGAGTATCCCTTTAACCAATATGGCAAAATATGTAAATTGCTTAATGGAACATTAAAATTAAATTACACTGAAAACAATTTGGTGTACGACAATTTTCACTGTTAAATCTTGAAGTAGAGAGGTTGAAATAGTCTTTCAATATTTCAGTATTTTCATAATTCAATAATCTTTGCTTTATTTACAGCTTCGAAACACTGAAAAAGTTACCATGAATCAAATTTCACTTCGAAATCGTTTGTTAACTTCACAATTAATTACCAAGAAACAGCAAGTAACACACTGAAGAAGAAAGACTGAAAGAGTGTTTTCTTGTAAAAATGTTCTCCAATAATTCCAATAACTCCTTTGTTTTATTTACAGTTTCATTATTTTTTTTTTTACAGTGCTGTGTAGTTACACACTTCACTTTTAATGTTCCATTAAGCATTTTTTGCCTTTGGGTCTAAATATTACTTACTTAAAACACCAATAACCCACTTAGAAAACTGAATTGTCCAATCAAAAAAAAAATCAAAAAAGAAATCGGTCTGTTTATGATGCGAGCAGTGAAGATGTGCAGTGAATATTATTAATAGTCATTTCCCTTAGGGCAGAAAGAAAAGATATGCAAAGCAAGCAAAATCACTGAGCGCTACAAGTTATTACAGTCCGTCTACTTTCCCAGGGCAGCTGGGAAAACATGCTAATCTTACCATGTGACAGTACAGGGTTAGTTTAGCTCCAAACCACCACTGATCCACATACAGGCTGACGGTTTACAGACCAGTATATGTGCACTTTTTAATAACTTTTCATTAATCAGTTCACTAATACACATAACATCCAGCTTCACTATCCAGCTAGACTCATCATCAATCACCCCATCAAGGTTGGTCAGAAATCTTGGAGTAACAGTTGATGACCAGCTGACCTTCACAGATCACATTTCAAAGACAGCTCGATCATGCAGGTTTGCACTGCACAACATCAGGAAGATCAGGCCTTTCCTAACTGAGCATGCAACACAACTTCTCGTCCAGGCCCTGGTCATTACTAGGCTTGACTACTGCAATGCTCTTCTGGCTGGACTTCCATCATGTGCAACTAAACCTCTACAGATGATCCAGAATGCTGCAGCTCGTCTTGTCTTCAACGAGCCCAAGAGGGCCCACGTCACTCCTTTGTTCATCTCACTGCACTGGCTACCTCTCTCTGCTCGCATCAAGTTCAAGGCACTGACGCTTGCTTACAGATCTGTCACAGGCTCAGCTCCCTCCTACTTTCACTCAATCCTACGGGTCTACATCCCTACCAGAAGCCTTCGATCGGTCAACGAGCGACGTCTCGTGGTCCCATCACAGAGAGCCAAAAAATCACTTATCAGAACATTCTCATTCACAGTTCCATGCTGGTGGAATGATCTCCCCACCAGCATCCGGAATGCAGAATCCATGACAACATTCAAAAAAGAGCTGAAAACTCTTCTCTTCCGTGAGCACTTAACCTCATAAAAAAAAAAAATTCTCGCTTATCGGGCTTATGCTACTCTGAATAATGCCTGAACTTCGTATTTTGAGCACTTCTTGCGTTGTTTTTGCCTCTTCACGATGACTTGCTTAATTTAGTCCCAATTCGTAAGTCGCTTTGGACAAAAGCGTCTGCTAAATGACTAAATGTAAAATGTAAAATAACATAATGATTAACTGGTTAGTAGTTCAAAAGTCAGGGGTCAGTAAGAAATTAATATTTTTCTTCAGCAAGGATACATTAATCAAAAGTGACATGTAAAACTGCTATTTTAAAGCGCAATAGTATTTGTAATAAAATGTTACTGTATTTTATAAATGCATTCATGGTGAACACAATAGACTTCTTTCAAAAACATTTTTAAAAATCTCACTGACCCCAAACATTTGAATGCTAGTCTATATAAAACAATGAAAACACATGAATAAAAAGTTTCATATTGTTATTTGAAAGCACATTAAATACTGATTTAAGTATTATGCAATAATGTTTGTTAATGTTATTAATGAAAGTTAATAAGAAGTGTTAAATATTATCCTCAGACGGCTTCATTCACTTACCCTTTTTGAAAGGGAAGTTGTCCATCATCTGCAACCCTCCTACTACGAGCAAATCCGGATTGAAACCATTCAGCTTCTCCTGAAATTGCTCCATGGAGTCCAAATATGGATTATGGTCATCACTATGGACAATATACCTACAGCAATACAAGAAAAGCGCTTACATGCAAAGCAAAAATGTCTAGATTAAAAGTAGTATAGATAAAGTAAAAAAACAACAATCTGAAAGTATATTAGCCTAATATAAGCCCACCTGTTGGCCCTTCGGGAAGTGTACGGCCCCCATGTGGCACCTGTGGGGTACTCCAGGATCAGGTGGATATCTGGCTCATCTACAGTGTTTCCAGCCACTGACGAGAAACCAAATAATTCAATGCAATGCAAAACATGGAAGAAAGAGCTGTAGCAAGCAGAAAATATACTTTAAAATGGGTAATTTTTTCTAAAATTAAGATTTTAAAGTGCACTTATTATGCTTTCGAGTAGTGTGTAATAAAGTTGTTTGTGAATGTAAAAAGTCTCAAAAGTATCAAAGATCAAAGTGAAGGATAAATAATGTTATTGTTTCCCAAAAGGAAGAACCGATTCTGAACTGCCTGAAACAGTAATTCCAGTCTTACTTCCTGTACGAACCTATGTAGGTTTGTAACAAACTTGTATAATGCCAGCCTATGGTCTTCATTGGCTGCCTGCGAACTACGTCTACTTTGACCCACTATAGTTGTAGCTGAGGCCTGGAAGAGTTTGGTTCACATTTTCGACATGTCGAGAAGATGCGGTTTTCTGCGATGTGAAGCAAATCCACCTTGCATGAACTTCCAAAAGATGAGGACTCGGGCATAAATTGATCCGTTAAAACCGACGCCATCGTTACGGTTCGTATCAATGTGTATGAAGTGCTGAGGAAGTGCTCTAGATGTGAAATTCAGATATGGTAATGGGCTTTTTTTACGACATGCACTGTAAGCGACAGACTAATGGTAATCACAAAAGACTGAGCCATCTGACCAATGAGAGCGGAGTATGCTTTCGGAAAAAAGGAGTTTAGAGAGACCGGATTCTTTATCGAAAAGTTTCAGACACTGTGAGAAAGGAGTTGATGCTGCAAGTGTTTTTTGACATTGGATGCATGTAAACCAGGGGTGTCCGTTCCTGCTCCTGAAGAGCCACTGTCCTGAAGAGTTCAAATCCAACCAGACCTTAAATTTGAGCCGGATCCTGTTTTCCGGAAAACGTCAGATTTGGGATTTTTGCGTTCCGTTATTTGTTTTTAAATGACTCAGCATTAACAAGTGCATTACATGGTGACAGTGTGTGTGACACGAGTGTGAAAGAGTTTGTTTTGCGCGCAGCGGAAAGTTTGGAGAAAGGGTATATACCTGTTAATATCGCTTAAATGTCATAAAAGAAGGAAGTTGAGGCAATTTGGAGCTAAACTCTACAGGACAGTGGCCCTCCAGGACAGAGTTTGGACACCCCTGATGTATTGTAGGAGACCTCCAAAACAGAATTAGGAGCCTTTAAAATAGCATAATAGTCAGGAGTGCACATAACTGGTGCGCATGTGTGGTAAAAATAAAGAGAGAGAGAGAGAGAGAGAGAGAGAGAGAGAGAGAGAGAGAGAGAGAGAGAGAGAGAGAGAGGCGTGTTTTAGACAGCGCTCGAACACCAAATTGATTCCTCTTTCGCGTTAATGATGACGATTTTTCAAAATATTTTATAGGGCTGTGAAACGATTAATCGCATCCAAAATAAAAGTTTGTGTTTACATACTATATGTGTATGTACTGTGCATAATGATTTTGTTTATATAAATATACACACATTCATATTTAATAGTTGCTTATATAATTTGTATTATAAATAAATACAAATATTTTATATACAAATAAAAAAAAAATCTTAAATATATACATGCATGTGTGTGTATTTATATATGCAAAATAATTATGCACAGAACACACACATATATTATGTAAACACAAACTTTTATTTTGGATGCGATTAATCGTTTCACATTTTTAAAAATCATCATCATCATCATCTACCATGTTCGAGAGAAAAGAAGATAGTGAGGAGAGCAGTCAGGAGGAAAATGATGACGACAGCTTGTAGGATAAGTGTGAGTAAAGTGTGAGTACCAAGCAGCATCTCCAGGTGCTCCCTTGAGAACCAGACCAAAAAAGTTATGTGCACCCCTGATAATAGGGCCACTAAAGTGTTGTTGTTATATTTACAATATTGAATAGAAAAAGCTGAAAATAAGCTCATTACAGCACCTGTGATGCGCTGTGAGAGGATATCAGTGAAATCGATGCTGAAACTGCCACCTAAAAGCACATCACATCCTTCCAGCGCCATCCTGCTGGCCATGACAGGTGCATTTCCTCCTATTGACCACCTGTTTCCTGGCAGCTCTCGAGAAGCCTCTACCAGTTCACTGAAGAGCGTGTCGTTCATCACATACCTCCTATGGGAAAGAGTGAAAGAAAACTGTCAGCAGAATAACAAACACAGTGCTTTGTAATTACACTCCTGTTATTAAGCCACAAGTCAAGCTACTTGTTCTTTCCATATAATTTTGGATGTCTGAAAGTCAGCTGAAAGTAATTTCAGATGCTGAGAAATTCATCAGTTTTGATGAAAGATATAGGGGGCGAGCGATATACCGGTTGTATTATGGTCTCTATCGTGGTTTCGCTCATGTGAGGTTGCGGTGTTGAGGCATCATCACAAAAACCCGTCCGCTTCATGCATTTTTAAGCCTTGCTTCAAGTTTCAAGTTCGAATTTCAATGCCATCTAACTTTTTGCCATTGTAAAAACCTTATTTCCATTTTATATACCTGTCAAAAGTTCAGAAACATTAAAAAATATATACCTTTTTGAAAGAAGTCTCTTATGTCACCATGGCTGCATTTATTTAATCAAAAATACAGTAAAAACAGTACAATTGTGAAATATTATTACATATTAAAAGAACAGTTTTTTTTTATTTGAATATACTGTATGTATTTTAAAATGTAATATATTCCTGTGAATTTTCAGCATCATTACTCCAGTCTTTTTTCAGATTTTCAGTCAGAAATCAGATTTGATGCTCAAGAAACATTTCTTATTAATATCATCAATATTGAAAACAGTGGTGCTGCCTAATATTTTTGTGGATACGTTGATACTTTTTTCAGGATTCTTTGATTAATAGAAAGTTCAATAAACAGCCTTTATTTGCATTTATTACATTTATTCAATTTATTAAAGCATTTATTAAATCAAAATGTTACATAACATTATAAATGTCTTCTCTTATTTTTTTTACTGAATTTAATTTTAAACTAACAATTTGTTAATGGTTGGACTTAAGTTGAATCATTGTTAAAACTATTATACGCATAAATTCGGTGCTCCGATCCATCCCCCAACTTGGAAAATGTTATTATTTTTGATTGGCTATTTGGCTAGTTTTCTGGTGGTGGTTGTTGTTGTTGTTGTTTGCACAGACCTGGCAACCCTGACGCCAGAGGCTTAAAATCCTCTCTAACTGAAAAGAATGAAAAGAAAACCTCCACTATGATTGATGGTTATTATAACCTAGAGGAAAAATTGACACATCAATCCAAACATATGTCAACCAGAAGCACTGGCGTCTCCAAACGCTACTGTGCCGCAGGCTTTAGCAACACCATGCAGCGTCTCAACATAACTGCGATATTATCTTGAGAGGCCTGTCGTTACGCCCTCAAGTGTGAATTCTCTTGCTGTATGCAGCTTATCGCCAGCACAACAAAACTAAAAGTGTCTGATGCATTTCAGCTTTAAAAATTAATTTAAGTATTCATATTTAACTTATTGTTTTAGTTTTGTGACACTTTGTGGTTTTGTAACGTTAGTTGTTCATAGCTCATGTGATGAACTGCATCTGAGGCTAACTGTGTGGGGAACTGACTAAATTCATCATGGGACCGGTTAGTTTTAATTCCAACTGTTAAATATTAACTGACACAAAACGAAAGGTTGTAACGGTTTAACTGACCCCAGGCTTCATATCAAATAAATCACAACAGACGAGTTATGTTTTATTGTGTAATCTCTACAGTCCCGAGGGCTTTGTGAACATGCTTGAACGGCTCTCACTTACTCCGAAGCGGCTCCGGGGGAGAAAAAGTAAGCGAAACTCTGCGCCAGCTGCTCCGCATTCTCTATGTAGTCGTGGTGGAGGGGCTGGTCTGTCGCCTTCAAACCCATTTTGTTTAGCAGAGTCACTCCATCGACGATGATGTCCACACAGCCGCCAAAACCTGATAAGAGACAGTGAAATCACATGTTAAGTAATATAAAATTACAATTATTCAATCTTTGAACCTGGCCATCCAACAAAACACACCTCAATCATAGGTCATCATAGAATATCTGAAAAGAATGGATTAGATGTATTATATGGCATAGTTTGCCAAAGCAAAACGTCACTTCAAAGACTGAAGCTGTTGTTTGTCAGAACGCGACTGACTGATAAAGGCATCGATCACGGATTCAAAAAACAGATAATGACTGTGCAATCCCAGATAGGCTTTGATAGCAAGTTAACTTTGACAATAGAACTGACTGAACATCATCGATCAACAAAGATTCAATCAAAAGTCTAGAGAAGAACTTTCACATGCACTGACCGTCATTTAAACAACAAATACAATAAATGCATTGCACTGGGTTATCTCAGGTTAATGATTGAAGAATGTTGGTAAACATAAGGCTAAAACCAGTTGTCAAAGTTTTTTTTTTTTCTCGC
The DNA here is from genome assembly GCF_965113295.1 of Leuciscus leuciscus. NCBI lineage: Eukaryota > Metazoa > Chordata > Actinopteri > Cypriniformes > Leuciscidae > Leuciscus > Leuciscus leuciscus. The sequence continues at coordinate 26,101,712 of NC_138741.1, read as the reverse complement.
AAGCACTGTATGTGTTATTATAGAGACTGTTTTAACCAACAATTTCAAAAAAAGCAAAGACAAGATGCAAAACAAACATGCAAAACATCAGCGCAAGCCAGATCCTAAGATAGCATTCCTCAGAAGCAAAACAAGCCATATAATCAGATAATGAAAGATATTATCAGAAATCATTCTAATTTGCTTTATCATCAATGTTGGAAACAGTTGTGCTGCTTAATATTTTTTTTATTACCAGTGATTCTTTTTTCAGGATTCTTTAATTAATAAAAGGTTAAAATAGAACAGCATGCATTTAAAATATTAATATTTTGTAACAATATACACTACCATTCAAAAGTTTGGGGTCAGTAATTAACACTTTCATTCAGCAAGGATGTGTTACATTTATTTTTAAAAAGTGATAGTAAAGATTTATATTGTTAGAAAAGTTTTCTATTTTGAATAAATGCTGTTCTTTTTATTCTTTTAATCATCAAAGAATCCTGAAAAAAACATGAAAAAGTAAGAATCACAGGTGATAAAAAAAAAATATTAAGCAGCACAACTGTTTCCAATATTGATAATAAATCATCATATTAGAATGATCTCTGAAGGATCATGTGACACTGAAGACTGTAGTATTGATGCATGAAAATTCAGCTTTGCATCACAGAAACAACTTATATTTTAAAGTATATTAAACTAAAAAATCATTATTTTAAATTGTAATAATATTTCACAATATTACAGTTTTCTTTTCTTTTTTTCTGTATTTTTGAAGCCGGCTCGCTTGGTGAGCATAAGAGACTTCTTTCAAAAACATTAAAAATAGTAATGCTTCAAACTTTTGACCAATATTGTTTATACATATCACATTAAATTAGTAGTTATTGATTTAAAAATACAACTTTATTACATAAAATACTCTCATTTTGAGAATTGCAAATTTGCATGCAAATTCATTGCTTAGTTAGGCTACTTCAAAAGATGCCAATCTAACATGCAACGTAATATTATAGCATTATTATTACTACATGAAATTAGTTAAAAGTTTATTTGCTATTTTCATTCAAGTTTATTCTTAAATTTAGTGCGATTATTAAAAAAAAAAAAAGATATAAAGCAACGTTCTTATATAAATGTCATATTTGACAACTTGCAGAATCTATCCCATGCGTGCATATGATCATTATAATTTGTTGCACGCTGTTAAGTGCACTTAAAAGTCAGTACCTATAGCCACTCTCGGTCTGGACACGCCGTTCATGCCCACTTTCCGCTCTGCGCGCAGCAATGAAGACAGAAGCACGTCCAGTCTCTCATCCAGAACCGAACCGTCCGGAGATCGGAACCAATACGCCACCAACACCACTGCGAGTGACAAAAACGAGCCATATTTGACACCAGAGCGCAGCTCAATGGCCATTGCAGATGTATGAACACACTCCCGTCTCCTCTCTGTCTTCCTGAGCTTATGTGATGATGAATCAGGGGGCGGATGTTTTTCTGCTGTAGAAATAAAAGAGGATAGAATGGCACTTCGCTTGAGTTAGGAGCAAATGATAAACGATCTAAATGACATTTGTCATATTTCAAATATTCACTCTATGTTTTCCGATCAATACTTACTAACCTTCTCAGTGTCTTTGTCATTTATGTATTAAATAAATGATTATTCAGACCGCCATTGAAGTATCGCGTAGACCGGATGTCACTTGGTACCAGTTACATTTCTCCACGTTGGTAGGATGGACCAATGATAATAGTTGATGACTATCTGATAAGGGTTTTTATAATATTTTTTTAGAGATTGTATTTACGCGGATTTAGTTCGAAATCCGTAGATTTAAAAGAGTTAAATTATTGTAATGTATATTGTGTACAATTTTTCCAATGAGGTTAAAAACGTCCAGAGAACTGAATAGGGTTTAATAGGGATTTGGACAGTTTGAGCCGCCGTGCGCCCCCTGGAGGAAGCACATTCGTGTATTTGCCGCCATGATTTACCTTCCCACTGGCTCTAGTGAAGAACTAAATGTAGCGAGTCATTTCCGATCGTTTTGTTTCAAAATAAAAGTTTAACTTCTAATTGATTACTGACCACTATATTAAATACATATCAAGTATTTAAAGACTTAATGTATTTATTTTAATTTATTGTGGTAGCATATTTTACAAACAGGCATGCAATGTGATACTTGTCCTGAAAGGGGTTGTGCTTGACTCAGCAAACAGCCTGGCACGAATGTCTCTGGTTTCAGTGTAACTACATCTCATTCATGTGGCAGAGCTATACATAAACAGAGTTAAATATTCACAGACTAACTTGAGTGTTACATTTCTGCATGAATATGCCTGTAGGATAAGTTGTGCCTGAAATTCTAGTCCTCCGTTGGCTTAAGTGTATTGCAACACTCAGTGCTTAATGTGTCAGTTGTTAAATTGAGTAGACAGACAGACAGACAGACAGACAGACAGATAGATATATAGATAGATAAACAGATAGATGATATAGACAGATGATAGATAGATACACATACAGATGATAGATAGATAGATAGATAGATAGATAGATAGATAGATAGATAGATAGATAGATAGATAGATAGACAGACAGATATATAGATAGATAGATAGATGATATAGACAGATGATAGATAGATACACAGATAGATAGATAGATAGATAGATAGATAGATAGATAGATAGATAGAGATAGATAAATAGATAGATAGATAGAGATAGATAAATAGATAGATGTAAGCCAGTTATTATCTTCAAACTTTATTATCATTTAAAAACAATCTATTTCAAAAAGAATGCATGGAATAAGTTACTCATTTCATCTTTATGATATTTTTCTTCTTGATTAAAGATAAAATACAAAACATAGCAAGGTATAAAAAGAAAGAAGGAAAAAGGTGTATATTACAAAGTGTTAGAATCTCAATACTATATATTTTTTTACCTGACCAAATACCTTAAACATGAACAAATACAACATCAAAACAAGTCACCTTCATTTTTTTTTTCTTTATGTCCTACATCACATGCCATTATTAATTTCCCAGTACAAAACAGTAATACTTTTAAAGTAATCAAATTATAATGTTCCTAATATCTGCCGTATTTTTCAGCCAACAATTATCTAAAAACATATTAGTCATTTGCATCAGAAGTCTGGGACAATGGAGATCTTAACGACACTGATGTGAGATTATCTACAGCAGTAAAAAAAAAAAAAAAAGTTTCTATATGCATATTTCAGTCACGAAAGAATAACGAATCATCCTATTGCTAATATTTCATAGTTATGCAACAACATCTCTGCTGTGGGAATTACAGATGAGAAAGAAACCTTCAAGTATGTCTGCGTGGATGTTTGCTTTTTTTTTGCGGTTACAATAATTACACATTTTTTCCATTAAAGCCTTAGAAAATCAGTCTATTGTTAACAGTCCACAATGGCACCCTGACATCCTTTGAAAGCTTTAATACAGAGAGAACTATTATAAAATAAATGTATAATCACTGTTTCATGGAGTAAGAGGATGCAGTCCAATATTCGAGTAGTGTTATTTAATTACTATAATTTTGAAGCCAACTACAAATGTTTACAGGTCTACAAAATTGTGGTCACATCTAAGGTTATATTAAAGAAGATTGCAACTGATTTGTAAACCATGTGCAATTTTAAAAAGTAAACTAATTTACAAAAAGACCAAAATATATTATGACACTTAACTTAGATTCAAATCTTAAAAGAGCAGTAAGCCACATTTCACAGTAAAATAATAAAAATAAATTACATTTGTAAAAATACAGCTGGGAAAAAAAATCTCTTAAATAAACTACAAATAAATAATATCATGATCCCACAATAATAAAAATCATCTATTCTACTTTCACTTTTTTAGAGGCAAAGAAACGAAAATGCTGTTTATTGCTCCTGACAGAGAAAAAAGTTAAATGTTCAAAATCTGATGGCCTTTTTGCAGCTTTGCTTGCCTTGTCCCCAAACACATTGAAACCATTGATTAAAAAAACCCCACACATTTATAAATAGACTGTGGTATGGTTCAAATGACAACAAGTACATGATAAGACAACAGGCATTGCTTTTCTACACTGGACAGAATTTGAATTAGAGGTACAGACTCTTTAGCACCTAATTAATTTATGTACAGACGGCAGACTGCTTTTAAAATCAAGACTTTTCAAAATGTAATCTAATAAAGTGTCACAAAGCAATATAATCCAATAAAGCGATTATTCAAAAACACAGTTGAAATGTCCAATTATTTCGTTCCCTTTTCTTAATACACAGTCTGAAAAAACTGTCCAGACAAGTCTTCCTCCAAATTTCGGTATCTTAGTTTATACATTAAAGGCACACTATGCAGTTTCCGTTTTTCCCAAAACGCGACCCCTAGTGTCGCTGTGGAGTATTTGTATTTAACGTTACTGTCGTAAATACCACTCGTTCTGACCGCGCTTTCTTCGTTTTCTTCATCGACTCTGCCATGATTCACGTCTGAAATGTGTGCTAGTATCTTCCATAGAGGCTGCTTCATATGTTGTTGATATATGTGACGTCGTGCCGTAAAGCAAGTCGTGATTCACGAGAGATTTGTCGGGGCGCCACCTCTCAAACTTGCATTGCTGGTTTTGCCAGCGGTGTCCCCCCCCTGCTTTGCTATCGGGATGATTCGCCCTACTACGAGTTCGTTTACCATCAAAATGATTTCGAAGCTGTTATATTAAGGTACAAATCTTGCATAGTGTGCCTTTAAATGTTTCATGTTCTTTTTACTCAAAAAATATTGTTGCAGCAGGACAAAGATTCTTCATATGACTGCAAAGTGCCTCGACAACAGTATTCTTATCTCACACAGCTTTACTGCTACACAAAGATTCACACAAGACTAATTAAAAGTAAAGCCCTGAAAGCTGTTAAAAGACAAACATCCCACCCTGAAGTTATACTGAGTTTCCTGAATTGAACCACGTTGTCATACGAACCTGCGGTCAAAGACAAACACTAAGTATTAGTTGAAAAATAAATAAAGAAAAAAGACTGTAACAGTAACCTGTGAAGCTCTGAAAGCTCCAGAGTCATTTCTCCTCAATGTCCTATTCAAATCTGTACAAAAACAAAAGGACATTAGATCAATGACTTCTGAAGTTAAAGCTTTTATGTGATATCAGTCCATCACAGCGATTATTCAGTAATATCCAGGATGGTATTGTTGACTCCATGGCTTCTGATTCCAGAACTGATGAAGACAAAGAAAAAAGGAATTAAAGAAGGAAGCCTGAATATAGTTTTAGGACCACTGATAATTTTGCACATTTTACATTATTTTCATGACATATTACTTATAAAATGTACAGTACATAATATATTATTTACGTATACATACATATTTATTTATTATTTAATTTTTTACGTTTTTTTTTTTTTACTGTAATACAGGGATCTAATTAGAATAACCATTGGAAATAAAGGGATAGTTCACCCAAAAATGAAAATTCTGTCATTAATTACTCACACACTCATGTCGCTCCAATCCCGTAAGACTTTCATTCATCTTCAGAACACAAATGAAGATCTTTTTGATGAAATAAGAAAGATTTCTGTCCCTCCATTTACAGCTATGGAACTACCACTTTGACGCTTAAAAAAGTTCATAAAGAGATCGTAAAACGAATCCATATGAATCGAGCAGTTTAGTCAAAATTTTCTGAAGAGACACGATCTCTTTATATGATGAACAACTTGAATTAAGGCTTTTATTCACATATTCATTCTCATGTTACGCAACACGTCTGAGCTTCCACAAGAGGTTTGTTCTCGCAGGTTCGGTTGAGCTTCTGTTTATGTTCGCTGATCAGTGTTTATATGTGAATTATTATTGGAACGACATGAGTGTGTGAGTAATTAATGACAGAATTTTCATTTTTGGGTGAACTATCCCTCTAAACGAAACAAAAACTAATAAAAAAAAAATAATAATCTTTGATAATAATGGTCTGAAAAGGGCTTGATTTTCTTTATGCAAGACACCATTTCTTGTTTTATTTTTTTTATTAATATAACATATTTTTCAAGTAACTCACCCCTTGTTGCCAGCTCTGGTTGAAAGCTTGTGCTTTGTTCATGCTAAAGTTGCCATTTTTAAAACCTCGATTATTTCCTCCACGACCCCTGAACTTCTGTGAAAACAGCAGATTTGTGATTTGTGGTTCACATTGGGGTGGCATCTTAAGCCGCTTTTCCACCATCGGGCCAAACCGTTCTCTTTGCTTAACTGTTCCATTCTGTGCCGATCTGGCCCAGTCGGTACTGTTATGGTTTCATTTTCCACTGTGGGGCTGATAACGGAGCTCATTGGAATGTAAACTACAAATGCATCAGTCAGTGCCCAGGTAATGCAAAAGTTTACAGACAATATGAGATGTAAATAGCGACCGTGCTATGGAGGATGATCAGATATTTCGGTAAAACTTTAGAATATTGTTTCATCGTTAATGAATAACTACACAAGAGCAAATGATTAATACATCCTAGTAACCACGTTTTACTAACAAGAAACTCGAAATAAATAAAAGACTAAGTAATAGCGATCAGTTGAATGAGGTAGTTCACTAATCAGTAACTACTATTATTTTCATACGTCCCAGAGGAGGTAGAATAACTACTATTCACAGGTGAATAAGTGAATAATGCAAAATGTGTAATTAATTCAAAAATGAAGGTCATGATACCCCACTAGTAATGACTCAGGTATTATCAAATCCTTTAGAAGGAATGACTAATTATTTGCATTAGTATTCTAAAGTGAAAAGCATGGTAACTCCCTAATATTGACTGAAATCATTGTAAGCTTCTGAGGTTTTTGTAAGGTTGAAGTGCCAAGAATTCCAGGTCAAGAACAGTTTGTAATCGTGCCGTGCCATACCAGGCTTAAGTGGAAACACAACTGGAACACTTCCTTACCATTCTCAGAATAATTCGTCCCGACAGTGGAAAAGCGGCTTTAGTTTTAAACTGACCAACTTTTCATTCATTAGCTGCCTATTTTACAGGCATACAGATTCAAGTTGTTCAGGCTGCAACAACAACAACTACATTTTAATTTACAACAAAAAATGATCTACATCATCAAAGATTTCTCACCTGATTGAAGTTTCCTCGATTGGCCCCTCCCCCTCGTCCCATGTTGCCCCTGTGCATGGCTCCTCCCCTGTTGCCCATGTTAACCATATTGCCACGCCCATGTCCTGGCCTGGGGGCACCGCCCCTGTTAGGCATCCCACCACCACCACCGCGGTTAAAACCACCCCGGTTGAAACCTCCTCTGAAAGCAGGGGGAGGAAGGAAGCCTCTCGGTGGTCTGCTGAACCCCCCACGCGGTCCAGGCACTGTCAAACAATAAAAAACATAAATAAAAAAACATTATGGAGGTGCTGCTTCATGGTGTCTTTAAAGTTCTTCTATACAAATACGTATACATTTAGCACAACTGAAATGGCGTACCACCCCTAAAGTTGCCTCGGTGTTGAAAGCCTCCTCGTCCTCCCCTCTGACCCTGTCCTCCACCACGGTTGAACAGATTTTTGCCTCCTCGTCCTCGGATGCCTCCCCTCTTAAGCTGTACACCTCCCTGATTGGGTTTCTTCTCAGGAGGAAGGGCATTTTTGCTCTCCTCCTTGTACTGTTCAAGAAGTTTGGACGCTTCTTCCTTCTGCAGCTCGACATAAACCACTTCGGTGAAGCACTCACCTTCCACAGGCAGCGTGTATATTCCTGGAAAAGATTATAGTGTTATAGTGTTTCATCTTGTGAGTTTTGTCAGTTGCACAACAGTGTTGTTACTGTTAAAGGCACAGTATATACATTTCACCGTTAGAGGTCGCATATTCAAAACAATAACAAAGGCGTAGCTTGATGATGCAGTGAAGGAGCGTGGAATGATGGGAGTTGTCGTCTTCACCTCCACTGCTGATGGAAATCAATCCGACGGGACTCATAAATCATGTTCATGGATGAGGTAATAAAGTTTTATAACCATTATGTTTGATCACATGATCTAATTTCATTCTAATGAATTAGCCGCAAGTAACATAATGTTTAATGCTAAATCACTACTCGTACATAAGGCAGGGTATCAAGTTCGATGCTTTTTTGGCACCGACCGAATTGCCTCGATACCATTAAGTATAAAAAAAATGATTGTTGTTCGGTACCAAATTTCGATACCTAAGGGAATCAAGTGCTGGTGATTGGCTGTGGCGAGGCATCAAGGAAAAACACTAGTTTACGCCCAGAGATGTGGCTCACACATGAGGCTATAGTGTGTAAGATCCAACAGCGCGCAATGCAATATTTGCGACAAGATAATTGCAACCAAGACCGGCAACACAATAAATCGAATGAAGCACTTGACAGTGCATGAGCAGAAAGTTGCTCGTCGTCGACTGCAAGAAGAACTGGGCACGTCACAAATGAAACGAAACTCTGCGTATAGGTTACTTGCCTCACAGACATGAGAAGGCATATAGAAAGTTTGAAATGTCTACTTTTAAACTAACCAATCTGAATTGAAAACAAATTTTCTCTCTGGTTATGTAATCCAGATTAAAGGTGCATTTCCCAGTGGCCTATATTCATTGAGTCATTGAGTCTGTAAAAAAGTCAACAAACTTTAAAAAAAAAAAAAAAAAAGTATTTTTCAGGAACTGGTATCGAAGCCAAGGTATCAGTATCAAATTTTTTGTAACGATACCCAGCCCTACTCTATATTCTGCAATATTACTCTGCAATAAACAAAGGACAGTTGACGGGCCAGTGCTCAAGAAGATGGAAAAGGGAACTCAATGTGTTAATCACATACGAAGCGTATGCCTAGAAATCCGCTTCTCAGCACTCAAAAACTGAATTGAGCTCTCTTTCACGCCTTCTTGCTCTTGAACAGACACGTTCAAACAAAATTATGTCAAAATGCCTGTCTTGTTAAGTATCCTTTTTATCAGTTTAGTCAGTTTTATCTTAAGTGAACAAATGCAGTTGAGAAAGAAACGCATGTGTATCAGTATATTGGATCCGTGCATTAGCTCAAAATGAGAAATTGCAGCCTAATATTCCTGCGGATGTCTGTGTTTTTAATGTTAATCAAACAACAAAAGACAAAGAACAATAACTCATTGCTCGTGACTGAATAACTTTTGTAACTTTATGAAGGATTAATCTGCTTTTCATTCAAGTTCAAGTTCAAGTTACTTTATTTGTACCCGAAGGTAGATTTTGTTTGCAGTCCTCATACACACATATGGAAAACAAAGGGGGCGCATATCACAAATCATTCAACTTAAGACAGTAAAAATGAGGAAATGGCAACAATTAAAAACAACAACAATTAAAAACAAGTAAAAAAGTAAAAATTCAAATGAAAAAAAAGTTTAAAAAAAAGTTCTTAATGGTCCAGAGTAAATGAATACATACATAAAAGCAAATTAAACACCTGTGCAAAATATAGCTATGACTTATGACTCATGGCTGGTAAAAAAAAAAATCTATAGCCGGTAAATTTTCTTAAGTCACCGGCAATTGGCTGGAGTGGCATAAAGTTCGTTTTTATATGAAAAACAAATCAAATAATAAAATTGACAAACTTAAACTGAAATTTAAATACAAATATGAAAATAAAAGCTTATACAAAATATAAGATTATCTTAGATCAACAATGGCTTGAGAAAAGGATCTTACCCTTCATTTTTAGGACTGCGTGTTCAGGTACATCTTTGCCATCTGTTTCTGCCTTTTTCTGAGTCCTCTGTATATATTCCTCATCTGTTGGACAGACTACCACAGCTTTACGCTGGAACCCGGCAAACAGGCACATTTTCCTTCTTTGGGCTGGTGCCGACACGTTAGTCTAAATGGAGACATTTAAGATTTCGTATTTTCAGCAGATGATATAATAATCATTTTGATTATTTGTGACGTATCTGTAAACTCCACGTCACCTGGTCAAGAATGTAGTTGCGTTTTTTACGTGCAGCGATCTCGATGAATTTTCCGAGGAAGAGAGGAGCACGCTGAGATATCGCTGAGAGCTTTGTGACATCTTTCAGCTGTCGTTTCAAACTGGAAATCTGAATTTCAACATCAAAATAACATCAATTATGCTGTTAATAATATCTAAAAAACAAATCTTGATAACACTTTACAATAAGGTCCCATTCATCAACATTAGTTAATGCATTAGTTAACATGAACTAACAATGAGCAATATATTTTTACTGTATTTATTAATCTTTATGTTAGTTAATGAACAAACAATAATTCTTTATTGTTTATTGTTTATGTAAAAACAACTTTTGATTTTAAAAATGTATCAGTGAATGTTAAAATTAACATTCACTAAGATGAACAAATGATGTAGAAGTATTGTTCATTATTCGTTCATGTTTACTAGTGTAGTTAACTATGGAATCTTATTATGTTAACAAAATCAAAACTCACCATCATCTTCTCTATGATGGTGTTTGTCCCAAGAATGTTGTATTTTCCAGGGTTGGCTTCTGTATGCTTTGTTACCCATTCAGTTTTTCCAGATCCAGGCAGTCCGACCATGACAATGACCTGTGAAGATTTACAGCAGATTTCCATGATGAATTTTAATGATGTTATAGAAGAAAAATGTAATGGCTAAGAAACCAACCTCACAGTCTTCTTTGGTCTCAGGCCCCTTTGGTCCTCTGATGCGATCGCAAACAGGGATCTGCTGCAGGAGGGTAAAGCCGTCAGGTAGAGGGAAGTATGGGGTTTCACGCTGGCCGAAGTTGAACTCAACCGCACAGTTGTGGCAGAGGATGTGAGGGAAGAGCGGCTTCTCCTCAAACTCATCCTTACTGACTTTGAAAGCTGTTCCCAGATCCTGTCCATTCTTGGAGAAGGACATTTCCACTTCTTCCCCATCAAAATTCTGCCAAATAAACACAAGCAATCATTATATATTATGGCCAAAACTAATCAGACACAACACACCCACACTTGCTGAACTTTTTATTTCAAAATCTTGAGAACAATTTTTTTTAAATTGGAATATATACATATATATATATATATTCAGAAATCATTCTATTATGCTATAATTAATTTTCAGCATCATTACTCCAGTCTTCAGTGTCACATGATCTTTCAGAAATCATTCTAATATGCTGATTTGCTGCTCAAGAAACATTTATTATTATTATCAATGTTGAATACAGTTGTGCTTTGTGATGGATTTTAATTAATCAACTAACATTTGTTTTTCTTGAAGGAAGCTAGTTTAGGAAGGAACCTAGTTTAGGGAAGTAAGTTAGTTAAGAGTAAAACTCGGCCAGTTGTCGACTGAAGACGCAAGAGCTAGAGTATAAAGGTATTGGGTGTCGATTAGTAGACGCCCCAGTTTAAGGATTTGGGTGTCGATTTGGAGACACCTCAGGTAATAAGATCAATTGGGTGTCGATTTGGAGACACACCAGATAGTTAGGTTTAGGGAAAAATCTACCACAGCTTCTTAATTTTTTGTGTGTGGAAACTGTGATGAATGTTTTTCAGAATTCTTTGATCAATCGAAAGTTAAAAAGAACAGCATTTATTTGAAATAGAAACCTTCACTGTTACTTTTAATTATTTTTAATGCATCCATGCCGGAAAAAAAAGCATTAATTAAAAAAAGATATATTCAAACTGATCCCAAACTCTTAAAGTCCTCATGAAATCAAAATTGACCCTATTTACTTTGTTGGCGCACATTACTAGTCTTGTGGTGAACCATTAATCCATGCAAATTAATACGCAGAAAAAAACATAATTGTTGTGGTAATCTTTAATCAAAATCTAAAAAATTTGCTTCCGTATTGGAATGGCTTCCTTCTCCGATGACATCAGTTTGATGGCTTGGATAAGATATACTTAACCACTCGCCTCCAACCATCAGTCTGCTGTAAGTGAGGGATGGAGAGGGGGTGTCCTAAAGTAAAACTCTGCCCTCCATTCAATATTTAGTTTCACTTGGAAATACGTCACAACACTGAAGAAAAATCAATTGCTACTTCCGGTTCACGGGGTTCAGTAGTGTATGAATACACAGTGTCACTTAGTGGTCAAGAGTAGTAATTGCACACTGATTAAACACTCATTCTGGATGAGCAAATGGATACTTACAATAAAGCATCCGACAACATCGTTCTCATCAAATGCCTCCCCAAAGTCCTCTGTCACACCGTTGCTGGTTTTCTTGGCCTTAGTTGAAAAGGCGTATGAGTGGGCTTCCTCCCCTGTGAATATGTAAGGTAAAGGCATAGTTCGAATTACAGGGGGTACTGGGGGGTACTATACCCCCCAACGATACCCCCCCAACGGGACAGAAATATCAGTTTTGGGGGGGGGTCAGATAATTTTTCTGATATTGTGAAAAAATATAATTACAGTTACAATATAAGTCAACTCCTATTTTCACTGTAGGAACATTTTAATGTAATGCGATTTCAGACACCCCTATTGTGGACCGTACCATTTTTAACCACCGTGGCTAGAAGCAATGGAGATAGAGAACGACTTCAACTTCTCAAGCAAGTGTCAACGTTGAATGACAAAACGCTAGTTTCATAAAGTATCATTCTTTTCAACATTCCTTATTTGTATATTCAAAAATATTTAAAATAATCTAATTTAATACAGTTATAATTTTTCAATTTAATTTTATTGGTAACAGCCTAGTGTCTAATTATTTTAATTGAATATATTTATCAAATTTAAGAATTTGAAATGAAAGATGGAGCATACATTTAATAAAATTAGGGGAAAATGCCCTTTATAAAGGTACAACAAATTATTCTGAGTGTTTTCAAACAGTGATGTAATGAAACATTGACAATTTAAGCTTGAAGGGAGTAAAGCCTCTGTTTAGGCTATTAAGGAAATGTAATTTTGCCAAAAGAAGAACTTTTATTTTAAATAAATGTTCATTTTAAATCAGCCTACTTCAGTGTGATGTTACCATATTATCATGCTTAACACTAAGAATTTGAATAATTGTAATGTGATGATCAGATGCAGATATCTAAATATAGGCGGTTTGCGGGTGGATTATTTATTTTTAATAGTGGATTCGGGTGACTCAAAGTGCACCAGATTAATGAATTTATCTTTAAAATGTAAAAAAAATTCTAGAGATTCTAGAGTCTAAATCTAGAGATTTTCCCCCTAGAGATACCAAGCTCCACCAACAAAAAAATGTGGTGGACCTCCGCCTCATTTTGAGCCTGGAAAAACCCTGAAATAGGCAATAGGCATCTTGTAAAGGTATTACTTTTACTAGTAATTAGAATGGTATTTCAGTGCACTTAACTTCGAACTTTTGGGAGTTGATCAAAACTGTTCTCTTTTGGATATATAACAATGAGATATTCTGTAGCCTACTGATTATCAGTTTGTTGCATGTTTAGTCCTTGTATGTGTGTTGCACAACACATGTTGCACTTGGCGATCACGGTGGGGATTGATATGGTAGTGGACCATGATGGTCATAGAAGAAGTGAAGGAGCAGTACCCCCCAATTATAGTGGGGTAATTCGCACTCTGGGTAAAGGGACACTCAAACTACATCATGAATTTAATAGTTCAACTATAATATATTCAATGTAAGAAGTCAACACAAAGACCCTCACCTAGCAGAAGAGAGCTGTTTGCCAGTGACCAACCCACCAGGACATCATGAATCTCAGTTCCTTTACTGGAAATGTGTTTTACAGGTATCTTCTCGATAATCTGGTGCAAAGACATGCAAAAGTAAGGCTAAGGTCATGAAAGGACACCTATAAATAGTAAACATGAGGTTAAGACAGTGTTCTCACCTTCATTTCAAAGCAAGCCTTGCCCTTTGCCACACCATAAGACGCTCGCCCCCCTGCCCAAAGGTAGGCAAAGCTCTCCATGGTGAGAGAGGAGGCGCTATACCGATCCCGAGACACCTTGAAGTGCAGGTCACAGTTGTCTGAGGAAAATAAGAGGTGGACAACTGACTTTGTATCACTAAACATTTACACTTTACAGAAATATATTCTGCATGTTGCTCGATGAAATATTCAGTATTTTTTAATTAAATGAATTAAATTCAGTATGTATTTGAGCAGTTTTCATGAGCTCTTTATACTTACAGGTGTCCAAACATACAGTCGTGTCATCAAACTCTTCATCCTCTTCCTCCAGAGGGGGCTGGGGAGACTTCGCCCTGAGGGAAATTCAATAAAATTCGATAAAAGTCAGAGCCATTTTAAGATCCCATTGAACTTCCTTTGGATTTTAAATATGTTCCAAGATAATCTGCAAGTATAAAACATGTGTTAATGCAGTTAAATTAATAAATTGTTAAATTTAGCACATGGATGCAGTTAGAATAATTTTTGAAAATAAACATTAAACATTAAATCAAACATTAGTAGTTTTTTAGAAAATGGGATCACAAATAAGGTGGGTTTGCACATACATAAAGAAATAAATCTTCTCAGACTATATTTAACAGATAAAACACTTTAACTTTGAACTTATATTTTGAAAATAAAAAAGATTTTTATTTTTTTGTTTAATGAATATATAAGTGATGTCAAAAATCGATTCATCGCAATTAATCACATCTAACATAAATGTTTTTGTTTATATAATATATATATATTTGTTATATATACAGTATATAGATAGATAAACACACATATATTATGTAAACAAAAACTTTTATGTTAGATTTGATTATCGCAATTCATCGATTTGACAGCACTAATATATATATATATATAACTGATAATATACAGTGGTTGCGTACAGTTCCTTGAAAAAGACAATACCATCACATCATATAAATTCAATTAAATGGCATAAACATGAATACACACTATACATCCGATCACTATAGTGATCATTTCTAAAGATAACATCCGATACAGAATACAAAAATATGAATAGATAGATATGAATAGTTTATTTCCTGGACATGCATCAATAACCCATAGAATATTTTCATTTCTTTAAACAGCCCAAGCTCTGACCTACACAAAAACAAGATTCCTAAGGAGAAAAAAAAAACCCACTTGAGGTGACAGAGATGCCCTTATTATAGGCTGAAAATAATTTCAAAATGGTCAGTAAAAATGTGTGTTTCTTTGCACTGATGAGGAACAGCATGTCAGATTTGGCTCTTTACTGCCAAAACTGCTCATAAATCTTTAAGGTGCAGCGGTACCTCAGGAGTACCAGAGGCCGACTGCACATTTCTTACCGGCTGTATTTGCTTTCTTCAATAAATTCAAAGTAGCCCCTTCCATGTTCATCTCGGCGTCTCTTTACACCCTTCTTATTCTTCTGTTCATCATTCTTGTCTTTGTCCGCATCCCCTTTGGAAATAAAACAATAAAATGTAAGGAGGCGTACCTCCCTGCTGGACCCATCATGAAGTAACATGATGGTCCAAATAATTACTGAAGGATTTATAGTTACTTCGGTTATGCATGAGTTGCAATGACCAGTATTTTAAGAGAAAGGTGTATTTAATTATAAGTTCACATGTTTAAAGTCAAGGAGCGATAGCGGTACACCGCAGTACTTAAATGGGTAAAGACAGGAGGTTGTTGCCAAAACAACTGCAGTCTGTGCAATTTTGAGCTAAGTAACACACATTTTCATTCATATTGCATGCATCTGGAAGAAAAGTGTTACATTGTGTGCAAAATTTGAAGGCATATTTGCTGACACTAATGGGCAAAACACACAAGCACTTCTTTCCTTCTGTGTGCAACTTGTGCTTGACAAAACAAAAATTAAACAGAAAATGAAAAACAGGAATGGGCAAACAACCATAGATCATTCAGAAATCCATTGTTTTTGATGCAAAGGACAACTAGTATTTTATAAAAATTCCACTGACAAAAGAACGACTCTCATAGATGCCCTTTTTTTGGTAACCCAAAAGTTATTAATGCTGCCTTCACATGCTATCGGAAATGTCCTACTTCCCACTTCATAAGTTGTGATTACGAGCTTGTCGCATTCACGTGCTTTGTTGTCGGAAAGAACGGGAATCATGGAGGACACCAGGTTTATTCTTGCCTATTTATCCGGATATAAAACGATATTTAGCATCCGATTCATTCACCACCAAATAAACATTCACAGCACTAACTAGATAGTCAGCTTGCTGACGATTCTGGAATTTCAATCAAATAAAGGCTTTCGCTGTGTATAAAACACACAATATGCTTCAAATGATTATTCATATATATGTAAATATGCACTACTTTAACAACAAGACCAGGCAATGTTGCTGTTGTGGAAAAAAAATGATAAAGAATATCAGTCATAGCAGCAACCGTTCTCCCCTCCGCCATGTTTAAAGTTTATGGCACGTCCATTGTTAACTAGAAAACTGGTATTTATGATAATTCCGATAGCATGTAAATGCAGCATTAAGTACAAACCCCTAAGCCAGGGGTGTAAACTCAGTTCCTGGAATGCCACAGCCCTGGAGAGTTTAGGAGCCATTTACACGACACCGTTTTCAACTGAAAAAATAAATTAAAAAAAGGAAATAATTGTATGCGTTTTGGCCGTTCATTTACACTACAATGGCGTTTTGGGGGCCTGAAAACGCAAACTTTTGAAAACGGGTTTCAAAGTCCAAGTTTTTGAAAACGATACCGTTATTGTCTCTGCGTAAACAACAAAAACGCAAATTTGTGCGCATGCATATTATGTGTTTAGTCTATAGGCATGGGAGTTTGGCGCGAGTGCCCTGTAAAAGAATGCTTACAATATGTGCCGAAACACGTAGTCTTTTCTTTACAAAGTGACATCGCCATCTACTGGCCTGGCATGCATAACACAGCGTTTTTTGTCGTTTTCGCGTTTCCGTGTGAAAGGGGTTCATTTTGATAATGTTTTCATCTGTTCAAAGAAAAAACTTTTCAGTTTTTAGTCGTTGTCGTGTAAACATACCCTTAGTTCCAAACCTGCTTTAACACACATACCTGTAGTTTTCAAATAAGCCTGAAGGACTTCATTAGCTGGATCAGGTGGGTTTAATTAGTGTTGAAGCCAAAGTCTGCAATTTTGCACCCCTGCCATAACCCCACAGTACCCCTGATTTGCTAAATCAGTGGTTCCCAACCCTGTCCCGGAGTAAGACAATAAAGACATGTTCCTGGATTAACATATTTTATAGACCCTGGAATAATATTCCTGTCCGAAAATTTTGTCCTAACCCTATCCCTACCCCTAAACCTAACCCTCCCCATAAGTTATCCCTAAAATCAGAGGGAAATGATAGGTGAATAACACTGATGTAGAAGCACCGAACTTTGGTTGTAAGCCTAAAATTGACATAAACTGTAAGCTTGTTCCTCAAATCTGATTGGTTGAGTGAAACGTTGTTGATCTTTACAGATCCAGGAACATGTTTTACTTGGTGAAATCAAGTTCAACGTCCTGGGCTGTGTCCGAAATCGCCTCCATACCCTTAAATAGGGCACTATTTAAGGGAACAGCCATTTGTAGTGGTGTCCGAAACCATAGTGGACGTCATCGAGTGCACTCATTCAATCCCATGATGCACCGTAATAACGAGTACACATTATCTAGGGAATAGTGAATGAGGGTATAGGGGGCAATTTCGGACACAGAGTACATTTTGCACATTTTTCATGTCTCCCTAATCGAACACACCTGATTCAACTCATCAGCTCATTAACAGAGACTTCAAGATGTGAAATGGCTGTGTAAGATAAGAGAGACATCCAAAATGTGTACTGTTGGATCTGGGTGTACTCCAGTCCAGGACCAGGGTTAGGAAGCAATGTGTGAAATGAAGACAAAGAATAACAGTGTCCTAAATTAATGAGGTCCTCCTCCTCACTTCTCCAGGGCAGGCAGTGTAAAACAAATGAACCGAGATCATTAAGCACAGACTCCATCTGGAGCTTTTGTCCTTCAATATCTCCACTTCAGCATCCTGTTACAGCTCACCGATCCCGAGAGCTACTACTCAACCAATAAAGACCAACGGACGGACACTATTAAAGGTCATTCTTAGGAAACGGTCCTGTTTATGCCTAAACGTTTCATTTGATTTTATTTGAATCAGTTACTGCTGAACTGAAAAAATATATATTTTGTGCAAACCTTGACAAAACAGAACTAGTATCTTCTGAGTCAGCAGATTCTATTGTTTAATTTGATTTAATCTGATTGTTCAAGCTTTTCATCTATATGATTAAAAACTAGAAATATTATAACTGACCATAAATATAAGTCGAGTGTATTTAAATAAATTATTAGTGTATTTAAATAAAAATACATTACTTAGTGATAAAAAAAAAAAAAAAAAAAAAAAAAATATATATATATATATATATATTGTCTTATGCATTACACACTAAATGGAGTTAAATATATTAGTATTCAGTGTCAGTAGTAAGTCAAAGGGACACAAATGGGACACCAGTGGCAGCATCTCATAAAATCCTGTATGCGCTCTGCTGTCAGAATGAATTATCCTGGCATCACACAACCCAAATATGCATATGAAAATATGAATTGCACAAGCTTCATCGTGTAATCTCACCCTCGCCAGGGCCCATGTCGAGAGCCACATCATCCTCATCAAATTTCTCAATTTCTTCATCATCTTCTTTGAGTAGGACATCTTCATCTTCATCTGATTTATCCATCTCTACCCCGGCATCCTCCTCCTCCTCCTCCATGTCATCATCCTGCTGTTCCTCAGCCTCCGCGTTCTCTCCATCCTCATCCTCATCCTCCTCATCAGCATCCATGCTCTCTCCAGCCAGATCTTCGTCAAGGTCTTGATCGCCCATGAAGCTGAGTCCTTCAGAGCCGTTGGTGTCGGTGGACAGCGCCTCCTGATCCAGAGCGGCCTGCAGCCGGGACATCAGCTCAGCCTTTAGCCCTTTATCAGACAGACTCCTCTTCTTCAGCTCGTCCTTCAGCTCGTTCACTTTCAGCTTCTTCACGTCCATTGCGCTCATCTTGCCGCCTCGATCCTTTATTTTCAGACGTTATACCCCAAATGTGTGAAATATGACGGGGAAGAGCAGGTTATGTGCGGACTGTCCAGAGACGCTTGATGCGGCCGGTCGCTCGGTCTGATGGGCAGCAGCAGTCGGAGCGGAACGGGGCCAGTTCAGCTTTATATAATGTACCGTAATGCACACAATAGAGGAGTAGGTTACCGTAAACATCACTATATAGGGCTATTGTGAATGATAGAATAAACTGCAAATTATTAGAATATTATTCTAATATTATTAGAAAAGTAGTAAATATTAGTATATAATATCAGTATTCAGTTAATTGCAGTCACTTTTCACATAAATAAATAAATTACATTTTGTTTAAAAAAAAAAAAAGTGAATATAGTACCGATAAGGCAAATAATAAATAGACCGTTTTATATAGGGTTTATAGTAACATAATATTAAATATTACTAATTAATTATTGTAGTATTATTTTATTATTCAACGCCACACGAGCTAACCTGTAACCGCCTGTAACCCGTGTTTTTCCAACTCGTAACTGGGAGTAGGCCTACATCGATCTAGTACGAGTTCACGGGTGGGAAGTCACGGGTTTGACTGCCGTTCCAGTGCACTTTCACGGGTATAAGGTTGGAAAAACACGCGGCATTAATATCAGCAATTACTTTTTGTTATTGTTCTTTTTATTTAGTTTGTCCTTGATACTTTTTTTTTTTTTTTTAGAGTAATTGCCTCTGCCAAATGGAAATTATTTAAATGGAAATTAATGATTATTTTTAGTTTTCTATGTCTGATTGGTTTGCTGCATTGACTAATATGGCATTATTCTAAAATGTTTAATTCTAAGTTTAATACTGACTAATTAAGAATCAGATCCCAGGTATGTCTGATGTATCAAGCATTTTTTTTAACTGTCACAGACTAGTTTATTATTGTAGTATCATTTTATTATTCAATGCCACAAAAGCACATAAAAGATTATATCAATATTGGCAGAGAACACCATCTGCAATTACGGTGTTTTCCCGTTTTTTGTTTTGTTTTTGTTTTAACACCAAATGAGTAATGACGTCTCGGGTAATTAAGTTAGAGCTAGAGCTCACGTTACCTAGCAACCAGTGTTTGGGACATGGCCATAGACTGTACAAAAAATGGCGGACAAGTACAACGCAGGTAACACTGTTATAGATTAAAAAGGCAAAACTTTTTTTCTCTTTCGGGCTTACGATTTACCTAGTGGCATTTGTACTCTTGCGTGTTGTTTGTTGCTTTGACATTACTACAATTGTCGTCCCCTAAATGGTTAGTGCAACGTTTCGAATATATAACGTTAGCTAACGCTGAGTAAGTTAGCAAAGTAAAAGACCCAGTTGTTAACAGACCTAATCTTGTCCAGTTGCAAAGGGAAAAAATGACAGTAAACGAATACTACAGAAGTAAGTTAGCTAGGATATCTACTCCATTGTTTTGTCATATTTGCTGAAACATAATTTCCTTTTGTCAGAAACTATTATAACAGAAACTCAAAAGAGGATATGTAATGCCTTTGACGTGTTTGACCATGAATCCAACAAGACTGTTGATGTCAGGTAAGTTAACATTTTAAGGTCTATTTCCTTGCTTCCTATCGCACTCTAGAGGTTTACTAATTTCAAATTCAAATGATCAAATTACTTGTTTAACACTGATATTTTTTACTTTAAAAAAGAGAAATAGGCACTATTATCCGCTCACTGGGCTGTTTTCCATCAGAAGCTGAATTGCATGATGTCATTGCTGAGGTCAGTGGCATGTTTTTACAGTGTTAGACATAGGTTCATTTAGATATTGAATCTTGCAAGCTGAATAGATTCGTAGTTATGATTTGTGACTTCTTCCACAGCTAGAAGATGAAGAGCCCACTGGGTTTGTACGCTATGAGAAGTTTCTTCCAACTATGACTAAGATCCTGCTGGAGCGCAAGTAAGACTGCCACTGAGAGTGAAGGATCAGTTATTATCATCTTGAGCTTTCTGCAGAATTACAAATAAATTTGTTAAAATAAACTTTTTAATGCTACTTTTTAATATTTATATGATAATATACCAAAATAATGATCAGGTCTAGCAAATATGTCCCTGCCAAAAAAAAGATGATTTTTAATGCAACTGACAGATTGTTTTCTATGTCTGATTGGTTTGATGTTGTGTCTAATATGTTACAGTTATACTAAAATGTTTTAACCCTTAAACAGGCAAGAGTAGAAAATAATAAGCAACAAATAATTTCATGTCCTTTTTTATATCATCTGGACTTAAGTAAATCATATCCAAAAGAATTTTTGAAAAATTGTATGTATTTTGGATTTTATGAGTTGTGACTCCCAGATCACATTGCCTGTTTAGGGTATAAAAAAAGGACCAAATCTATAATTGTAACTGCCATTGCATGTTTAAAATAATTTTATCCTTTACTTAAACTCATATAATGTTGACATATTATATATCATTGGAAAGTGAACTTACAAACTCAAGATTCAGCCTGTAAAAACCGTTTTGAAATCGGACCTTGCGTTACCAGAAATGGTAAAAAAAAAATGTTGGTAAAAATGGTAAAAAATTTTGGATTTAGGTCAGGCTGACTAATTGATCACAGATAACTTGAAGCAAATCATGTGACCAGCATACTCAAGGCTGTATCAGTTTAACCTGTACATTTTATAATTTGTAAAAAAATAAATAATAAATACCTCAGAATACAAAGATTGTTACAAAAATGAATACAAAGTTAATCCCTTTTTTATACCCAAAAGTGGCAATGTGACTCAGGTGTAACATATATTTCAAAACGTGCTAAATAACAATATGAACAACATTTTTATAAATTTTCTTTTTCAGCACCTTAAGACAATGTTCATAATTAATGTTAGCAGTGTTAGTATTATTTTTTCAAAAGAAAAGTAAGTTTAATATATATTTACTTATCTCAAAATCTGAATGTCCTGCACCACTGGCAGCCATGTTGGATTTAGGTCAGGCTGACTAATTAATCACAATTTTTTTTTAACAAATCATGTGACCAGCATACAGAAGACAGACCAGGCTGTGATAAATGATAAAAGGATTTGATGAAAAAATCATTCTTACGCCCCTAAAAAAGACGACAAAAACTCTGTTACTCCCAGATCACATTGCCAGTTTTAGGGTTAAGTTATACTTATGCTTATATGTTGTTACAGACAGTGTAGTTCCCTTTCAAGGCGGTAATTAAACATTACGTCAGCTGTGACGTATATGGGAACTCTTCCCTTCTCTACTTTCGCTGAAATCTTATGGGCTAACGCCAGCTGAGGACAGCTGGCCAATTGACGCGAAGCATGCAAATACTGACAGGTTCACGGGCAGTACTCGAAGACGAGTTCGACGCTGTCAGCTTCGCGGACGATAGCTTTACAGCCCAAAAGGCAGGCAAGGCCTATGCATCTGCGGGGGAGGCAACTTCTGCTCTTCACGCCATGGCAATCATGCACGTGTTCCAGGCAAAACTGCTACAATCCCTGGACGGCGGCGCAGCTGACGCGGAAGTCATCAGGGATCTGCGCGCGGCAACGGATCTCGCGCTGATGGCTACTAAGCGCTCTGCACAAGCCATCAGCCGTTCCATGGGGTTCATGGTCTTCCTTAACAGGCACCTATGGCTAACCCTAGCTGACCTGAAGGACGCGGACCGCAAGACGCTCCTAAACGCTCCAGTCACTCCCTCTGGCCTCTTTGGTGATGCTGTGGAGTCGGTAAAGGAGTGTTTTTCCGAGATGCAAAAGCACGCCAAGGTGATGAGTCACGTGATGACCCGTCGCTCACTCCAGTCATCTGCGAGGTCCCGCTATTCTTCGGCACCTCGCCAGGCTCAAGGACCGGCTAGACAGCCCGCCGTGGCGCCCCGCACCGAACTGGACGCTCGTTTCGGCCGAAACAAGCAGTGGTCGGGGCCTGGGAGGACACATCAGAGTCAGAGAAGAAGCTCGCGCCACGAGAGAGTCAGCGCGCCATCCTCGGCTACCAAGCCATCTTCCTGACGGAGCGATTAAGAGGAAGAGAGAGCGCGCTAGAGTCCCCGCCCCCAAGCTCCATGTTCTAATGCATCATGTCCCCCATGTTCCTACAGGCGACAATTGCTATGTGTTTTTAAATGCTGTTTGTGTTAGTTCACAAAAAGAGCTTTTTCTTCCTCTTGCACCCAACACTGTCATTCGCCCTGCCTCAGAGCAGCGCAGAGCCACAACCCTTGATTATAATGTCCTCTCGATGAGTGCGAGAGTGCCAACACCACACAATGCCCGCCGCGAGCCGCCCTCCCGCCAGTGCTTCTAGCCTCGTGGGGGCGGGGCTCCAGTCAAAACGCTAGCGCGTCCGCTGTGTCACTTCCTGGACATGTGGAGGGCTATCCCGGCGTTTCACCGTGGTTACTGGGAATAATTCAGCATGGATATTCTCTCCAGTTCAAACGCAGACTTCCCCGCTTCAATGGTGTGGTCCCGTCACTGACTTTGCCCCAAAACGTTCCCGTTCTGAGACAGGAAGTTCTCAGTCTGCTCGAGAAAGGAGCTATAGAGCGTGTCCCTCCGAGCGAGCAGGAGAGCGGATTCTACAGCCGCTACTTCGTGGTACCAAAGAAGGATGGAGGACTCCGTCCAA
Organism: Leuciscus leuciscus; assembly: GCF_965113295.1. NCBI lineage: Eukaryota > Metazoa > Chordata > Actinopteri > Cypriniformes > Leuciscidae > Leuciscus > Leuciscus leuciscus. The sequence goes on along the minus strand of NC_138741.1, from coordinate 26,077,958 downwards.
TTCTGGACCTGAGACTCATCAACCGTGCACTTCACAAGCGCGCGTTCAGAATGACAACACTGAAACAGATCTGGCCTCAGGCCTGTGGTCGGAGTCACAGAGAGGGTGGCACATAAACCATTTGGAATTGGAAGCAGTGTCCTTAGCCCTGGAAGCCTTTCGGTCAAAATTGGAGCCGCAACATGTACTGATTCAAACCGGCAACACGTCTGTGGTCTCGTACATAAATAGCCAGGGCGGCATGCGCTCCAGAGCTCTGTTTAAACAGGCAGCGAGTCTCCTGTTGTGGGCGGACCGACACTTTCTCTCCATAAGAGCGGCGCACATCCCCGGTATCCTGAACCGTGGAGCGGACATGCTTTTGAGGAAAGGGATTCCTCAAGGACAGTGGAGGCTTCACCCCGGATCGGTTCAAATGATTTGGGATCGATTCGGGAGGGCGGAAGTGGATCTGTTTGCCACAAACGAGAACACGCACTGTCAGACGTTCTTCTCGCTATCTCACTCCCCGCTGATGGGAGATGCTCTGACGCCTTGTTGGCTGGAAGCCAGGCTTTACGCGTTCCCTCCGGTGAAGATTCTGCCTATGGTGTTGTGCAAAATCAGGGAGGAGAGAGCGTCAGTGATCCTCGTGGCCCTGAACTGGCCGAATCAGCCCTGGTTCGCGGACTTGAGAGAGTTAATGGTGGCTCCCCCATGGCAAATCCCCCTCAGGAAGGATCTGCTGTCTCAGGCGAACGGCACGATATGGCACCCCAGCCCGAGCTGTGGAACCTTCATGTGTGGCCGCTGCGGGGACCCTAAATGAGCAGGACGCTCTGCATTCACGAGTGCTGAGCACGCGCGCCTTCTACCAGGCATCTCCTACGCTCTGAAGTGGAGAGTTTTCACAAAATGGTGCCAGGACATTGATATTGACCCGGGGACCTGTTCCGTGTCAGATGTTTTGCACTTTCTACAGCACAGAATGGATTGCGGGAGTTTGCCATCCACGCTGAAGGTATATGTTGGCGCTATTGCTGCTTTTCATTCCCCGGTTGACGGGCAATCGATCGGTAAGCACGCTCTGGTAATCAGATTTCTCAGGGGAGCGAGAAGATTGTGTCCTTCATGGCCGCCCTCCGTGCCGCCGTGGGATCTGGCTCCAGTTTTGAGGGCTCTATCTCTACCACCGTTCGAGCCCCTAGCTTCGATTGCGGTTAAGGAGCTTTCCCTGAAGACGGCCTTGCTTCTTGCTCTCGCATTGGAGAATTACACGCGTTCTCTGTGAACGATGATTGCATCTGTTTCGGACCTGGCGACTGCAATGTCACTCTCCCGCCGAGACCAGGCTACGTTCTGAAGTCACTCAATACACCATTTAGAGAACAGGTTGTTTCCCTGCCCACCTTATCTGCTGAGCCGTCAGCCTCACGTGACGCTCAGAGCGCTGTTTGCCCTGTCAGGACTTTGCGGATGTATGTGGATCGCTTGGCCGCCTTTCGTCAGTCGGACCAGCTGTTTGTGTGCTTTGGTGGATGTAATAAGGGACGTGCGGTTTCAAATCAGAGACTTTCTCACTGGATTGTGGACGCTATTGCATTGGCTTAAGAATGCCTGGGGGAAGTTTGTCCCCTTAACATCAGAGCTCATTCTACGATGGCGATTGCTTCCTCATGGGCCTGGTCCAGAGGTATGTCTATCCAGGATTTATATCTTGCTGCTGGCTGGTCTTCTCAGAACACATTCACCAGGTTTTACAAGCTGGATGTACCCTCTGTAGCGTCACAAGTACGTTCGGTGAGTTGAGTTTTACTCATGTGTTGTGAACTGTTATAGCCAGCTATGCAGTAGTTACCATAGCTGCTAATTCTGTGTTATGGTTAATAAGGTTGATGCAGTTGCCACCACAAACGCCCTCGACTCTGTTTAACTCTCATGCTTGAATGCTTATTATGTTGTGTCTGCCCTGTTCAGTGCAGCCTTCGCTTTCATTGCGTTAAGATATGCACATTTTGTTAGGGTCGGAGCAGATGTCTCATTGGTCTAGTTCCACCTATCAGATGCGAGTACTCTTAGCAACGCGGCTATTGGCTAGAACTGTCTAGCCTACGTGTGGGTGTGATTGACCCCGTTTCAGGGCTTATCTTCACTGCTCTCACGGCGGGATTTAATACAGTTCCCATTTACGTCACAGCTGACGTAATGTTGAGTTTCCACCTTTAAAGGGAACGTCTCCAGTTACTATCGTAACCTCGGTTCCCTGAGAGGCAGGAACGAGACATTATGTTAGCCGCTGTGATTGCTGTTTGCTAGCGTTCAGTCGTGATTCTGACATAATTGTCGCACCCATGCAATTTATACTGCCTGTGAACCTGTCAGTATTTGCAATCTTTCGTGTCAATTGGCCAGCTGTCCCCAGCTGGCGTTAGCCCATAAGATTTCAGCAGAAGTGGAGAAGGGAGGAGTTCCCATATAAGTCACAGCTGACGTAATGTCTCGTTCCCGCCTCTCAGGGAACCGAGGTTACAATAGTAACCGGAGACGTTTTCTTTACAGTAAAGAACAACAGTGACTGACCATTTGTTCATCAACCTTGTTTACAGAAGTACTTTTCCTATTCACTTTACCCCAAAAACTTAAATCAAGTGTTTTAAGCTGTGAAGCAAATATGAACAAATGCATTGAAATTTTTTTATCAAAAAGCTCAGTATTTAGGGCTTGCACAGACTAGTCGAGAGATCGACTACTTCAACCACTAGTCGGCGTTGTCGAAAACAATCGACTACGAGCGTGCATTTACCATAAATTAATTAAAATGGCGAATGTCACCGACAGACACCACACATCAGATGTGTGGAAGTATTTCATCAAGGATGACAAAAATATCGCAATTTGCCAACTCTGTAAGGGGCCGTTCACATATCGCGTGGAACAAGTGCTTGCGTACTGTCGTTGCTATGCAACCATAAACTGCGCTCTCCATGATGACAAGGAAGTATCAGCAAAGGATTTCTAGCCCTTGCATTAGCTTTACTACTAGATAGATTTATGGAGATGAGAAATAAAAACCCGCCTGTACAGTTATGATCCGCTGTTCGGCCGAGCTTTCGATGTTGTTACAGAAAGGCCGAAGCTGATCGGTTGGTTTTTGTCACATGAGCTGTGGTTCGCTTGCAGAATTCTGAAAAGTTGAGATGTTTTCATCTCGTCATCGTCGCGGCATTGGCGTGCCTGGAAAAAACAAGCACCACATGCGCGTCGCTTACATTATGAGTGCACTTGCCGCGCAAAAAACGCGATATGTAAACCCCTAAAAGCGGACATTGCGTCTGAAATGAAAGACAAGGATTTATTTATTTGGCTTTACTCGGTTACATGAAAATTAAAATATGTACTGTCATAATTATAATGTTTTTTTGTAATTGTTGCATTAGGCTATGAATTTATATAATTTATTGATAAGAACTATTTCATGTCTTTTCATTTACAGTAGCATGAATCACGAGTAGTCGAGTAACTCGAGTATTGTTAAGAAATTGACTAGCAGAAGTCAGTTGTTGTGCAACCCCATTTTAGCTCTGCTTCCTCTTTATAGAGGGTTTGCACCTACGTCACAGTTTGGTCAGTTACCTGGATGCACGACCATATTGGAGATACTTGGATGTAAACAACAGCATGGATTGCACTGTTTATGTACTACTGAACACATTGTTACACTTATTTATGATGTCTAAACCACGAAAAAAATACGTGGAAGCTGCTAAATCATATAGAGAAGGACTTAGTAAGCAGGAAAGAGCGTGCAATTTTGACAAACTAAAGTTAATATGTGGTAAAGATCCGGAAAAGCTAGCTTCTTAGTCGTGGACTGTCGACCCGACAATTCTTCCTTATATTTCTTATCCCGACATAGATTGTCAGTCCAAATCCGATTTTTGTTCATATCATATCCGATTGAAATCTGATCAGAATTAGCTAACATGATCGGATTTCATGTGGTTTATGTGACTTTCTCATGCCATATAAAATGTAAACGTCAGACGTTGTTATAGGAAACATGGTGAAAGTCGCTGCCGAAACAAGGCTGTGCTGTTGCAAAGTGCCAGACTAGCAGAAAAGTATTATTTTTGAAACATATTTTGAGACAAGAGCGCGGAAAAAAGGCTGTGCATACCAGCGTCCTACAGTTCTGCAGCAGGCTCAAGACGCAGAAGTCCAGCGCGGCGGCTACACATTTCCATGTTATAAAATTTAAATAAGACAACATCTCTATTGCAAATGCAAACCCCTCCATCAACGCAACGTCATTGCCAAAGAAACCAATGCAGATATTCCAGAAAACGAAAGAGCTGCATGGACACACAAATTGGATTTGAACAGTTGCGATACACAGTGTGGACATCATTTTAGATCAGATTCCAATCGGATACAAAAATAATCGGATTGAACTACTTTACGTCAACATTTTAGCCGTAGTCATCGCTTCATTTACACATGTGGTTGATGAGCTGATGCTATGCCTCTCTCAACCACAAACGCCTTCTTTCATCAGTTTTTTGCACTCTTCTCTTTAACTTTTGGCAGTCTATAGAACTCCAAATGTTTTTTCCCGGTGCGACCGATTAGTACAGCCCAAAACACGACCATTTTTCAGCAGCAATAATCAGCCAAATTTGCGAGTCCATTCAGTTCAGCGGCATTGTTTACGTTCAGTGCTGCCAATATGGCCGACTTCCGGATTGATGACGTGTTGTGAAAACCCTTTATTGCAGGTTCCGTCCTATTCCAGAAGACCTGCTCCTCCAGGCCTTTGAGGTATCTCATTCTCTGCCACTTTAACATTTTGTTATTGTTGTTTTGTTGTTTGAATTCACCTTGGTCACACTGCAGAAAAAGAAAAAAACTACAGTGAAATTCTCAGCAATTCTATGGAAGCTTGTTTCCACCACTTAATAAAAAATAAAAAAGGTAATTGCGCAATTACGAAAAAAGTGAGAATTGAATTATATAAACTTGCAATTATTACTTTTTTATCAGAATTGCGTGAAATGAAGTCGCAATTATGTGTTATAATGTCAGAATTGTGAGATATGAAGTCAGTCTTTTTTATATCTCACAACTGTGAGAAAAGAAGTCAGAAGTGTGAGATATAAATTCGAACTTGGAAGAAAAAAAGTCAGAATTGTGAGATAAAAAGTTGCAATTGTGAGGGAAACAAGATAAAAAAGTAGCAATTATCTTTTTACATTTTCTTTTTAATTCTGTGGTGGAAACTAGCTTCCATCAATTTCAAAATACATTTCGAATTGGATACATAAAGATGGAGACCTTCGACTAATGGATTTATTTAAATGGAGGGTGCTGCTGTCTCTTTTTAAAGGTTTTAGACCAACAGAAAAAAGGACACTTGGAACCAGTGGAACTGACCAAATATTTAACACAAGAAGGTATAGTATGTCCAATGAGACTATTCAAAATAGTGGTTTGGGATTTTAGGATAGGCTTCTGATATTTTGAAATCAATGTGCAATGTTACAATTGAACAATTGTACCGTGTCCCAATTCAGAGGCTGCATCTTTCAAAGGCTGCATACTGCATTCGAAAAAGAAGGAGGATCCTTCGTGGCACAGTTTATCCCAAGATTCATTGCGCGCCGGTGATGACTGGATTTTGGTTTTGTTTTGTTTTTGAGAGAGAGAGAGAGAGAGAGAGAGAGAGAGAGAAAATGCTGAATTACACTTTTAAATATAAGTATTGGGTTTCAATTTGCTTGAATATCTAATGATACAAATTAAAAAAAAAAAACTATAAAGCGGTTCAAATGTTGACATACTGTATCTTACTAAGATGCGATTTTATAGATCATTTGTACCCTTTACTATGTACATAAATGGACCAAGTTGATTTAGACAGGTTCTGAACTAGGGTTGGGTATTGGTTGGGTTTTATCCGATACCAGTACCTACTCGGTATTTTTCAAACGGTTCCGGTGCTTAAACGGTTCTTAAACCGGTACTTAAGAAAATGAAACCGCACACACTTTATCAAAAAAATAATACCTGTGTGTGTTTTCTGGAAAAGATTTTCTGATTTCTGATTAAATTAAAAATTGTGCCGTTTAAAAGGCTACTGATGTAGCCGAAAACACTTAAGTTAAGATCAAAATTTTGTCTTCTCATATTATTTATATATATTATATATATATATTATATTACGTATTATACTTTATAGACTTTTACAAAACAGAGAAATATCTGACACTGAGCAGAAATATTTAACACACATAGTATAGTCTCATATAAATATACTTGATACTACTTCATACTTGATATGCAAGATTTGCAGTTGGCATTAAAATACTAGACTTACCCTAAGAGGAACACTGCAGCTGAACTTGAACTTTAGTCAAGAGTGTCAGAGGTTTTGGGTTCTAATCCGCATTCGTAGTTTTTTGTTTGTTGTTGTTTTTTTAAACCGATTATGCTCATCAGTGGTTGTATATCAAGCAGGGACACTTTGTGTGCATTATATTTTGTGATTTCACCAGAACGAATAGATATGAGGCGCCGTCTAGGGCTTAAATCGAACTTCATTCACGCACACATAAAACGCTTGCATACACATATACTAAGTAGTCACACATACATGTATACTGCTGAATGCTCCAACTATATGAAATGCACAATGTCACATCTAAAGTCGCTCACGCACACACACATAAACTCTACACACACGAGACGCGCGGAACTCTCCGCGCACATACTCATCTGAGACGCGAGCGCGAGCACACACACACACACACACACACACAAACTCGCGCACATACTCATCTGAGACACGAGCACACACACACACACACACACCAATGTTGTTTTCGTCAACGATGACGATAACGAAATGATTTCGTTGACGCACCTTTTTTTTATGACTAGCTAAAAATGGCTCTAAGGTGACTAAAACATGACGAGACGTTTTCGAGTTTTCGTTGACGAGACGAGACGGAACGGAAATGATTATAAGTCTGACGTTCACAATGCATGTCATTTCTGCCTAATTTGCGTGAAACCTGTCTGTTTTGAGCTAAAAAAAAAAAAAGTATCAGCAATGCTGCAGCTTCCTATCTTTGTTTTGGGTACGCCCACCACCCGGCTGCCTATGCCGCGCACCAGATTCCACACAACAACAACACACCTGCGGCTGCGGCTAGTCACGAGTCGCCACACATCTTCGATATGAGGCGCCGGACTGGACAAAAGCGAAACGAACTGCGCGAGCGAGCGACAGTGCGCGAGAGAGACCGAGTGTGTCTGCGCGCGAGAGAGACCGAGTGTACGCGAGAGAGACCGAGTGTGTCCGAGCATTAGTTTAGTGGGCTAATTGGTACAAAGTAATATATAATTATTATATAACTTAGATTATAACATAAATTATTATTTAACTAATTATATAAAAAAGCCACAATTGCCAAAGTAAGAATGTTTTTATTCCTGGCTTTTTTTGAGTAAAACAGTGATTCCACTGTTACCACTTTATCTGTGTGTAATGTTGTAGTAGCTCAAAGTTTTTTGCTGTTTAAACTGTAAACCATTCCTTTATTACTGTGATTACTGGTGAAAATAGCCAATGTGCTGAAATTTTAGAAGAGCATCAATTCATGGAAAAAATATATCTTGAAATATGGGGATAAAAGGTTTCTGCCCAATGCGACAATGAAGTACAGCTTGGCAGCACTGCATCTCCATCAATGAGAAAGTCTAGTTTATTATGCAAAGGTTTTAAGGTTAACTGTTGTTTTATGAATTGCAACACTTGCTACAGTACAACCTGTCAAACCTAAGCCCATTTCCAATACTTTTTAACCTAAATTAATTTGTTAAAGACTCTTTTTTTTGTTTGTTTTTTACAAAAATTGACTAAAACTTGACTAAAACCTTTTTGCGTTTTCGTCGACTAAAACTTGACTAAAACTATGAAGTTTGTAAGTGACTAAAATGTGACTAAAACTAAAAAGCATTTTCGTCCAAAAGACTAAGACTAAAACTAAAAGGGCTGCCAAAAACAACACTGACACACACAAACTCGCGCACATACTCATCTGAGACGCGAGCACACACACACACACACAAACTCGCGCACATACTCATCTGAGACGCGAGCACACACACACACACACACACACACAAAAACTCGCGCACGTACTCATCTGAGACGCGGGCACGCACACACAAACTCTCCGCACACATGCTCATATAGACGACGCCTCATAAATAGATCGATCTCTGCAACGTATTGAAGCGCGCGTCCGAGTGAAGAAAGTGCGGTGTGCGCGAGCCACAAGAGAAAACGTGATCATTTAATGTTGTTTAGATATTTTGTCATTGGATCATTCGTGCCGCGAGATGTTTTATAGGGGGCGGTGAAAAAAGTCAGGCACCGAAATCAGGCACCGAAAGTTGCGTTCTTATTCGGTCTCGATACTACCGTTTACGTCGGAACCGGTTCTCTATTGGAACCGGGTTTCGGTACCCAACCCTATACTGAACCCTGTTTTGTTTTTAGACAGTTAAATGTACTATTTATTTTTTGTATAAATCCAGTATAAATGTTACTGCCGCTCATCAATGGCAGCTGTTACAGTTGCTAGGCCTTCTGTCGGAGCCGTAGCCTTGTGGACAACAGCGCTTCGGGCGACCTGAGTTCTAGTCCCTGTTCCTGGTCCTTTCTCCTCCCCTATCGCTTCCTGTCTTTCCTTGACTATCCTGTCCAATAAAGGTAAAAATGCCGAAAAATATAACTTATTGAAATAGTTGGTAGGCCTTCGAAGGATGCAGCCTCTGAATTGGGACACAGCTAAGGAATCCACAACACAAGGAAGTTTTCAATTAACAAAATTAATTATTTCTGTTTTGAAGGAGAGCCCTTCACAGAAGAAGAGATGGATGAAATGCTGTCTGCAGCTGTTGATCCTGATAAAAATTTAATTCTCTACAAGGACTTTGTGAGCATGATGACTCTCTATGATGGCTGACGTATTTGATGATGTATAATTCAAATAAATGAGAATTGTCACGTCAACATTTTTTTTATAAGATTCCTGAAAGAACCATGCTTTGAAAGTGCTACATAGGACCTTAATGATGGTGTAATGAATAACCTTTTTTATAATAGTTTATTTTCATTGATATTTAGTATTATTAATAATATTTTTTTAACTTTTTATTTATGTAATGAAGACCAAGTTCCAGTGAAATATCTTCACAATCCTCTATTATGTCTTTACGTCCATCATTATGTGTGTGTTTTGAGTGGCAGTTTCTCTCTGCAGACGATGGGGATAGCATTTGAAATACACAAAGTTTAGAGTTACATTGTGTCTCTTCCAGTTGTTTATGTGAAAACAATTATGTTTATGAAGGCCAAAATTTGTTTATTCGTTTTTTTGCGACTTGTTAATGCATAAAGTAATAATAAATAAAAAAATCTAACAAACAATTAAATATCTTTGTTACTTAGTGGAGAAGAGGAGATAAGTATCCTTAGCAGAACAGAGCTGGTCACACTTACAGGTTCTGTTAAACTAAAAAGAGAAAAATACATGATTGGTGGGAAACAAGTTACAAATTGAAAGTTAAAATGTATAGACATTTAAAGAAAGAAATAATTTATGTGTTGAGAGTCTAAGCAATTGAATGGCTGAGCTCCAGAAAATCAGTAGTGAGGTGGCTCTGACAGTTACAGATTTGAAAAACAAAAAGCCGGGAATAAAGAACCCCAAACTCTAACAAAAAGAACCACTTATGCATATAAAGGGTTCTTCTGAATCTGGACGATACGGTTCTATCACTACGTTACTACTTTTTTAGTCTACTGTAAAAATTGGGTTGTGGTTAGTCTTGCAATGTAAAATAAATGTATAATATAAAAAAATATATATATTTATTTATAACATATACCATTTAAAACAGGGCTTTGTGTTGGAATAAATGAATAAAGTTTTCATATATCAAAGAGAGATAAGCTACTATTCTTCTTTTAAGTATGGTCTTCGGGGTCTTTTTGAATTTTGATTTTTTTTTTAAATGTTTCTCTTTTCCAGGTTTGATTCTAATCATAATGTAACATTATTGAAAAAAAAAGATTTTCTTTCTGTACAAAAAATGCTAAACTTTGACAGAAAATACATTTTATTGTTGTGATTTCATAATATTTAGATATGAATCCAACTGGGAAAACTTGTGAAAAGATATCTTTTAGTTAGTCAAATAGCATATATTTGAGCTCTATAGCCATCTAGTGGCTAAAATGATACTTTTTTTACTTTTAAAAGTGCATTTTCCAAAAGATGGGCAAAAATGTTACACTAAACCATGTCAAATTATCCATGTTATCCCCATAAATGAAATTTAGAAATTTGGATCTTTTATAAAGTGAATTTTACATAAAAAGCTGTTTTTGTATAAAAATCTATTTAAAATGTTCTTTTTAATTTATATAAATTTAAAATATATCATAAATCGTCCAAAAACTGCACATATGTGTAATAAAAACATTAATAAACAGAGTAAAATTACATTTTTTTAAATAAAAACTACAAATTACATGTGTTGCCTGTGGTCTCTGGAGACCCCAAGATCATGAGTGTATACCCCTAAACAAAGACCACACAATGGTTAAATGGCTTACTCTAATACTCGATTTAAAGCAGCAGACCCAAATGGACAACCATGGCAAAAGAAGCAGGTGACTGACCTTTGCAGGAAAATCTGTGAAGGCACAGACACCGATGGGATGCCTGTGGCAAGACTTGATGGGAGCACTGGTATTGAGGAGGCAGAGACTGACAGGACTGGAGCATCCATAGTGGAAACCTCCAGCTGTAGCATCAAGGTGGTCGAGAAGGGAGCTCTGACATTGTGGAGGTGGAGACAGACAACTCTGGCATCTGGACAGTTGTGGCAGGAACCTCAGGAATGGAGTGGCCATGATGGGAAAAACAAAAAGGTGCAACCAAAGGTGCATACAGTATGTACATATCCCTCCGGGAGCAGTACCGCCAGACGCAAATACTGCTCCCTCAAACCAAGGTGCAAGACGCTACGCTACACAAGGCTTGCTCACCCCGCAAGACGCAAAGGTGAGAGGAGGGATGGAAGCGCCTCCCATTGCAGCCCGCAAGACGCTAAGCTACACGAGAGACGCCAACTGGAGTGGCCTTATGCAACGACCTGAAAAAGAGAACAGATTTGACTAGGCAATAAATAAACTATTTTTTTAGCCGGTCTTAGGTTACCTTAAACCAGTTGTGTCGACTTGGTTTTTCCCGCCAGAGAGCCCTGAGCAGACAACAGCATTCTGTGCAGGAAGATGAGAGGGATGTCTGATTATTACCTTAAACTTTAAATCTACTATATTTGATCATGTTACGATGTTTTCTATGGTTGTGAATGATTAATTCTAGATCTCACCTCTTGACAGGCCGGGTTTGCATTAGTGCATAACTCATCACTGGAGTAAAAGTGCCAAACTGCAGCTTTGCGTGACAAAACCAGAGTATGACCTGTACGCCGAACTCCTCAGCATGTCCCCACATCGGAAGTCAATCAGCTTGACTTCGGATGTCTCGCTGTTAATAAGTAGGTTATCCAGTTTAATGTCACGGTTGTAGTATATAGTGCCGCGCACATATACTAAGGTTAAATAGTGCCCGCTTAGAGGCGGAGGGATTGATATATGTGTTGTGGTTGTTGGAGCTTGTTGTCAGCGCAGCTGCTGTGATTAAATGCAAACAACTTACCTGTTGTCATCCTTCCACTCGCCACGATGCACGTTATAAAAGGTTATTAAAAGAAACTACTACATGGTGTCAGAAGCTGGTCCAGTGCGCCGATAAAAAAAATAAAAACATTTTTTTTTTTTTTTTGCCCAAGTTAGACACGGACTTTTACTAAGGGCTAAGCTAGCTTCAGCGAGCAGGCAGCTACGCTCGAGAGCGGGGAAGAGATGGAACAGTTCAAACTACCGTCCCCGCTGGTGCTAACAGGCAATATAAGCGAAAACTGGAGAAGATGGGAACAACGCTTTCAAATATACATGACTGCAAGTGGTGCTGATGGAAAGGAAGCTAAAGTACAGGTAGCTATCTTACTGCATGCACTCGGAGAAGATGCTCTCGAGGTATACAACACACTAGACGTTGTACAAGCAGATGAAGCAGAGCTAACAGTGGATGATATTTTATATGCATTTAAAGCATATTGCCAGCCAAAGAAAAACACAGTGTTTGAAAGACATCAGTTTTGGGCTCATCCCATGTCAGAGTCAGTCACCATTGAGAAATATGTGACTGAGTTGAGACAGAAAAGCAAAGACTGTGAATTTGGTGCATCAGAAAATGACATGATCAGAGACAAGATTGTGTTCAGTTTGAATGATCCACGGCTCAAGGAAAGGCTGTTAAGAGAGTCAGATCTCACGCTGGAGAGGGCGATCGACATCTGCAGAGCAGCGGAGACTGCCAAAGCACAAATACAAGCAATGAGTACTACAACACAAGAGAGAGCAATACATGCAGTGAACAAGACCAAAGGTAAAGACAACCAACAATGGAAACAGGGACGAAAACTACAAGTCCAGAGTGACAGCAGGAAAATAAAGGATCAAGTGTGCAGGAAATGTGGAAAGTCACATCAACCAAGGCTTTGCCCAGCATTTGGAGTCTCGTGCCGAAAGTGTGGTAAGCTCAATCATTACGCAAAGATGTGTGAGACTACAAAAGCAACACATAAGATGAAAATGCATGATTTGAGCTCAGAAATAGACACACTTTTCATTGGGACAGTGAATATTGACCAAATAAGCACTAAAAGAGACAATTCATGGTATGCAGACATAGATGCTGGAGACATGTCTGTTAAGTTTAAGTTAGACACAGGAGCAGAAACAAATGTACTACCGCAGGCTGTGTACAAAACACTGAAGAGAAAAGCCAGGCGTGAAAAACGAATAAACTTGCAACTAAAACCGACAAAGACTGTGTTGGTGGCGTACGGTGGTGTTAAGCTGAAACCAGAAGGGACAATCTCACTGGAGTGCTCCAATGCCAAAACCAAATCCAACCTGCTGTTCTATGTGTCAAACCACTCAGACACAGCTATCCTAGGCAAGGATGCATGTGAAGCGTTAGGTCTGATAAAGAGGATGGACATTGACACGCTCGAAGTCAAGTTCCCAACTACAAAAGAGGAGCTGCTAAAACAACATGCGAGTGTCTTTGAAGGACTTGGTGAGTTCTCAGGTGAACATCACATCCACATTGACCCTACAGTCACTCCTGTCATACATGGCTGCAGGAAAATACCACTGGCAGTTATGGACAGACTGAGAGACACGCTTGATGACCTGCTAAAAGCAGACGTTGTTGAACAAGTGACTGAGCCAACGACATGGGTCAATAGCCTTGTAGTCACAGAAAAGAAAGACAAGAAGAAGCTGAGGGTTTGCCTAGACCCTACTGACTTAAATAAAGCTATTTTGAGACAGCATTACTCTATTCCCACAGCAGATGAGGTGTTATGTAAACTAGCTGGTAAGAAAATCTTCACAGTGCTGGATGAGAAAGACGGCTATTGGCAAATAAAGCTGGACAAGGAGTCGTCGCTACTGTGCACTTTCAACACGCCATGGGGGCGCTATAGGTTTAAGCGCCTACCATTTGGAATCAAGTCGGCGAGTGAAGTTTTTCAGCAACGCAACTGCGAGACATTTGGGGACATCACGGGTGTTCACATAATTGCTGATGACATGATTATCGCTGCATCCACAGAAAAGGAACACGACGAAATACTGCAAAAAGTGATGACTAGAGCAAAGGAGGCTAACGTCAAATTCAATAAAGAGAAGATCCAATACAAGGTGAACAGTGTTAAATACATGGGTCATGTTGTGACCTCAGAGGGTGTTAAAGTAGACGATGCAAAAGTTAAGGCAATAGTTGACATGCCATCACCCACAGACAGACCGGCTCTGCAACGAATGCTTGGGATGATCAAGTATCTCTCACAGTACATACCTGGAGAAGCCACAGCCACAGCGCCACTGAGACAGCTGCTGAGAAAGGACAGTGCTTGGCAATGGCAACACGAACATGAGGAAGCTGTAAAGAGTCTAAAAAATGCGCTTGTAACAGCCCCTGTTCTCAAATTCTTTGACCCAAAGAAAGCTGTCGTGATACAAGCAGATGCATCCAAGGACGGTTTAGGCGCATGTCTAATGCAAGATGGACATCCCATCGCCTATGCATCCAGAGCTCTAACTGACACAGAGAAAAACTATGCACAGATAGAGAAGGAGCTTCTGGCTATCGTGTTTTCAGTGAAGCGCTTTCACCAGTACGCCTATGGAGTCAAGGTTAATGTGCAGTCGGATCACAAACCTTTGGAAACGATCCTGAGAAAGCCACTGGGAACAGCTCCGTCCAGACTACAGCGGATGCTACTTCAGCTGCAACGCTACGACCTGAATGTAATCTACACGCCAGGTAAAGAGTTACTGATCGCAGACACACTCTCACGAGCAACTACACATGAGCAACAGAGTCAATGTGACATTTTTGACGAAAAAGTGATCTATGCTCTTGAGCCAACAGAGGCCCTAAGCCCAGAGACCCTGGTACAGTTAAAGTTTGAGACACAAAACGACGTCATATTGCAAACGTTGCTGGACATTCACAGGCAGGGCTGGCCACATCACAGAAAACAAGTCGACAAAAAGGTGATACATTACTGGCCTATTAGGCACTCTGTGTCAATAAGAGAAGGAATAATGTTTGCAGGAGACAGAATTATTCTACCAAGTAAAATGAGGTCAGACATGTTACAGAGGCTGCATGTGGCACACCAAGGCATGCAGCGCACCAAAGCTCTGGCCAGAGTACACTGGTATTGGCCAGGTATGACAAGAGACATTGAAAAAATGGTTGAGGAATGTGCAACTTGCCAGCAGTTCCAACCTCGCCACCAGAGGGAGCCGATGATCTCTCATGAAATCCCAGAGCTTCCTTGGCTGAAAGTAGGAGCTGACATATTTGAAATCAGTGGTCAGTCATTTCTTCTGGTTGTAGATTATTTCTCCAAATACCCGGAAGTACTAAACATAAGAGACAAGACAGCACACACAGTCATTAACAAGATTAAATCGGTATTTGCCAGAGTGGGAATACCTAAAGAGATTGTGTGCGACCATGTGCCTTTTGCAAGCCAAGAAATGAGAAAGTTTGCCACAGCATGGGGAATTAAGCTCACTCACTCCAGCCCAGGCTATGCGCAGTCAAATGGCCTGGCCGAGAGAACAGTGAAGACTGTTAAGTACCTGTTAAAGAAGGCCAAACAAACCAACACTGACCCATTTCTGGCACTTCTAACTCTCAGGAACACACCTGTCACAGGTATGGGCTATTCTCCAGCACAACTGCTTATGGGCAGGGTCCTGAGAAGCACTTTACCCAGCTCAAGCACAGTGCTGCAACCTGCAGTACCAACTAATGCACATTCTACTCTTCAGGACCTCCAGCGAAGACAGCGTGCTTATTACAACAGAGGCACAAAGAAACTTCCGGTGCTGCCGCTTGGTGGGACTGTTCACATGCAAACTGAACGAGGATGGCGTCCTGCTGTTGTCAAGGCGAAATGCGCTGAACCACGGTCCTATGACATAGTGACATCATCTGGACAGCAGTACAGGCGCAACAGGAGACACCTGAGGAAGACACCCAGTAACATTCAGGTGTATACTGAACCGGACTGTCTCGATGATGAGCAAGACAGCACCCCAGATGCTCCTACCGGTGCTGATGAGACTGCATGTATGGAGCCTTCTCCTCCTCCACAAATGGGTCAAACCAGAAGCGGCCGAGTTATTAGGCCTCCAGTTAGATTCAGAGACTATGTGTTAAGCCAATAAGTGCATACAATATTGGGCTGATGTTGTGTTTATAAAAAAAAAAAAAAGAAAAAAAAGGGAAACAGTAGATCTGCAATGACATGTTCAGTTTAAGTTGAATGTATCCCTGATTGATACACATTGAAATATTGT
Organism: Leuciscus leuciscus; assembly: GCF_965113295.1. Taxonomy (NCBI): domain Eukaryota; kingdom Metazoa; phylum Chordata; class Actinopteri; order Cypriniformes; family Leuciscidae; genus Leuciscus; species Leuciscus leuciscus. The sequence goes on along the minus strand of NC_138741.1, from coordinate 26,061,886 downwards.
TTCAGCTAAGCTGCATTTTACATCTTATCTGCTAAAGATAAACTTTTGATTTTGTTTGTTATAAGAAAGGAGGATGTAGTATATAGTGCCGCGCACATATACTAAGGTTAAATAGTGCCCGCTTAGAGGCGGAGGGATTGATATATGTGTTGTGGTTGTTGGAGCTTGTTGTCAGCGCAGCTGCTGTGATTAAATGCAAACAACTTACCTGTTGTCATCCTTCCACTCGCCACGATGCACGTTATAAAAGGTTATTAAAAGAAACTACTACAACGGTAGAGAACTCCGCGAAGGCAGCACACACGTTCGCAGCGTGAACCGCCTGCCTCATGATATGTCGTGCCTTCTCTTCATCGAGTCTTCCACCGTGAGGCCTCATGAACTGTGCCAGACTCTCACAGGGAGAGGGACATTCGAAGACCATAACAAAGTGGTCAGGGTGGTCCTGCCAGTCCAGCAGCCTATGATCTCTGGCACGCTGGGACCTTCATTCGCCAGGAGGGTGAGGACGATCTCTTTTGGAAGGGGGTTTGGATGATCAGGCTAGAATACAAACGTTTTTATCATCATTAGATGGAGGTGGTTTCCCAAGAAGGGATTTGTCATTAAATGTGTCTGTGACTGAAGTAAATTTATATTGTTTATGTAGTGTAATGTACTTACAATTAATACAAATTTCGTGTCCTTGGTCTTCGTGACATATTTCAAAGCCACCTAATGACTTTTTTTAAAAGATATTCTAAGAGGACTTTGAGTAAAAGATGGCGCTAAGACAGAGCAAACATTTGCTGGCTTGATAATGTATTTTGACTTACTTTAAGATCTTTATCCAAACGTCTTCCTTCGTACACCCCACCAAAACCACCTTTCCCATGCTGATCACCAATCAGGAGGACTGATTCACAGGAGGACTGTCTTGTGACGTTTGAAATTTCATATGATTATTCATTTTAATGAACTGATAGAGACTATATTGAATATTTAGAATTTATACTAAAGATCTCATCATGGCATCGATGTGGATTTTGGTATAATATGTACTGATGTGTATTTGATATTGTGTGTGATAGTGTTGATTGTATGGTCAAAGTAGAGATCTAGCTATTTATATTATTAGATAGTCGTGTCATTTACCATCACTACTTCTTCCTGCCCATGCTACCTTCCTCTTCTCTCCCTCATCCTGCAGATGCTTCACCTCTCCCTGACCTGAGCTGCTCTCTGGAGGCTGTTTTTTGGCAGCTCTGAAGAAAGAGGGCAGCCTCCTCCACCACTTCTTCCTCTTTCTTCTCTCCTGCACTCTCCCTGACTCCTTCCTCTCCTCCTCCTCCTCCACTTTCTTCTCCTTCTCTCTCCATTAACCTCATCAACTCCTCCTTAACTTCCTCCTCCTCACCTCCTTCCCCCTCTCCTCCTCCTCTCTCCATCACCCTCCTCTCTTGGCTTCCCTCACCAGCATCAACAGGGGTCTCGCGAGGATTATTGATTCCCGTACAGCCCCATCAATAAAATTTAGTATTGAAAATGTATATTTTAAAAATAAAACATGGATAGAATACAAAACATATTTTACAGAATAGATATAGAATTTTTTTTTTTTTTATAAAAAATATTTTTCTAATCATAGTCACTTGACATAGTCACACATTTTTCTTTCTTTTTTTGCTGAATGGAACCTTTTATTATTAATAGACGTTGCTGCTGTTAATATTTTTGTCTGTTTTAAAATGAAAACAATAAATATATCTAATTTAAAAGACTAATGAAGGCACATGACTCGTTTTGGTAACTTGTTATTTAACGCAGTGACATTCCTACATGTGGCCAAACTTCTGTAGCCGTCAGTGTTTCTCCAGTAGAGGGCGTCTATTTAACATGTAGCCTAATAGACAGACAGTTTATTTTCTCATTGACTTCCATAGTATATTTTTTTCCTACTATGGAAGTCAATGAGAACAGAAACTGTCTGGTTACTGACATTCTTCTAAATATCTTCCTTTCTGTTCAGCAGAAGAAAGAAATTCATACAGGTTTGAAACAACATGAGGGTGAGTATATGATGACAGAATTTTCATTTTAAAGTGGAGTATCCCTTTAAAGGCAGGGTAAAGGGTAGGCGATTGTTTTGTTATGATGGTTAAGTCTCTTCTCATCCCGATCGCAATCACTAAGTGGTCTACATTTATTTATATGTAGCCTATTATAATCTATGGAAGGAAGGACCATAAAATGTTCGTCCAATTTAAGATGACCTACACCGCAGTTTTTGTGAAGGGATGACATATTCTTGCAGAGCAGTAGGCTACTGTTTCAATTTATTAAAAATTAATGGTAATTTACTTATTTCTTACTGTTGAGTCTCTTACGAAGCAGTGTGTTGTAGGAGTGGAGATTCAGAAGGTTTTTAGATGTGAGCAGTAGGTGGCGCTACTTACCCATGCTTACAAAATGTTTCTTCAAATTCTTGCTGAACTAAGAAAACAACTAACTCAATACTGGCCATTTATTTTTCATGCCAATGCAAAACAACATTTGATCAATTAAGAAACACAAATACTGAAAAATGACTTGCAAATGTTTGTTCTTGGTTTCATAGTAAACTTCAGTAGTTCAAATGACATGTTTGCAGTAGGCTATAAGTAATTGAAGATTTTACAATAATTGACCCGGCACGTTTTTCATCACAATATTTTCATTTAGCCTAGTACAAAGTAAAAAAAAAAAAAAAAAAAAAGTAGGCCTAGCCTACAATCAACGTGTTCAAGTTTTAAAAAATGAGTTGATTCTTGTATTAGGCTACATAAAAAAAAGTTGAACATTGCTTAACTTATTCTGATGAGTTAAAGCAATGTAAAAACATATGTTTGTCATAACTTAGGCTATTGATCATATTATTTTTACAAAGTAATTATAGAAAATAATATTATACCAATTTGTACTGATGTATGAACTATTTCTATATATATATCGTTAACAGTGTGCTCTAAAGCAGTTTTTTTTTTTTTTTTTTTTTTGTCATTCATTGTATTGATTGCATCTGCATTTTAAACTTTATAAAAGTCTTGAACCACCATTACAGTGTATGTTTTTTTATTCGTTTTTTTGCACACAAGTTTAAATACGTTTCAACCGCGTTTTCAAACAGCGTTTTTAAATAACCACAGAAGTTAGATTAGGCTACAAGTCATGATGCGGTAAATATGTCCACGCGCAATGCGCGTTCACCTGATGAAGTAACCATGACAACTGTTCGCTGCTTGGGCACTTTCGGTTAAGATCGGTGTTGGACATGCATCAACAAAAAGACAAGTGTTGTCATTATTTATTTATGTCTAAAATACATTTTCACGTATGAACCACAAAAATATAGTTCGTGTTTAGTTTAATAAAACAAAAAATGTTGCGCGAGCAGAACAGCTCTGTTTAAAATTTCTTTTAAATAAAATAAAAAACCGACCCTCTAAAAGGCATTCAGTAATTAAACTAAAATTGACTCCATAATTAATATTTTCCTCAAATCGTTCGCTTTAGTTGTAGTTTAGTTTCTCGTGTGGAACACAATACACACCCACATGTCAGTCATTAGATCTCGGACACGCTATTCGCTGAGGGGCGCGGAGGGGGCGTGGCCTGTCTACCCAGAGACAGATGTGTGCGCTCCTCTGGAGTGAGAGCAGTGCAGAGATCAGTCCTCAAACAGAGCCTGATCTACTGATCTACAGCCTGCGCCTCACACAAGTCCATGTGCATGGGAAAATGCGCCTGTGCTGGGATGCTGTGAAATCTAACGCTCTCCACATGGATTCAGAATATCAGAAAGCATAAAAGAAAGAACTGGATTTATCCACTGTTGGACGTTTCAGATTGGACCATCTGTTATTCATATTCCACTGTGGAAGATGGATAGATGTCTGCATATTACTAGTCGCTGAGACTGGACTTCAGAAGGACTGCTGAACTGACCAGAGATTGATTTTGGGATCTTTTGGTTGTGGATGTAACAGGGAGCACAGTTTGGCTATTTCATCAGTCCCTCTGCAGGCTTAATCATGACCTCTCTAACAGGGAATAAAGACAGATCTGGGACCAGGAGTAGAAAACATGGGGTAAGATGTAGTATTATCATCATCATTATTATTTATTATTAGACTTTTTTTATTTTTTATTAGTATGAGCACATTCTTGGCAATAAATTATTTTCATGTGTGGAAAAGCAGCAACAACAAACTATTTGTAATGTCAAAGTCAATATACAAATTATTAACCACTTTTTACATTGATCATGTATGTAATCCAGACATTAATGTGTCAATCACTGTTTTTCATTATACTATAATTTCTTGCAGATGACCGATTCATCCCCTACGAAGTCAGCATCATTCTCTCCTGAAACCTGGTACCGAAAGGCTTATGAGGAGTCCCGGAGCGCCAGCCGCCCGGTCCCTGAAGGTGCCGGCTCCATGCCCGGGTCCTCTGGAACCCCTTCCCCCGGATCAGGAATATCATCCCCGGGCTCTTTCTCCGGTTCACCTGTTACCGTATCTCCTGGAATCAGTACCGGTTCGCCCGGTTCTTTAGGCGGATCTCCAGGGTTCGGCACTGGTTCTCCAGCCTCGGGTAGCGGGAGCTCACCTGGTTCTGAACGGGGGATCTGGTGCGAGAACTGCAACGCTCGGCTGGTGGAGCTGAAGAGGCAGGCATTAAAACTACTAATTCCCGGACCCTACTCTAGCAAGGTAGGCTGACATACAAAATCATGTAAGAATATTCCGAAATCAGTTTTGGACTTAATACATCATGCAGATACAAATGAAATCAGATCAGTCTTTCCATGCTGACGTGTGATAGTCCTAGATAACTCATTTGTTGCAGTGCGTAATTTTGGACATAGACAGTAGCCTACTCACAAATCTTGGATATGGCTAGATATGCACAGAAACCAAAACTTAAGATTTAAAGCGTGCTTCTATTAGAAAAAAAATGTGTGTCTTGCATTACAGTTAATCGATTTGTTACCTTGTCATATGTTATAAAATATATAAAGAGAAAGAAAAGCAGTAGCTTTGCATTAAACTGTGTGTAAGTGTTGCACATGAGGGGTGGAGTGAGACACTGCAGCATGTTGCAGATCCACTATATTGCAGTGCGAGTCTGAGATCATGATCAGCTTGGCCAAAGGGGTGCATTTAATTGCTGACTAACAGTCTTTTTGAATTACGAAGACTGTAAAGTGAAACAGATTGTGTAAAGAAACACGTCATACCATGATGTGGCTTTAGTGGAGAGCATGAGCGCGGAAAGAAGCGCATTTATGATTAACTATCCATAGCTTTGGACACCTGAGTTAGTACTGCAGCAATACTAGGTGTGGATTCCACAATAGTTTAAACCATAAGAACAGAGCAGCCTATACTTAAATATGCGTAATTGGATGCATGTGTGCGTAATATCAAGTTTTGCCGTGTGCTCAGGCAGCACGGTTCATTTTCAGCAACTAATACCGGGATCTGTGTATAAACAGACCAGATGTATGATTTACACCAATAAATAAATAGTGTACAGACAAACCATACTTTTTTTATGTTATTGATCAGTGGTTTTGTTTGCGTCCCATGGAAACCAAAGCAGAGTTGGTCCAATAATGATCCATTAAGAACAGGGGGCGCTGTGCTGTCACAAACAATGTTATATAGAGCTTCAGTAACAGCATATTATACCATGTTATCACTCTTGCGTTGTGCGCATTAGTATATAAATAAATAAATAATATATTTATATATACATATATGTATATATGTTTATTTACATATATATGTAAAAAGATAGATAGATAGATAGATAGATAGATGGATGCCCCATCTCAAATATTTGGTAGTGTTAAGAACTACATGATCACAGTTGCAATGCTTTCAGTTTAAGCTACAAACATATGGCATCCATTATGTTCATCATTTCGATAATTGCACCGATTATCCTTTCGAGAAAAAAAACTGTCCCTCACAAGTCCAAAACATCACATCTGCATTTACATCTCCTCATCATGCACTGTATAAGTTGATGTCACTCCTAATATAATTGCCATAATCTAAAAGTAGCATTTTGCTGTTTTTAAAGAGCACCATTGATCTGGTGTGGCCGCGGCTCGTGTTTCAGACCTGCTGTTGGTCTCCAGATTTTATGGCCAGTTCTGCCAGCAGCAAGTGACCTGGAGGTGCCCATTAAAATAAGCTGGAGGAGGAGGGGGCTGATGGGAAGGATTGGGGATCACGGGAGAGCAGGGTGGCCATGAGCACGCTCTTTAAGCCAGAGGCGATTTTTAAGGAGACATGACTGAGTGTTTGGGATTTTCTCTGTAGGATCTTCTCCAACATGCTGATTAGTGAGTGTTGAGACAAGAACTGAAGGGTAGAGCCTCATTGTGATATATGATCCTTCTGGACAACCACAATACGCTGCGTTCCATTGCATTATGGAAGTAATAATGTCAAATTTTGTGCAATAGTACAGAGGGAGGTGATAAAAATGGACTTTTCAGCAAATATAGTCTCACTTAGCCAGACCTTCAGACTAACGGCAGAAGGTCTTGACTAAATATCAGCTTTCATTTAATTTAAAGCAACCGATCACAGTTTGTTTTGTTCAGTATCATGTTTAGGGTTAGTGTAAAGTCAATGTCCCTACGATAACAGACCGGTGTGCGAATCATTCAAGAATACAGTGCAGGTTTACTGCAACACTGGTGCTGTGTACTTCACATACTTTTGAAAATCCAGCGTTTAGTTGATCCTGATAAGCGCTCATTGTCACAGTTGTAAACACGACAGCTTTCTTCTTCCATGAGGGGGTTTGGCTTTGTTTCCATGTGGACCGTTAAAGAATGCGACACACAAGTCTCCCGGAAATCTTGGAGAATTCAACCAATCAGATGACGACTTTGAAACATCTAAAGTGTTTCCCATTTTGTGTGCCATATGCATCAGACGTCTAGCCAACGGTCTGTTCCCGAGACAATTGAGGCTGAGACTAAAGCAAACAAAACTCAAAAGTTCCTACATTTTTTGAATTGGTAAAGTCAAGTGTGTAAAACATGGTAAATGATCCACTGTTGGTAATCTTATACATGCAGAATAAATGTTAGCATAACACAGCATCATCTATCATTTGCAATTTGGTTGCTAAAAGATTATTTGTTGACATTTGAACACAAAGCTTTCACGTCATCTTCCCAGCGACACACTTTTATGGTCTGAAGTGGGAATATCCCGCATCCAACTGTGAGTAGAACACAGCAGTGGTATAGCTCACAGAACTTGTGCTGGGGTTCGTCCCCTGGGGTTCGTCTTTAGATTAAACCTGCTGGACTGAAGCATGTTCACACACAACTCCCGTTTCCAACAGAGCACTGTTGCCACGGTAGCAACATGTTATGAGTGTGAGCTTCATACATATTTCACATTTAATGCTCGTTTTATGCCTCTCAGGTGAGCAAGGCATTATCATATAAAGAGGTCGCTTTTTTCACTTCGGACTAATAGGAATAGGAAAGGGTTGCTGACGTTGGCTCAATTCAGCAGCCGTTGTTACTGGTGGCTGGCTTTGTCTCGGGTGTAATGGTGTCACTAGGGCAAATATGAATACAGCTCAGTGATGAGATGAACAGAATATGCATGGCCCTGCTGGATTTGGTGTGCTCATCACAGGTTACTTCTTGTTGGACGTGAATGTGAATAATATTTTGTGGCTTTGCAGATTGTGACCTGATAGCTGCTTAGAACAATGGAGGATTGTTGACAGTCAATCCAAGTAAAAGCTGTTTATAGGTGGAGATTGCTTGGATTCTCAACAACATAGTCCGTTAATTTCTATTTTTTACACCTGAATGTCTCACAGCAGGTAATGGTTAGCCTTAAAAAACTGCTCTTTTTGTAGGTATGAAATGTTGAAAGGTTTTATTTTCACACAGAGATGTATTACAGCTTGAAGCTTTTGCAAGGCTTTGAATTCAGTGGTTTTTGCCTCTTTTGAACAAGTATTGGACTTTAGGCTTTAAAGTCTTATTCCCAGAGGAAACATGTCTCGGTAACACTTTAGTTCAGGGTCCAATTCTCACTATTAACTAGTTGCTTATTAGCATGCTTAATGATATTGACTTTTAAAGCACATATGAATGCATTATTCTGCATGACCATATTCTATATCTATAAACCCTGCACAATACCTAAACAACTAGCCTACTTTACTAACTATTAATAAGCAATAATTAGAGGTTTATTGAGGCAAAAGTCCTAGATAACAGTTAGTTAATAGTGAGAATGGGACCCTAATCTAAAGTGTGACCAATGTTTCTTATAAAATGATTCAATAAAAAATCTCAAAACACGAGACATTTATTCACATACAATGAGAGTATAGAGCTATAAAATTAATATGGTAGAATATCTGAGATTATTTGGTCTCAGAAGATATTCATGAGAAATGTTTCTGTTTATATTTTGATAGCAGAAAGCACAGCTTGAGATATTATTGAGCTTTCTTCTTAACTCGTTTTTTTTCTCAGGAGAAGCAAAAATAGTTTCTCTATCTATTCTTATTGAATGTGAGAAACACAACCCGAAATATTAAAGAGAATTCAATCGGTTACGCCTGCTGCCGAATGCCAACTTGAAGAAGTTGTGGAATATTACAGTGATTTTTGTCTGTGCGTAATTCAACACTTTCTCAGATCAGTATGATGTCGAACAGCATCAATGACCCATAAACACTAGTTTTACAGTGCCAAATGCAGCAGATGTTTAAACTGTATTTTTGCAGAGTGGGTGGTTTATTTTCTAGTGAAACCCAAAACTGTATTTCAAGAGTCCGGTCAGGTTGTTGCTGTACCCCATAATAACTGCCAGCACTTCCTCCAAAGCATGAAGGCCTGTAATCCGGCCCAGAACCAAGATAAGCTGAACCGAGCCGGATCGAAGTTCTCCATGATCAAAGCAGAACTGCTTTGAAGGAGGATATACCGGCTGGTTCTGCAGATCTGTGATTTTAAGGCAGCGGTGCTAGTTCACATTAGTCACTCGTGGCTTTATCACTGTGTGAAAATAGTTTGAAAGATTTCGACAGAATTGTGTAATGTACCTCTGGAGACTGGATGGTTTGATGTGTTGAATGTGTAGGGTTCAGTCCACAGCTGCAGTTCTGAGGATTGTGTGCTCACCAGGAAAGTATTGCAAGCATGTACACAGTTATCTTAACTGTTATCCAGTAAATCTCACTAGATACCTTTGAAGACTAATTTGCAATGCCAGGGTTAAAATGCATATTGTTTTTTTCATGGTGTCCAAATGAATGGATTTTGTGTTTGTTTAGTGGCCTTTTAAAAATTGAATTTCCATTTATTTTTCAAAGCTTTTTGCATACAGTTATTTACTATGACATTTCTGTCTAAATGCCAAGTAATGTCCTTTGTGCTCTGCTGACTGAAAGGATGATGAAAACTTAATATGAGAAGAAAAGTTCCTTAAGACTCCTAAAGATAAAATTATAACCATTATAACCATTAAATGAAATCAGAGAACTGTGAATATGTGTTAAAATATTAAAACTGCAGGGTACAAATCTCAAGTAAATAATTTATTCCAAAGGGGTTTGGATGACAAAAAAGTTTGGGAATCCATCTATGTAAGTGTTGTATCAACCTGAAGGGTTAAATCTTACCAGATACTGAATAGCTTAAACTCTATTCGCGTTCTGAGAGTTGTCATGACTGAATGTAAATAAATGGGCATGAAATATTGATTTTATTTCAATGATTTTATTGTGTATTGCATAAAGAAAGCATGATGTGAAGCCTAGTGTTTATTAACACATATGCCCAAGCTCATTTATAAACAGTTGCAGTAAACCATATGTAAACTATCTCTCATTAGCAGTGCTAGTCAGCATGAACTCCACTTTACCCTTGTTGTCTTACACCGCTGTGATCTCTCATGCGGTCACTGGTTTTACACACATGTGGAGAGGGCCATTCGTTCTGCTTTTAACCTGAGAAGAGGCCTCTGCCCCCCTACCGACTAACTCATTTTTTTTTATTGCCCAACCACATAACAACAGGACTGTTTCCTCCTCGGAGGTAGTAGATGTTGCTTGAGACCTCTTGCTTTGATGCTTTGAAGCCCTCCATCCTGGACTGACAATTACACTAGAATACTAGATGAAAATGAATATATTTGCACACAAAAGAAAATCTATACAGTAAATGTTAGGTCAGGTCAGGTTATTTTAGCTAGGCTAAAGTGTTTTGAAATTCCTCAAACCACTTAAAGGACAAGTTCGGTATTTTACACTTAAAGCCCTGTTTACAGATCGTATCTGATGAAATAGAACGGTTAAGATTAAAATTTGGACACATGCTGCTGTCCCGAGAATTTTAGGTTTATTTCACTTCCCCCCACCACCCCCACAATGGTTGTCTATATGCACTGGAAGATTCCGTCCTAAAAACACATTAAACTTTCGTTTACAAAGACGTGAAACTCACCGAGTGGTCAGGGGGTGTTCACTGATATGTTCCATCAAAAATCGCTGAAAAAGATGCATTCCAACAGGTTTTATCGTAGTTTTTGTCCAACTCCATTGACTTTAATAGGACGTGCTGTGAGACCGCAGCACCTTTACGGTATTACTCCGCCGCTTCTTCTTCTGCTTCTTCTGTGTATTCAATGAAATGCCCGTGGTTTGCTTGCAATTGGCAAAGGTGCATTATCGCCACCAACTGGGCTGGAGTGTCTATTATTCAAGCTCTCAACGGAAGAATCACGGGTGTGACGCGTTTGGCAAAATAGGTCCACAAAAGCGAAATAAACCTAAAATTCTCGGGACAGGAGCATGTGTCCAAATTTTAATCTTAACCGTTCTATTTCATCAGATACGATCTGTAAACAGGGCTTTAAGTGTAAAATACCGAACTTGTCCTTTAACAGACTCCATTAAAATGTATATATTTATTTAATATTTTAATATAAATTTAGGTTATATTTTTTATTTTATATAATACGTTATTTATATGTTCAAAATTAAGTTTGAAAATCTTCCATTGACAGCGTTACACTTACTGCTAAACTTGCATAATGAATTGTAATTGGTCTTCTTTCTTCCATCTATTTATTTAACACTATTCTTTTGTTGTCGCGTAAGCATTGTTTTTCATTCAGGAAATCTTGTTTTGTCTTTTTGCCTTGTCCATTTGTCTATGTCTAATAAAAGAAGACATGGTCTCCTCCATGGCGATAAATAGAGAAGCTTTTCTTTTAAATATTAATGCATGATCTCTATGTTGTTGACGGAAAAAGGCTTAAACCCCATATTTTAAAAGAACTTTAAAAAAAAATGCCTGGGGCACTTTACTTACTAGTGTTTTTGGCATGGCATGTAATCAGCTCAAGGAATTCAGAGAGATGATCAGATAGAGAACTTAGACGGTGGGGCTCCATCATTTGGTTGAGTTCAAGGGGAACGCACACCTTCTTGACACAAAGAGATGGGGAAAAAGAAAACAGATGGAGTCATTCATTCTAAAATGCCATGTTTTACAAGAGGTTTAAGTGCATTCCTCTGCAAAATCAACAAGGTTAAGAGGATGAGTGAGACCAGTATAGTGCAGACTGGGAGAAAAGCTGAGTTAATTATGCCGTGAATGACGAGAGAATCGTAAAGGTCAGGAGGACAGGAAGAAACAACCGAAGATGGTGTTAGATCAGCAGAGGTGAATTTTATTGGAGCTTTCTTTTGTTTTCTGACATTCCAGCTGATCTAATGGTTGTCTTGAAAAAGTAAACTGATAAAAACAATTGTTCTGATAGTAGAGTTTAAAATCTGTAAAAATTTGCCACAATAAAATGCATATTAGTTTTCATATTCACAACAGTGAATCACATTTATATAATAATTAATTTTAATATTTAAATTAATTTATCCGTCTCTCTGAGTTTTATCCCATTACTTTTATTTACCTCAAAGAATTGTGCTTTGTCATTTTAAATAGTTTATCAGAGCATCAGAATCAGAATCATCAGAGCAACCATGTTTAGAAGGTAATAAGTTCATTTAATAGTCAAAATTTGTTGGTTGCATCCGAAATCTCATATTCTCTTGTGAAGGTATTATTTGTATATAGTATGAATGTGTGTAGTATGAATGTAATCTGAACATACTACATCCGCAGTGAAATCATTAGCATGCGATGTGACCTACCGGCGTCAGTTGCGCTACTTCACTTCCATTCACAAACCCTCTCCCGTGACCTCATGAGATGGTAGTCAAAGTGTCCATCATATGCACTCTTCAGAATCTCCTTGGGAGTAGTAGGTCATTTTGCCCACTTTTTCATGAGTACTGTGAATTCGGACATACTTTTTTTGTTTGTCACATAGTTTTTTTCGTCTACTATATAAGTATGCAATTTCGGCTGCAGCAATTGTTTCTTGAAAAGATTTAAGCAATGTCCACACCATCACATAAAATAAAAGTGTTTATAGAAAAGCCATATTGTTGACCCTTAAATGATAATGTTAGGTGGCCATAACCTTGATAACCGGGAGAGTAGCAGCCATTTTGGTCTAAAATGTTACACCCCATTACATACATTACACCCATGAATTGAGGCCGATTAAAGTTCGGCTGCCTGTGCATATGGGTCAGAACACACACACACACACACACGCACACACACACACACACACACACACACACACACACACACGCACGCGCACACACACACACACACACACACACGCACGCACGCACACACACACTGTTTTATGAGTCTACGTGTGTATACAACTGCTTTTTGTATGTGAGATACATTGCCTTTGGTTCTGTAAAATCCAAAATTACACAGCAAACGATCTGATCATCCATGGTTGTTTCTAAAAAAGATTTGCAAGAGGAAGGGTTAAATGCACAATGTTTTTATTTGCCTTTGATGGTTTTTGACATGTAGACAGGCTTGTGAAAGTTGAAAGTGGTATCATGCTTTGCTGGAGGTCATACAGAAGAACAGAGTAGCTCGTTATTATGAATAAAGAACTGAATTAACCTCCAGATGAGCTCTAGCACGTGTCCAAATTATGATGTAGCACAGCGCTTTGTGGGATGTCAGGACAATGTCACCTTGCCTATTTCATCTCTGTTGCATGCACCAGTGGACCAGTACCTATAGCAACACACAGTCAGGTTCATCACACACATATTCACAGGGAAATAAGACTACCTTCATTTCAATAGACTTAGTTATTTGACAACCATGAGGTATTATTTTTCTACTTGCTAATGCTAATCAGAGACAGGTACTGTAGTATAGGCGCAATGACATCTTAATTTTAAAGAGCATTTTATTGGATAGATGAAAATTTAGGTTGATTTGTTGAGTTAAAATTTTTATATTTTGGGTCTGTTTTCCTGGGAAAAACAACAACATTATATATCTTACATACTTTTTTCCCCCCAGTGTTTTGGATTAGACTAGCATAAAGATGAACTTAATGCTAATAGACACAGACTAAAAGCCACTAAACTCCAATTTGGTTTTATTCCAATTATTTGTCAGTAATTTTTTCCATTAAGCTACAACTTGGCAGATCGCTTTTAAGACCTGTTCTTTCGCTCTCTTTTCTCTGTAAATCAAGCTTTTCCTCTTCCTTTTCTTGTTCTCTGTGTTTCCCTGTCCTATCTTTTTACCTCTCAGGTTGAAGTAATTAGTCGCAGGGTTTCTGAACAGCACTGCAGAGCACAGTAACCTTGAGCTGAGGGGAATGTGAGGGAAACGAGAAGCGAGAGCAGAGGCAGAGAACACTCAGACCTGAAGATTTGGGTCTGGGGTCTCAGAAGATGGATTACCTGCACAGCACAGAACAATTTATCAATGTCAGAGAGCGAAAGAGAGGGAGAGAGAGGGAAATGGGGATGAGGAAAGAGTGAGTGGAAGCAGAAAACTGGCTCATGGGAGGTCTGGCTCGATTCAAATCTAGATTCTTGAAAATTTACTGCACATACTCTACAGACACGAAAACGTCATTTAGTCACAGCACTACTGGGCTGCACTATTACTCAATGACAGTTTTCTATTGCATTTTATAAGTCTGCTACCATACTTTGCTGAACCTATTGCCCCAGTTTCAAACTCTGAATGTCCTAATCTGTAATTAATAATGGATTTCTGTGTGCAAGCTTGGATAAATTCAATTTAGTTTGTTAGGAACATCCAAATAGACAACTATTTCCTATGATGTAAATTGAAATTGGATTTCAGTTTCCTAAATTACCAGAAATTAAATTCTCAGTCTGTCTATATCTATCTCTCTATCTCTCTATCTCTCTATCTATCTATCTATCTATCTATCTATCTATCTATCTATCTATCTATCTATCTATCTATCTATCTATCTATCTATCTATCTATCTATCTATCTATCTATCTATCTATCTATCTATCTGTCTATTTATGTGATAACTGATGTCAGATGTTTAAAACTGTAATACAACTAAAGGCATGAGGCAAAGCTTTTTACATGAATATCTGACAAAAACATGTGTCAAACGTTTATAAATCTGTCTATAATCCTTAAAGAAACAGTTCACCAGAAAGACTTTTTTTTTCTCTCAGTCGCTTTGGTGCATTTCTCACATCACTATTTACATTTGCACAACAGTTAATGCAGTTCTCAAAACAATTAGTACAAACTGCAAAACCTAGTTGATAACCTGCAAAAGCGTGTCACTTGCTCAAAATGGAGATAGCTCATTCCTCAAAAGCAAGTATTCATGTCAATGAAAGTGTCAGTGTCATCAAGATGAAAAGTCCTGACACCATTGTTTATGAACAAGATAGTCAAATGGCTTTGTCATGTTTTCATTATGACAGTTTACTCTGTAGATGTTTTCCAATGCAAAAAAGTCAGATCTTGGTGACACTTCCTGAAAATGCTCAAGACAGCACTATATACTATTTGCACAGCCATTTGTAAAGTTACACATTACTGTATTTAGTGAGGTAACTGAGTACAAGACACTGAATATGTATGTTTCACATTTTTACTGCATATGCTCTATGCAATTCTAATTTGTTCACAGCATTGTGCCAAAGAAAAAATACACCCTTATTTACAACAAACATAAACTCCCTTTGGGTAGAGCTGTGCACAACTGGAAACAATATTGCAGTAAATATTGGAACATACAACATACATAGTACTGTAATCATTCATGCACATCTCAAGCTGAGATTCACCAGAGAGAAATTGTTCAATTTAGGAGACATTAAAAAAAAAAAAAAAAAAAACTAATTTTTTTTTTTTTTTTTTTGCTTGACAGATTTTGACAACTAGTTCAACATTTTTGTATGTAATGACTCAAGCAATGAAATGAGGACTATTAGTTTTATATGGAATGACTATTCAGCATTCACAAGTATAGTTAATTTTGACTGATATGACATAAGCAAATGATAATGTTATAAAACAGCAGAGAGTTGTATGAAAGCAATTGATGCATGTCCAAAAGCATTGGCAATTTGTTGGAAGGAATGAGAAACTGCTACTATGATGTGCACAAATGACTAAATGTTGTGGAGGTTGAACTAACTGTTGTGCAAATGTCAATAGTGATGTGAGAAATGCACCAAAGCGACTGAGAAAAACTGTATACTCACCATTTCCTAACTTACCATGTTCCAAACCTGTATCCTGTTATCTTTCCATATTTCTTTAACACATTTATTATGACATTAAATGACAATGATAATTTTGGGTGAACTACCACTTTAAATAAGAATTGGAATGCAGATTAAAGGAAAGACAAGGCGATCTGGCAGTGTAATGGTTAACTGAAACTGTGTTCTGGTTTATTTTTTGTTTCATAGCTGAGCGATCAAAGAATGACCTAATGGCAGCTTTCAGCTTCTGTCCTCTACTCCTGAAATACTCGCCTCTGTTGTGTTTCTCCACAGTATTGTTGTGTTATTTTAAGGGATAGCGCAGCCTCTGACTTCCCAAGTCAGCACTGACAGCCGTAGGCTGAGGAGAAGGGCCACATATTTGTGTGTGGGTTTGTTTTTAGGAAACAGCTCATGTGCGAGCGCTTCATATGCCAATTTGTAATTTTAAACAGAATATGAAAAAAAAGCAACGCCCACAGGCATAAAAATAGCATAAGCCTTTGATGACAACACAAAGACTCTGTGATTGAGTATGTGTTCATTTAGCAAATGTGCATGTAAATACACACTGCTGAGAGAGGCAAATTATATATATATATATATACCGTATTTTCCGGACTATAAGTCGCACTTTTTTTCATAGTTTGGCTGGTCCTGCGACTTATAGTCAGGTGCGACTTATATATCAAAATTAATTCAGACTGAGATGAACCAAGAGAAAACATTACCGTCTACAGCCGCGAGGGGGCGCTCTAGTTGGCGGAGTTGTTCAGAAGCGACACGGATGATGAAGAAAATGATGAGGAATGAGATCGCGGGAGCTTGGTGAACTTGTTTACTGGTAACTTGCTTGTTGGACTCGCTGGCTAATGTTAATTTAGCTTATTCAGCCTCCCAGATATTTGTTCTTTATGCTATTGTGTAGCTGAATAACGTGTGCAGTGCGTGTGCGGTGCGTGTTGCGGTGCATATGCTGTGCAGGAGCAGCACGCACTAAAGTGCTTTCACATAATCTGCGTTTGCAGTGCGTAACTGACCCGCGGCTGTAACCCCAAACACATTGTATTTCAAATCCAGAAGTTATCAGCAAATTTTATTTAAAAAAAAGAAAAAGTTTTTTGTCAGCATTGCGATTCTCTTTATACGTATAGGCTACTCTTTAATAGACGTATTCACGTTTAAACACAATTTAAACAAACTATTATTCAATGCATTACTTCTATATAATTATATATTAAGTTGCTCAAGCAAGTGGTAAAATATTTAACATGCACTTATATTAAAATCGCATACATTTTAAATTAAAACTTAAAATTGACAAAAACAGCAGACTCATACCCTTTCTTTTGCATAATTTAAATCTTTATACAATAAATCTTGCATGTCACAAATAACTTGTTTTTCCACCTCCACGAATGAGACGAGTGTTGTTCATTATGTCGCCTTGTTGAAGTAAATTGTAGTTTTCCTTGATTTACCAACGCTTGAAGTAAAAAGATGACTGTGAAAAATAGTAGGCTAGTATTTAATTAAATGCATTTATGATGAAATTACTACATTTTCATGTCAATCTGGTCAATCTGTATTCATTTTGACCACAAACCGTGTGCTGTCACTTTAATTCAGCGCGTGCAGCACAGCAAAAATAGACTCGGTGCGGAAACGATCGCTGCACTGCTGTATACGCACCGCACCTGGAACGGATCGACGGACTGCAACCGCGTGCATTGTGAAAGCTCTGACCTGTTAACAAGGGTACGGAAAAATATACGCACTACAAACGGAGTATGTGTGAAACGGGCGTTAATGTGTTACGTTAACATACTGGACACCTATTCAGCCTGTTGTTCTGTGTGCTACTGTGTAGTTGAATAACTTGCCTTTCCTGATTAAATGTCTGTTCTTGGTCTTGGATTTTGTGAAATAAATTTCTAAATAAATGCGACTTATAGTCCAGTGCGACTTATATATGTTTTTTTTCACTTCATGAGGCATTTTTTGACTGATGCGACTTATAGTCCGAAAAATACGGGTATATATATATAAAATATAAAATAATTAAATTATATAAATATATTTAATCTGTCCAATAATGTAATATCCAGCTTTTCACATTCCAGTCAAATCTTTTTAGGTTTTCTCTGAATATTGTGTTTCATTGTAACGTGTCGGTGTAGGCAACATGAGTAGGACTATTCAAAATTTACTTAAATAATGAACGCAGGAGATAATCGCATTACAAAAAGACAATAACCGACAGAGGACTGAATTGAACAGAGAATATATGTAGTAGCCTAACATAAACTAACAGGGACATGATCAGAAACCAAGAAAACTAAAACTAAACAGGGCAGGAAAACATGAACTAAAGGAAACAGAACAGTATAAGAGTCCAAGACTGAGACATTCATATTATGGAAGTTAATACTGTATGCATTTATAATATTGCAGAAGTCATGAAGTCTCTCCTGGTTGCTCTGTACGGGTTGGCTATTTACCAGCTGGTTTACTAAACTATATAAACTCTTCTCCAGCAGAGTATATTGCAGTTGTTTCGTCAGGGTCAGAATCCGACAGTGGATGAGGCGGTTTGTGGTAAAGAAGCATCAATTTGAGCGGTTGAGTCTCAGTGTGGGTTGTGTATTAAGCAGTGTGTTATCAATAACACTGCAGCTTGTCAGGTATAGAGTCACAGAGAGAGAAAGACACAGAGGAAAATCTCTCGGACAGTGTTATTCACGCCTGTTTACACAGGAAGGGCCATGCAGACCTTGGATCATTTGAAATACTCGTAATAAAATGCAGGGTTAATTGAAATTCACTGATCGGTGAAGGCAATGGAAAAGGAAATTAAAAAACCTACTCCGTCGAGTGATGTTTGACGTGCATCCTTTCCTCAAGCTTTAAATGTGTGGTTGGTGGAACATCAGACCATTTAAAGTCTGATAGAAATAACCCACAGAGCTCTATTGATGTAATATGTGCATGTCAGCTGTGGTTATAATATAGGAAACACGAGACTGTATGCATACTAACACTGTTGGACGTATCAGACCGCAACCCCCAGGGGTTCATTTGCAGGGTCCGTCTATCATAAATAGGCGGTTTATTCTTCAGTGAATGTGATTGTATTGAGAAATGAACAACACCTCTTCCCTACTGATCTCACAGTGGGCGTGTGTTTAGAGTCCTAATGAAACCCCACAATCTGCCCAATCAATCAGGGACGTGACAGGAAGACAAGACAAGCCCCCTCTCGCAGTCCCTTTTCTCTGTATTCCATCTCGCTCTGTCAAAGTCACTTATAAAAACCAGAAAAAAAGACATGTCCTCTAGTATTAGGTTGCTGCCCAGGTTTACCTGTTGTATTTAGCATTTACCGAAATTACTGCATCTACTGTAGTACTGCCAGTATATGTAACCATAAAGTAACCAATATGAACTTTGAGTAATGAATTACATTTAATCATTTAGCAGACGCTTTTATCCAAAGCGACTTACAAATGAAAAGAGCAATAATAGCAATTATACTAACAATAGGACAACAATATGCAAGTGCTGTGACTCTTCCAAGTTTAGTCTAACGCAGTATATGTTTACATTTCCAGCATTCGGTTACAATAGCCTCATTAGGTTACAGTGTAATGAAGCAGCATTTTTGAGGTTGGCACCATAAATAATGTGTAACATCCCCACAATTCCTTATTACTTGTTTACTGAAGGAGACTACGTGGAATTGCATGTCCAAATTCATTCTGGCTGAGGTGAGAGGGAGAAATGAGATGTGAGTTGGCTTCTGTTGTCTGTTGAATTTGTATGTTGAGCCAGAATCTTCCCTGCCTGCCCACAATACGAAGATGACCTTGGCCTGTGCCATAAAAGCACAGATGCATTTGACAATTTACCTTAAGCTTTCAAGAAAGAGTAATTAATCTCTATAGCTGATGTATCATTTCAGGACGCACATGCTTTTCATTTCTAAATGGCGGTTGTTAATCACTCCTGGTGTCTGTTTGGCGCTCTCACCCCGTCAATGAAAACACTAGAGAGAAGATGATTGACCGTTAACAGTGTCTAGTGAGAACACATTCATGACTGATCTCGTATTGACCCTTTCTACTCGGCGCAAAAGGGATTGACAGGCAAGATTATGTCCTCTCCCAAACACTCCAGTGCTGATCCTCGTGTCAGTAAGTGATATTGTCTAAATCACTCATCTCTGCCCTGACCCCCCGGCCCGCGCAAACAAACACACATCGTTACGTTATTTGTCGAGGCTTGTTTTCACCGGAGATCGCCCTGCCGCATCAATCCAGTCGGGTCACTGTCTGTAAATGTATGTCCTCACTGGGAAGTCCAGCACTCAGCTGAGATTCATTAATCTATTACTGCAAATTGTGTTAGGAAAGACGAGTCTGTCTCCTATCAATCAGGCCGAGTTAACTCAAACAACTAGAGGAGGGTTTGTTGTTGATAAGACATCTTGTTTGTGTTCCCTCTGATTCAGTTAAGATTATCTGTGTGTGTGGCTTAATTGATGCTATTTTTCAGCATGGACAACCTCCTTCATTCCTGCCAATGAAGAAAAGATCTTATAGTGATCCGAAAGCACTTTGGAAAGCCCAAGAAAGGAGACAAGTCTATAAACTGTGGATGAACTGAAGACCGCTATTCTCGGTTTATTCAATTATCTTTAAATTGACTTCAGACAAATTTACTGCCCTGACACCAAACGTGACCCCACCGAGACTCAGTGGGACACACAGTTCAACCACAGAGGAATTTAGCCTCAAAAACGTGAAGATCTGTTGTTTATTTGGAGTCTGGTAGAACGATAGGCCTATGTCTTGAAATTAAGAGCTTTAATCAGTGTTCTCTCTATTGCTTGTATCAATGGAAGCCCGCATTATCTTTACTTAAGTTAAAATAGTTGGGGCGTCATATATTGACGCTTTTGACATTTCGTCTACATCGAACGCACATGGCACCCTTTAGCGTCAATATGAGACGCAGATAGAAATGGGCCAGAAGGCGCCTCCTATCGGTCTAACCCTATCCCTACACTACACCTAAACCTACCCATAACCGAACAAAGCTCTGTGCGTCTAATATTGACGCTAAAGGGTGCCATGTGCGTTCGATGTAGACGAAATGTCAAAAGCGTCAGTATTATGACGCCCAAGGATGAGAATGCGTTGGCATTTTCTTAGCTGTGCCAACTTTTGGAAATTACGTTGATATTTCCTTATCCCAAGAAAGATTCTTGCTGGACTACAACGATTGGCTGCCAAACATAACTTTCATTCAAATTCAACCATTTATTATTCTTGTTTGTCTTCTTGCCCACATGGTTTTTGTCAGGTGGTGACATTTGTAGTTTGAATGATTGTAGGGCCAGTTTAAAAGAGATTACCTCTCTGCATGGCTGTTTTAACATGACTGCGAAGCACCTGCGCACAGCACAAAGCCATGTAGTATTTTCTGTTCATTATTTCATCATTACTTTTACCTGTTCCTAATGTCTTTTCTGTAAAAATGTCTCATTTGTAAGTCGCGTTGGATAAAAGCATCTGCAAATGAATAAATGTAAATGTGATAGCAAAATATGAATTAATAAGAAAATGAATATTCAATTTTTGTCCTTAAATATCAGTGTGGTTATGGCCTCGATAATATTAAATTTGGATATAATAGGGTGGATACTATACAAATTTGGTTTGTTTTTCAACATATTTATTCATATATTTATTGCCTCAAAATAGCAACACGCCAACAATGCGCCAGAACACACCTCGTTTTCAGACCAGCACGCCCATGGGCGCACAAATGGGCGCAAATGCACTTGCTATTTAAACAACGTGGTGCAGGACTGCGTCGGACTGAAACTAGCAAAAAACATTTGCGTTGCGTTTGGCGCTGCACTGCGCCGGGTGTAAGATAGGGCCCATTGTCTGTTTTTAGGACTGTAAGAATTAATATTGAGATTGTTCAAATGGAGATTGCAAGTAATTATCAAATTGTTTGATTTTACTCATCCCTAATGCGTTTGATGCTATCAGTGTTGATTAATATGCATTTTTCAGTGTAAGCACATTGAACACACCTATTACTGAAGCGAAACTGATCTGTGATTGTATTACTGGAGCCCCACTAGGCTATAGAGTGTATTCCATAGTGTGCACTGATCTCGTATACGGCACTGGTGCACCCTCAATGTGCAGCCAGCTGGAACTTATTACAGGACGATAAAAGCAGAACTCTATGACTAGCTCCATTTCCTGTGTCAGATCCCTGGGCTGTTGCAAGCTCTAATTTCCTATTCATCCCTCCTCTGAGGGGTGCAGGGCCAAAAAGAGCTGCTGGCCAAGCGTGGATTTATGGCAGTTTTCTGGCAATGAGATGCAGGTAGATAGCATTTGGTGGAAAGGAGACCTAGGCGATTGTGATCTCATTTTTTCCCATTCTCCATCTATCTCTCGTTCCTTATCTGGATTTGTAAAGCAAGCAAACAAACATCAGGGGTGTCGACATGGATTTGGTTTGAAACGCATTTCTTTCTTTTTTTGATGAGTCCCAAATCGGTGTCTCGTACGAGAGTGGAAAATTTACCTGATGACGAGAAACATCTGCAGCCTGTCCCATCTCATTATAGGATCGTTGGGGTTTTTACTCTTGTGTAGCGTATAAATGACACGCAATTTCTCTCTGCAGGACGCACGTCTCACCCATCACTAGTATGGATCGACATGTCAAGACTTCAAATGAGGCATGTGCTGTGTCCTCATGCATACATTAGCATTATCTCAACACCAACCATTTTTCATTGACGGCGTGTGATTGAAAAGGTTTGCTGCAGCAGAAACCATATAAGAAACAGAGGTTGGTTGCACTAGTAAATTACAGCCAAGCCTAGTTGCAACGTAAAGATATAAAATATTATACAAATATATTTTTGTGTTGGACCAATAAAGTTAGTTGAAACATGACTCTATCTATTAACTAAATATTTACAGAAGCCTCCGACCAGGAGTAATGGCAGAAAATTGATTGAATTGCATCAATAGCCCTTTTGCCCTACAAACTTCTGTTCTTAAGACTATATGATGATGTTGACATTTATAATCATTTACATTTTAAGAGAGAGAGAACATTATGTGAATAAATGACTTGTTAGCGGCTCTTCAACACGAACCGGATCTAAACAGCACACATCCATGTTCATGGCAATAGTCATCATTTTTTATCATAAGTCATTTCTTATATTTTTCTATCAGTTTTTAATTTATTGCTATTAGTTTCAAATATAGTTTCTGAATTTAATTTATAAAATACTTTTACGGCATTTTATGATTAAGTATCGTATTTCAGTGGAAACGTATTTTTTTCTCCATAAGATACGTAAGGCAAAATAAGTAAGAATCAACCTTAACAGGATCAACTGAAACTTCTGCTCACAAATTTGGGTAGAGTTAAAACTATGAAACTAGCTAGTAGTTACTAAACCTCTAGTGTGAACTTTATGTTCCAATTTAAGTAAGAACTTACAAACGGCTGGTGCAACCCAACTTTTTGCAGAATAAGGGTTACCATCTAGATTTTAGCTGCACCCAGCACAGTAATGAGAGGAAGAGACATCACTGCTGAATAATGAGCTCAGAGGCTCATATGGATTTAGGATACGGGAAGTGGCTGAAGTGGACCTAAATCGCTCAGATAGAATGACCAGGCATTAGTGAGCCAGCTAAATAAAGTCTGTAAGTTTCTTTCTTTTTGATTGTGCTCTTTCCCATGTGGGCTTAGGCGTAGATTTGTGGAAATGACTCTCAATAGCATGTATGAGCTCTTTGAGGACCTCCATGTCAGCAGCTAGATCCAGATAGGTTTGGATCAACAGTAAAAGTGAGGTGATTTTCTCTAAACCACAATCCTCTTTGCTAAGGCAGCTGGGTTTGTGAAGTATAACCAGAGGTAAAACCACACTTAAGTTTTGTGTTCAGTGTAAAACGGTTCAAAAACCTTCTTGTTAAAGCTGCTGTGAGCAGTGTTAGCCATCTTTCTAACTTCCACATGCACTCTTTCATTTCAACCACATGCAGTCTCTCCAAAACATGCTGAATGATTGGCAGGCTGAGACACACCATTGTAATTATATTGTTTAGATATGTTGGTTTATATTGCTTAGAGGTTTGCCATTAAAGTTTAATATAGTTCTTGATTTGTTTATTTAAATAAAAATGCTTGTTTAATGTAGTTATTTTACATTAAAGGGGTGGTATAATGCCCTTTTCACAAGATGTAAAATAAGTATTTGATGTCCCCAGAGTGTGTATGTGAAGTTTTAGCTCAAAATACCCCACAGATATTTTTATACAGCATGTTAAAATTGTCCATTTTTGAGGGGGAGCAAAAACGCACCGTTTTGTGTCTGTTCCTTAAAATGCAAATGAGCTGCTGCTCCCGGCACAGAGGGCGGAGTTTCAAGAGCTTGCACTCACACAGACATGCACTGAAAATTTCCAAAACCTTTAGCCTTTTATGTTCAAACCGGATTCAGACAATGATGGAGAGACTCAAGAAGAGGTGACAATAATGTTGAATGCAACAGGACGTTTCTGAATGGTTAGCTGATGAATTTATGTAGCTTATGTGTAGTTATCTTCTAGTCATTGATTAGCATATTCTGTCTTGATAATCTAAATCGTGTTCTGGGGGCGGGGTTTATGTAAATTTTAGGGTTGGTGATGTCACTAACCCGGGAGGAATGTCGTGTAGTCCCTACCAGCCGTTTGTTAGTCCATAAAAAGCTATTTCTTTAAAAGCAAATATCTCCCTTTGCTTCAAACTTTGAGCATTGTAACTTTGCAGATGTTGTTTATGCTCAAACAGCAACATTACACACTAACTAAAGTTAAAAAAGTGAAATCATAATCAACCAGCCCTTTAATTTCACTAATTATTTCGCATGACAATGTGCTGCTACTTTGCACAGTTCTTCAGTTCAGACAGTGAAGCAAGAAAGTTAATGTGTTAATTTGTGAGAGAAAAGTAATTACACTCTTTATATGATGGAATTTAATTATCATTGAAGCATGAAAAATGAAATATCATACAAACATTAACGAAAAGACCATCAGATGACGGCAGTAAAACATCTTTGTTGCGTAAGTGTGGAGAAAGTTTGTTAAAACATAAATTGTGAATTATTGACCATAAGTTATTATTTTTCTTTTTAATATTTTTTTTTTTACAGGTTACAGGTATAGGTTTTCTGAGGCTGTTTAATTGTTTACTTAGATTTCAATTTAGGATTGATATTTTCGGTATTGATCCAACCTTAATACATAGTCATTGTTATTATCATTAAGAGGACCTATTATGCTTGTTTTACTTTTTCAACTTTTTAAGTGTGTAATGTTGCTGTTTGAGAAAAGACAATAACTGAAGAAACGGAAGGGCTTAAATACACAGGATGATGAACATAATACAACAGGTGAGGTGTGCTCTAATAAATTAAGCAATGCCAATCAAGTAAACAGGAACTAAACACACTGGAACTGAACACAGTCAAAATAAAATATCAAAATAAAAGTCCATGGACAAAGATATACAGAGAATTTGTGACAGTATTCATAAAAGAATCCTGAAAATGTATCAGTTTCCACAAAATTTTTAAGCAGCACAACTGGTTTTAACATTGATAATGATAAAAATAATAATAATTAAAAAAAAAATCTTAAGCAGCAAATCAGTCTTAGAAAGGTTTCTGAAGGATCATGTGACACTGAAGACAGTAATGGTGCTGAAAAGTCAGCTTTACATCACACATACTCGGTTATTTTAAGTTATTTTTAGTTTTACTGTGTTTTTTATCATAAATTCAGCCTTGGTGAACATAAGAGACATATTTCAAAAATAATAGACCCCAAATATTTAAACAGCATATGGTTGCGTACCCTGCAGGAGGTGATGTTAAATGTGACTACATGAATCTGAGTCATACAGCTGATGGAAAGACTGAACAGACGTGGAAACATTTCAGTTGTTCAGTGGTAACATTTCATCCGCAATAAGTTAGTAACAAATGATTACCATAAAAAAAAAAAACATGGCACAAAACTCAACTCTTAATGAAGAAAGTTCAGCTTTCAAAAACACGAGCCATTTAAGAAAGTTGAAACTAAAAAATGTTCCTTTCTGTTTTTGTGTTTGCATCTGGGCTTGCATCCATTTCTAGCTAATGTCTTGGAAAAGCAAGTTTAATCAAGAACCATGTTGAATTTATGACTCTCTTGGCTGAATCAACTTGAACGGGTGTTGTTGCATCAGTAATTAGCCTCAAATAATGCCTATATTTATTTCTTAAAGAAATAGCTTGCCTGTTATTTCTTATATTAGCACATTTCAGACAACTCAGAGGTGAGGAGCATGTAAATTTACCAGTGGATTTAATATTTTAGAATATGTTAGGATGGATTAACATCGCAGCACATGCAGATTAAGGGTTCAAGAAGGAAACAAGCATGCAGGAGTTTTTTGTTATGAGATTATGAAAAATGTGTTTTTGCAATTTCAAACCCTATCGTATCCCCCAGAACACTTGGAATAAATGGCATGGGATCAATAGTTTTGTGTCTTTTTAAAAAGACTAGATGATCGTTTTTTCACTGCCATTATATGAATGAGTGTGAGTGCAAAATATTTTTTTTTTTATCTCCTTTTGTGGCCCATAAAAGAAAGAAGGGCATACAGCATTAGAACAACACAAGGGTGAGTCAATTATGGCTTAATTTTAGGGTGAACTATCCCTTTAAAAGAGTCATTTTAGTGAATGAATTCATCATATAGTTCATGTAAATGAACAATTCACTGATTATTTAAGTAATTAATACTGTTTTCCAGTATTTATTGTAAATTTATGTGCAATTTAATACCGTCATTAATTTAGATCTTTATTATTTTTGTTTCTGAAGAAAACTAATCATAATTTGACTATATAAATGTTTTATTTATAGATATATAGAGATACTGTCCCTTTAAATGGCTACTTTCTGTTGACATACAGTATGTAGTGTAATTACTATTGAAGAGCAGCTTGAGTTTAACTTCCAATTGGTGTTGAGCAGGTTTTGGGTCAGGATGTTCATGTTAAAATGGATCAGGTTTGTTTGGATTGGGTTTTCAAGCTGTGTGCAGTTTCAAACCTTCGCTTGTCCATTCAGTTTGACAGTTATTGACAGCACATATGCCTTCATGCCTACACTACTTGCTGTCTGAAGCTCAAATATGCATATGGGACTACTGTATAAGCGTCCTGTGTGCTCTTATCAATAGCTGTCTGTCTGTCCCTCCTGATTCGCGACCTGGTCCCTGCAGAGAGCTCTTAGTTTGTTGATGTAGGATAATTGTCAAGGCAAAGAGGTGAATTAGGGATGTCAAACTAAACAGCGTCTTTGTGAGGTTTATGGATATGTTGTGTACACTCACAAGAGCTTCTCAGAGGAAGGTGGAAATGTAATGAATGACCAGTGAAACCTCCATATGAATGAAGCCACTCACAAAACGAACACCACATTAGCCAAAAGCAACATCAGGTAATATGCTGGTACTTCAAAAACTGACTTTGTCCTTACATCGCTCTCCAGGTTTTTACATGTTTAGTTTACAGGATCTTGATGAAGGAAATACATCTGCAGAGTTTAGAGGCTTTTATAAGATTAAGACATATGACCTAGCAATGAGAGCAAGTTTTTGCTTTTAGTTTCTAGTGGCATAAACATTGAGTTTCTTCTGCAAACACTCACTAGAGGAAAGCTGGCCAAACAGTTGTTGTTGTCAGGAGTGTGTGATCATACTGGTCAATTTCTAAACTGATTTTATCAGCACAAACTAATATGATACATGGACATTTAGTTTTTTTTTTTTAAATACGAATATATTATTTATAAAAAAATAACGTATTTTCAGTTTTAATTGTAATTTTAGTTATAGTTTTGTTAAGTTAATTTATTATTATTTTCAGTTTAAGTTTTTCATCTAATTCTTATATTTAATTTTATTTATTTATTTTAAATTTTAGCTTTATTTCAGTTTACAAAAAGAACAATTTTGGTTACACTTTATTTCGATTGTCTACTTTGGACATTCTATTAACTATAAAAGTAACTTTGCAACTACACGTCAACTAACTGAGCAACTGTGAGCAAGTAAGACATGCTGCTCCTGTACAATAGCGTACATGAATTACCAGTAGCAGATCTATACAGGTGGAGCTGGGGAAGGCGGAGGGTTTCTGAAAGCTCACTGTAACTGCTACAGCAAATGCTGACCGAGTATTTGAAGGTTGAGCAGTGAGTTCATTGGCTACTGATACAGCAGGAACCAATCAGCTGTGGCCTATAGAGAATGATGCGATTGCAAGCAGATTGAGTTTAGGACCTATCAGCCTGCGCCATCTAGAGTTTCAAGACAGAACTTTGTATTTAACAACACTAGCATCATGACCAATATAGTTCAATCTGGAAATGTACTTATTGCTATCCAAAACATCTTATTGCTAGCTGCTATCCATTCATATAGGGGTACGCCAAACAAAAAAAGTCATTTTATAATCTTATTTCTATATGTGTATGTATGTTTTTGCAGTTACACTTTATTTTAAGGTGTCATTGTTACAGTGTAATTATATATTTAAGTACTGAGTAATATTAAGCAACTACATGTACTTACTATAGGGTTAGGGTAGAAGTAGGATTTGGTTGAGGGTTAGTTGCATGTAATTATGCATAATTTACTGTTAAAACTGTGGTTAGTGCATGTAACATATGTAACAAGGACACTGTAAAATAAAGTGTTACCGTTTTCTATATGTGCATGTATGTGACTATCTCTTCTGTAAAGCACTTTGTAAACACGGTTTAAAATTTGCTATATAAATTACGCTTTACTTACTGAAGTGATTTAAAATGAAGAGAAATGTCTTTATTCAAAGCATTTCTCGCTATCACATCTAACTTTCCCCCGAGTGCAAACATGATGAGGGTTAAATAGGTCACAGAATTTTAATTTGTTTTAGGCATCACCACTGAAGCTCTCCTGGGCTGGTTCATTAAAGGGTTAGTACACCCAAAAATGACATTTCTGTCATCATTTATTAACCCTAATTTTTTCCAAAACCTGTATGACTTTTTTTTCATCTGTAAAAAAAAAAAAAAAAAAAAAAAACTCTCACTGTTTACATTTTTTGCCCATATAATGACAATGAATTTGAGATCAGTTTTAAAATACCAGCATAACTGTGAAAGAGCCTTTTGTCTGAATGAAATGTTGGTATTGGCGTGCTCATATAGCGGGTAAGCAGCATATTATTAGTCAGATGATGTCTTGTAATTGTTGATTGAAAACCAGTGAGCGAACCAGACCATGTTCCATAACAATGACTTTGCAGCGCTGAAATGTTTCCTGGATCCATTTGAATATCTATTGCGTTTTGTACAATGTCTGAGATGTGTGAAGCACAAAATGTATTTTTATATCAATTTGAGGACTATATGTGTTGTTAGCCAGTGTATGAGCTCATTCTGTACCAACCCTGGTGAAAAAAAAAAAAATATATATATATATGCTAAGTATCCCTGCAGCCAGACTAATTATCAGTATACTTCAAGTGTGTTAATGATTAGTTAACTTGAAGTGTGCTATTTTGAAACAACTCATTTTGTACTAAGTATTTTTTAGTTGTAATTAAATTGTAGTAAAGCATAACTTTAAGTGTATTTAGTGTACGTTTGTTAACTAAATTGGACCAACTTCAAGAATACTTGAAGAATGCCTGTGTAGGGACTAATTACAAGCTTAATTAGTGATATTAAAGTGTACTTTATTTGTGTTACAAGTACATTACAAATTCATTACGAGTGTCTTCGAAAGATACAAGCAATGTATCATAAATGTATTTTGGGCATTTTCACCTTTTATTAGGATAGGACAGTAGCTAGACAGGAAGTGAGGTGGGAGAGAGAGAGAAGGGATCAGGAAAGGTCCACGAGCTGGGACTCGAACTCAGGTCTCCTGATGCACATATTGGCACACTTGCCCACAAAGCTATCGTGGTTTGATATATTATAGAAAAAAGTATAGTATGATTAATGCCGGCTTATTCCAAATACTACAAATTGCATACTTTGTCTTCAATAACAAATGTACATTATTAGACAAATAAAACTATCTATAGTTTTTACTACAAATACTACAAATTGCATACTTTGTCTTCAATAACAAATGTACATTATTAGACAAATAAAACTATCTATACTTTGTACAAAATACTATTGTATACTATATGATTTGAAAGTATACTTTCAATGCATTGTCACAATGATAATTTCCAGCACACAGTTAAAATATACCTAAAATATATTTTTAATAAAGTGCAAATAAATACACTTTTAAAAAAATAAACTGAATTTTCACTTCAAGTATTTTTCTAAAATATACTAAAGTACAATTATTTTAAAGTGTGTTAAAAGTTGGATTGTGAAGATAGGTAAAAGCATGATGCTAATATACTTTTAATATATTTAAAGATAGTACAATTTTTGTTAGTATATTTGCAATGTACTATTGAAAAAGGGAATATATTTCAAATACAATAAAGTATACTTTTTTTTCTCACTAGGGCGTATTGCTGATTGCAACACAATATCAGATATGTTGAACTGTTTCTAGTTCACAGCCAATGCCAAGACTGCTTAGAAAGCAGGACAGTATATCTTCTGTTCCTGCTCTGTAGCTCATGACTTTTGCCCCTCCTCCTCTATGTTTGTCCCAGCGGGACGGTCCATATAGACGATGGTTAATTGATTCAGTCAGGGCTTCTGCTAGCAGTATTAATGACTTCAATGTTTTCATAACCAGCCTGATAATGGCTGCCGTTCTCTCTGGTTCCTGCTAATGAAATAAGGAATTGACTAGTGAACAGGAAACCAAAGGCTCTGGAAACAGGCCTAACTTTTGCTCATTTGCTTTGTCCTCTAAAGCAAATGTGAATGTGGTTTGAGACTTGTCCGGTGACAGTGAGTAAATGCTTCCAATGAAGACCTAATAACCAACAAGACTCTAATTCGACAGACACTGAGGAATATAAGCCATTTCTTCAGACTTGGATCCAGTTCCCATCATGATGAATGGTAACTAGCCAATCAACACTTCTGTGAAGCTCTCATCTGAAGTGTCTTTAAAGCAGAGCGCTGGACCGGAGGGCTTCAGTCCATCTGGCAGTCTTAAGAGTCCTCTTTCACCCTCTCTCAGAGTCTCTTTTTGGCTGGAGAATGAATGGCTACATCCATTAGAGCGTTTTAGTCTACATGGTTCTGTTCGTCCTTCCAATGTAATCTCAGTGTCCATGCAGTTATAGTGCTCTCGAGAGTGGGTAGGGTTTATTCTTATAAAGCTATGTAATGTAGTAGGTATTGATGCAAACACTGCAAAATGTTATAGACGTTGCACGGATGTGTCTTGAATGAATACAAGTAAAATCTGATTCCTTTTGGAACCCTAATGGGGGTTATTAATGCTCACCCCTTCCCCAACAATTTTCTGGATAGTTGCTAGGGTCACTGAGGTGGGAAACATTTTTATTTTGTGGTGTGTCAGTAGGAAATATCAGTTTACATTTCCAAACATTCTTTTTGCCATTAATTGTAATAATCCAGTGAGATTTGTGTATGCACAAGGAATCTGACAACAGCCAGGATGATCTGATCTCACCATCATCGAGTCCGTCTGTGATTACATGAAGAAACAGAAAAAACTGAGACAAATTAAATCCAGAAGAACTGCGGGAACGTCTCCAAGATGCTTGAAGAAACCTTCCTGCAAAGCTACCTGAACAACTAAGCCGAGTGTACCTGTACAAAAGCCGTTTTAAACGCAAAGGGTCGTTACACCATATATTGATTTGAATTAGATAATAGAAGTTAAGTTGAAAATTTGTGATTTTATTTTTGAAAGCATTATTATTAACATGCCAAATACTTTTGCACAGTACTACTGTATATATATATACATATATTTGTTTGCAGAGATTTATGCATTTGCCAGATGTTTCACAGTCTCCAAAATATCTTTTTCAGTTTCATACATTCCTTGGGAATCGAACCCTTAACCTTGGAGTTGCTATCACGAAGCTCTATTGTTTGGCTTACAAAAAGCTAAATCAATTTAATTTAATTACTTTCATCATATTTTAGTCCATAACTCTGTAACTGTAATCAAAAGCAGTAAAACAACAGGTAAAAACAGCACTGAAAATATTGAATGTACAATTTAATATACATTTTATCACAATATTTGCCTCTTCAATTGCTTCATAAATATTTATTCAGTATGAATATGTAGTACATTCCACTTATACCCAAGCCTTCCATAATTCATGTCCGATCTTTAAATGGCTCAGTGCAATTGGATTTTATGATTTTCTTTGACATTAAACACCTCTGGTTACTGATTATCGCATTTTATTTGGAATATGATCATCAAATTCTCATATTAATAAGTGAAATGCTTGCAAGCAGCACTTTCCATTTAGATTATTTTTCCCTGTAAGGCATTCACTGTGATGGTTTTTGCCAAGCAATGTCTGCTTATTTTCTGGTTATGATTGCTTGCAAAATGTAAGAGAAGTTCAAGTTATTTTTCCTTCAAATTCGATTTGAGTTCACTTTTTTACAGTTAAAGTCTGCTATTTTTGGTTATTTTGGTTAAGTCTTAAAGTGTCACGGCTTAGGATTTGGTATTTGGATCCCCACCCTAAAAGAAGAAATATCTGCAGTGGCTTTGCATGAATTACAGAAATGCAGGTTTCTGCTGCCGCAGTTGTAAAAGCTGAACTTCAGATTCACCTCCAACCTGATAAATCCACATTGGTTGTTCGTTTTTTTGTAACATAACAATGCTTGACATAAATTCAAAGACAACTAGCTGTATGATAAACACTTTGTGTCTATACTAACAGAACTTCCAGTGTGTGACTGATCATTTCCTGTCGGCCAGGGAAGTGGAGGTCAGTGTGTCAGTGGGGTCAGCAGACATATTCCAGATCACTTCGGTCTGCCTTCTACAAATATTTATACATCAATACATCAATATTTCTGTGCAGACTAATACATCACATGCAGCTAGACATCCTGAGTGAAGTAGGGTGCATATCATATCTAACTAGTTCATACACTGCCATTCAAAAGTTTGGGGTATGTTTAAAAAAAATGCTAACCATGGCTGCATTTATTTGATCCAAAATACAGTGAAAACAGTAATATTGTGATTTTTTTTCCTTCTATTTAATATATTTTAAAATGCCATTTGTTCCTGTGATGTTAAAGCTGAATTTTCAGCATCATTAATCCAGTCTTCAGTGTCACATGATCCTTCAGAAATCATTCTAATATGATGATTTGCTGCTCAAGAAACATTTCAATGATGAAAGCAGTTTTGCTGTTTAATTTTTTTGTGGAAACCATTATAATGTAGCGCTGTAATGTAGCTTTTAAGTCTCAATCGAAAACAATACACAGATGGGATGAAACAGAATGAATGGAGTTCAAAAATGATTTGAAATAGAAATCCTTAACATTATAAATGCCTTTACTGTCACCTCTGATCAGTTTAATGCATACTTGATGAATAAAAGTATTACTTTCTTTTTTATATAAATCTCAAATATTGAACAGTAGTGTAAAGCAGTTATTTCTTGCTTTTTTTAGTTTAAAGGCTGGTGGGACATTAAAGATGACAGACACAATGATGTCGTTATTAAGTTTCTCAGACGATCAGTTACACATCCCTCTCAAACTATGTTTATGTCAACCCTCAAACAAATGAACTGTGAAGGCAAATGACAAGAAGAGAAATGACAAGACATTAAAACACTACTAGACTGAATCCAATTAATTCAAACATTTTTATGCAATTTTATTAATCTATTTATGCAATCCATTCAATATTTGAATGTTGAAATACTTCATCCTCATAATAAGCTGGAACTATATATACACTGTGCAAAATGAAGCAAATAGAGTTTGTGCCTTAAGTGAAACCCACTTAAATGCAAACCGCATTTCCTTTGTATGGACACCGACCAGAAACGCATTACAGAACGACCAACGTCTTAGGTCTTACTTTTATAGAGGTACAGTGCTGCCCTGTTAGCTTAAGTTTTACTCTATGAGAGGAGATCCGCAGAGGTCACCGTGTGCATTGTATGGGGCAGAGGGGATGCTGGGAGAGGAGGGGAGGGATACACAAAGCAGCTTGTGTAAGATGAGAGTCGGTCTCTAGATTTACACTGACAGCAGGAATGTGTGGTTTTAATCAGAACAGACCTTCAGTCTCTCTCCTTCAGTGACTGTGCTCGTGCACGGGGCTTTGATTTGCTGGACCGCTGCCCTGTGCCCGGGAGGGGGGCAGGTAGACCCGACGGGGAGGTACAAGGTGCAGTAAGGACATCGTAAGTGCTGCACTGGGTTTTCGCCCCACTGTGGCCCTGACAACTTTGAGTCCATTATGATGACTCATGATGCAGATATATTCAATGCAACCCTAAATCACTTGGTTAACGTTCCCTAACAAATGGGTTAGCTAGAAAAGTATATTATCATGCAGTGCCATCTAAAAAAGCAGCAACTAATGCCTAAATTGACTAATTTTGTCTAATTGACAAAAGTCAAAAATGGTAACTGCCAAGACATCTAAAACACTATAATGAAATATAATGAATATCTCAAAGCAAATTTAAATATAGTGATATATACACTGCCAGGCCAAAAATAAATAAATAAAAGTTGCTCTTTGAATTTAAATAGGCAAATGCTTATGAGTCTATGATTGGATCATTATTGCAGTGATTATTATGTTTCTAGCATGTTACAGTCTATGTTTGGCAACAGTTCTTCTAACCCTAATTGAAGGAGTGTGTAGCTTTTCATTTCTTAAACAACCATGTAGGAAGACACATCATGGCCATATTCCAGGATGACAATGTCAAGATTAATCAAGCTCAAATTGTGAAAGAATGAAGAATAATTTTCACACATGAATTGGCACCTCTGAGTCCAGACCTTAAATTCATTGAGAGTCTTTGGGATGTGCTGGAGGAGACTTTACAGAGTGCTGGACTCTTGCATTGTCAATACAAGATCTTGACCAAAAAGTGATGCACCTCTTAAAGGAAATAACATCACAACATTTATTTCCATAAAGAGATACTGAGATATTCAAGCTCACTTGCTTTTCAACCACCTACGTAACGGTCACTTTTTTCACAATCCAACCAATTTGGAATGGATAAAATCATGTTGCATGTTCCGCTTTACTTTGAAATATGTCCGATTATGGAAGAAAACTGGATTGTGAATGCAGCTGACTTTCTTTTTCAACAACTTGCTTCTTGTTTCAACAATACATTTGAAGTACAGATGTGTTGCCACATTTCATGCACCTGCATCTGTGTTTTAAACAAATGCTCCTGTCACTAGCTGCAATGCTAATTCAGCCTCTCTTCATGCATGAGTGCGGCTGCCTGATCCAAAGGTTTATTGTTATACTAGTTGCTTTAATCTTCACACCTTCTCATGACTACTGCAGTTGGAGTCCGAAAGCGCCATTATAGCATCGAACAGACACTGTCTATGCTAAAAAGGTTAAGTATCTGTCAAGGCTTTGGGGACGCTAATTAGATTTTTGCTGGGTCTAAAATGAGAGAAGAACCATCTAGCCATTATGATGAGCTTAAGGATGTATGGGTGTAAAATAAGAAATTCCAACTGTGAATGGATTGAGTTGGTGACAAATCTGGTGTGAGATCTCTTAAAGGTGATCTAAGTAACTTTTTAACCTTAACTGAACAGCTTCGGAGTCATTGGAATGGTTCTATTACTTATTTCGGGTTGAATGGTGGTCGTTTCGCACCCCCCTGGTGCCCGTGAGCGGAAAATCCGCACTTGCAACTTTGAGCCGGCGAGTCGCCGGCCGCCGCGTCAGGAAGTCTTGCGTGATATCAGGTCTCGCGATGTAAACAGTTGCTTTACGGCCCAAAGAAATCTGCTAAAATGCTGTCATTATTGCGCTCCCTCACGCTGTTCGAACCCGAATGAAGAAGACGTTTTAAAGAATGTCCCGTCTGCTTTGATGTCGTTGATCTATAGCCTCTGGTGTCTGAGAATCGCCAATGAGATTTTACAACAGTGTTGTCAAATATCTATTCCGAAGCTGTGGGGGGAGCTCTAGAGAGAAACCTGCGAGCAAAAAGCGAGAATACAGCGAAGAAATCCCGAAACTACTGAGCCCTGCTTTAATTCTTTCCTGTGGCAGAACTATTTTGTGTAATGTAGCTTTCAAGTCAATGTCTTAAATCAAAAATAAGACACAGATGGGATGCAACAGAATGAAAGATTAAGTATATTTATTTCTGAGTGTCCACTAAGTCATTGCAAGAGTGCATCTCTTCCCTTGCATGATGAAATGATGATGTCATTTAATTAATCTAACTAGAATCGTTCCTTCGTCTTCACACTGGCCCTCTGAGAATCTGCCAAAACGTAATTATGATCTTCGTCTCACGGAATGCTCAAGCACATGGTGTGATGATGCACCAAAGCCAGATAACTGGCAGCTTTATGCTAATGAAGAACTGGAAGACAGAAAAATAAAGAGCTGACCAAATTCAGAGTGACAATGCGTGAGAACAAGGGCAGTGTTCTGCATTTAGTAATGAACCTACTTTACTATATACAAATAACCATGCACATCTTTTATATTTGGTGAATATGCCATCTTCTTTAGATTTCAGTTAGTCATTAATTGGTGTAGTGGTTTATGCTCACGGTTGGGAACCAGGAGGTTGGTGGTATGATCTCTGTAGGAAGTGAGCCATGAGCCAATCAAAACTTGAATAAGGCACTTAACCCCAGGATGCTTCAGGGAGGGACTGTGCCTGTAATAAGTTCATGGCACCGATCTGTGGTGACATCATGTGAATGTCTTTGAAAAGAAATTCCATGGTTGTGTGGCGATAAATTAATGATTCTAATTACTTAGCAGTGCAGAGCCATTTAGTCTGTTTAAGACTGCTTGGGGAAATACATAGGAGGAACCAAAGGTGTATGTTTGCCCAGAGGAAAGTTGAATTGCTCAGAGGTTTCTTGTTCATTGCACTTAATTGATTTGATTCTCAGTTTCATCAATTTTGTCTTAGATGTTTCTCCTAAAACTCCATTGGAGAAATAAAAATGAAACAATAGTTGTACATATACAGTTTAAGTAAAGATCAATAAATAAAATAATGTAGATAGCAGCTTAAATTGTTTTGTGTATGACTGTATGCCAACAATTGTCTCATTTGTTTCTATATTTTTGGTTCACCCAGAAATGAATGTTGTCATCATTTACTGACATCTATCGTTTTAAACCTGTTGACTTGCTTTCTTTCATTGAAAACAAAAGAAGATATTTAGAATTTGATTTTCAAAATTTCTGTTTTTGTTTTGTTTTTAGTTTTTTTTTAGTTTTTTAGTTTTTTTTGCTGTACAATGGAACTGAATGGTTGGTTCCAAACATTCTTCACCACATGGGGATGAGTAAATTATGTCCGAATTTTTATTAATATATAAAAAATGTGTTTGTTTATAATACAATTTGTATCAAAATACTTTTGACCACTGTCTGAGACATATTTAAAGTCACTTTCAGAACATTTGAGCTAACTATGGTCTGTTTTCCAGGAGAAAAATCTGAGAATCAGATAGACTTAATAAGTAGACTTAGTAGACTAGAAGTAGACTATTCTCCTTTTAATCTCATTGCTGTCTATGAGAAGCAATTGAGAAAATAAAGAGATTTGTTTTTTCTTACATGTTCTTACATGTGAGTTCTTACATGTGAGTGATTTTACTGTTGGTAAGGACATTTTATTTACACAATTAATTTGACTGATACACCTGATTTGTTTTTCTTGTTTAAGAGTATTTATGTATTCATCTCTCTTAACTTTTTTATAAGATGCCATGGTTATTTAAACAGCACTTGACTACTTTTGTTTAACCTTATATGCAGAAGTAAAACTTATCTATTCCCTTCTCTCCGTAGGATCCCTCCTTCTCCCTGCTTCTCCATGATAAGCTGCAGGTGTCCAACAGCACACGCAAGGCATGGAACGAGCGTGACGGTCGCTGTGACGTGTGCGCCACCCACCTGAGTCAGCTGAAGCAGGAGGCCGTCCACATGGTGCTGAGCCTGGAGCAGTGTGATGTATCTCCTGGCTCCCCTCCATCCCTGGCCTCCCTGGTGGGTTCCCGAAGCATCCTCCAGGGTCCCACACCGCCTCGTGACTGGGCGTACCTCCCCGCAGGCTACCATTCCTCAGCCTCCTCCACCTCTGCTACCGTTTCCGCCACCACATCCAGTTCTACGCCGACAACCACCAACGCGAGCAACAGCGGCAGCTCCCACCACCCAGCCTACCCGAAACACGGATCCAAACCCAACAGTCTGGGGGTGAGCAGTGGGGTGGAGAAGAAGAACACTTCGCCCGGCCATGCAGGAAAGTCCACAGGACCTCAACAGCCTCATCTCCCCAGCAGCCCCAACAATGCTAATGGGACTGTGTTGAGTTCTGTCGCACTCCAAGCTCACCAATACTTGGAAGGCACCTGGACATCTGGGCACCAGTCAAGAGCCAATGGTGTCACGCTCTATCCTTATCAGGTAGGCTTATGTTACACGTCACACGTCTATCTGTCGATCTACCTATTATGTATGTTATGCGTATTCTATCTATCTATCTATCTATCTATCTATCTATCTATCTATCTATCTATCTATCTATCTATCATTTTTATGCTTATTAGACTATGCATCGTTACCTTAGCAATATGCTAATGCACCCCATACAAGTACCTTTGCAGAAGGTTCTAAATCAGTCTTTTATGAGGCTCAGTTAAGATCCTGCCTAAAGGTAGCTGTCGATGTAGGGAGCAGACTTCAAGATAGTTCATTAAGTTTTGGAACAAAACCTTAATTTTTTTATTCATGGTTGGAGGGTTGATGTCCCTTTAGGGAGAAGTCCTGCCTGATGTAATGAGATGTTGTTTGCACATTGTGGTTAATGTTTTAATCTAATGATACAGTGTTTTGGGACACCCTCTGGGCCTAATGTGCATTGGTAATGTATCGGCGGAAGGAATTACATTTTATATAGATTGCATGGGGTCGGGGGAACCCTGCAAGAGAATCAATTTGATTCATTTGTCTGAATAAAAGCCTTTTTCTTATGGTTTCCTGTGTTTGCAGAGACTGAGAAACCATGGAACACGAGTTCATTTTGTTTCTCCCCTCCCTGTAATGGGATGTTATCTAGATTATATCACTGAGAGCAAACAATGTAATTCTGACAGGCAGGTGAGTGACGTTCAGCACACTTGAGACCTAATTCCTATTTCACAATGAGATCCAAGGTTAGTGAGTCTACCGGCTGAAGTCAACATATCATATTTGAACAAGCGTTGGATAAGGTCCAAATGAGAGATTTTGTTTTCAGAGGGATAATTTAGTCCTGGCATATGTTGTCAGTCTTCAGGCTTAATAGGAAAAGAACTTACTGAATTGAAGCACTCAGGAGTCTTTTTAGTAAAGCCTAAGTGAATTAAGTCACAGCAGGTTGATTAGATCTCATCAGAGAGTTGTCTTCTCTGGAGTCTCGGTGGCTTATCGGAGCGTCAGCTGCTTTAGATTCTATTAAGTATAAAGGAATGTTTTATAGGAGACTTTAGAGAGTGGTGCTCAAGAATTGCCATTAGGCATTTTGTACAACCACAGAATCAGCTACTCTGTGGAGATTCAAATCTTATCAAATAAATTCATCCATACACAAGGGCGCATACAGTATTGTTACTTTATACAGAAAACATTAAATGTTTGTCACTTGACAAAATGTGTTCAATTTGGAATGCCTTGCAACAGGTTATTAAATAATATTTCATTGAGCTTACAATGCATTAAGGTATTGTATTATCCATTAAAAGATGCATGCAAATTTGCCCCTTCAGAAATGGGCATCATGTTGCAACCGAGTTCTTTTGGAGACAGCTTTTGCATTTGCATCATGAGAATGACTATGGGCAGCATATTAGTTTTTTTCAGGCACAATCATAGGGTACAAGAAGAACATGCACTTAAATGTTTCTATATGAGCATTCAGAAGAGTTTTATTGTTGATCTCAAAATCATTTTGAATCAACTGTGAATAATGCTGGGTTGTTTCAACCCATGTTTGGGTCAATAATGGACAAACCCAACCGTTGGGTTTAAAATTTAATAAAAAAATGTAAACTAAAGGTTGGGTTTGTCCATATTTGACCCAAACATGGGTTGAAACAATCCAGCATTTGTTAGAGTATAAATGTAATACATAATACAATCCCATAATTTAGATGTTACCACCTAAAGTACATTTTCAGGTTACCATTTATTAAAGTGTTGGTAGACAAAACCAGGAATCTCTTAGGGAATGTTCAGTTGGCTACATCTGGAAGTTGACGCTTTGATCTGTCTTCATCTAAGTGGTTAAGTGGGTAAATGTTCTTTGATTCAATTCAAATGATCAAGTCTTTAAAATCCCATGTAGATTAAGAGGAATGTTTTGCAAATGTGTCCTTTCAATGAACTTGGGTCTTGACAAAGATGCTTCTGTATGAGAATGATCTAACGAACTAGTTACAGTGACAGGTCATGAGTTTGACCCGTGTATGCTCTCGTAAGAGGTGTGGGATTCATCTGACAACAATTAACTTAAGATCTTCCTAAATGTGTGGGAATATTGAGCTGACATCTAATGCATAATGGTATTTCTTTTTAGAACGAGATACTTTATCTGTCATGCATATTTAATGTAGATTTCAGAGAATGTTTTGATAATACTGCTCTGCTTCAGGCACAGTTGTGAATAATTTTTAAGACTGTATGTCTGTGTCTCAGTGAGACCTTCCACTCACAAACATCTGCAGCATTTGCATCTAACATTTGTTTCTGCTTAGAAAGCAAAGACTCAAGGTGAAGCTTTGTAACAACAGCAGATTTTAATTAGGGAAACCATAAAATGCTCACTGTGTTCTGAAAATAATAGCACATAATGTCATACCATAGGAGACTTCCAGTGATTACATGTGTACCAATGATGTAGTACTAAAACATAAGCATATTCTGAACAGATGTTATTTGTTACATAAACATAAACATGTAATTGTTGTCGTACATAGGCCTCAACACACTTGATCTTCATATATACCATTCGTCTGGACCAAATGTGGTTTCACATTTTTTTGTCAACCTGGAGGGGATATTTAAGATGTTTTTTATGGTGGTTTAAGTGAACAAATGTCTTTTATATTGTATCCACAGAATAGTGGATTGTGTTAGTGTATGTGTTTTTGAGAAAGAATAAGAAATCAAGAATAGGTTGTGATTTTAATTTGACCATTGACACTCTGAAATGTTCATGAGTTTACATATACACACATAGGTGGAGAGTGAGCCATCTTTAGGGTAAGGCTAGATGTGCTTCCTCCTTAAAAACACTTTTAAATAGAATGTCATGAAACCTACTCATCCCAGCTCTTGATAAATTTGATTTGTGAGGGGATTCTAACTTAAACAAGTCTGATTGGCCATTGCGTTTAAGAACTCAACAGATATGTTTGTGATTGGCTGCATTGCTCAACGCTGCAAAACACATTTTAAATAGAAACCTTTGTTGCTCTCAAGAGTGCCATCACTAAATCTGTTTCGCCAATATGCTATTATTACAGAGAAACCTGATCCAAGACCAGCAGTTATGGGCAGCTTTTCCCCCAATCAGAAGCAGCAGCTGTCAGCGGATTGAGTGAGAAAATTCCATGCTAGTCATAATTCCCTCAAAATAACAAAAATAAATAATTATTATGACATTTGAATATTATTTATGTATTAATTTATGTTCAATGAAAACAGTAACAACATACAATGAGGGAGAGTAAATAACGACAGAACAATTTCAATTTTTTTGGTGAACTATCACTCATATTCTGGTAAAGGATTTGGTCTTGAATATGTCTTACAGTCAGAGTGTGTGATTTGTTCCCTGAAGATGCTCATGTGATTTTGGTGGGTCTAATCTTGATTGTGCCAGTTGATAACACCACGGTGGGACTAGGAAGTCATTTAGGCTGTAGAGAGGCACACCCTTCACCTCACTCTAATAACATCTTCCTTTAAACACATTCTCTCTGGGTTTGGTTTCTCAGCTGTTCCTTGTTCTGCCTGTTCTTCTCCTCCTTGAGCTCTGTATCTCCCTCTCCATCTCAATGAGTCTTTTGTGACTTCTGTGCTTTTCTCTTGTTTACTTTGGCTAAGATCTGCTTTATTTTCCGTATCTCTCCTCCTCTCGCTCTCTTTCATTGCCCAAGGGACTGGTTTTTGTGCACAGGAAGCCGTTAAGCTTGCGCTGGAGAGTCACTCCGATAGTGACAATTACCCTGGATGCAGGACCTTGTTATAAAAACAGTTTGGATGCCACACACAGAGCTCTGACATTCCTTGTGGACTTTGTCTTATCCCTTATAAAATCTCCTCAAGGAGGGCTCTTTTCTGAAACCCACATCCCTTTCTTTGGAGGAGGAATGTGGCTCCCACCCAACGGACACGACTTGTGTCCAGGCCCATTTAAAGGCATGATGAGGCAACTTCAGTCTTGAATATGTTTTTATATAAACTGTTGAATCTATGTTTATTATTTCCTGAAAGAAGTCTCTCGTTAAACTAGTTTCTTTATTTATGAAGTTTATTCTATGTGCAGAGAGCATCTGTACGGCGTAGGGGGTCTCCTTTGCTCTGTCAAGTGCTATTACATTGATTCATTCAAAGAGTCTCTCTACTTTATAGATTGTACACAAACTGAATACAAACCCTATTTACATTCATCAGGTCAAGTATGGCTGCATGCTCGCCTACTCCTTCATGTCACAATCAATGTAAACCGTGCCAAAATAAGAACAGGAGGATTGCATGAGTCACCATGGACTACAATATGTGTCTTGCTTTAATATTTGCCATATGTTTGCAACAGTCGAAAACGTGATGCAGAATTGCAATTTGAATATATGAATGTAGAATGAAAATGTATCAAATTTCAAATAAATTCATATGACTATTTTTTTAAATAGAAAACTTTACATGTTGACTTGATGAAGCCTTGTTTTTTTTTTTTACTTTAGGTTTATAGGCCTTACAGATATACAGACAAAGATAACAATAGAATAATAGAACGATATATAGACAGACAGACAGACAGACAGACAGACAGATAGATAGATAGATAGATAGATAGATAGATAGATAGATAGATAGATAGATAGATAGATAGATAGATAGATAGATAGATAGATAGATAGATAGATAGATAGATAGATAGATAGATAGATAGATAGATAGATATCTCAGTGAAAAAATATTTGTCATCTTTTTTTTTGCGCTGGATATTTTTTGTATATCCCATGTTTTCCTTTCTTTCTGCAGGGCATCCCTGGTTTGCTATCCCTATCCAAGTTTCGTTTTCCATTCCATTGAGAAGTGAATCTGAACTGTCACAGATAGATATAGAGAGAGCTCATGGGATGGTGATGAAGAATAGCGCTTAATATATCCAGGGAAGGAGTATCCAGGCTGTGCGGTGTGTATCGGCTTTAATTATGATGAATGAGGAAGTCTCTCCTTGTGGGACTGCAGGGATCCGCTGGGGAACGGGGTGGAAGGAATCCTCCACTCAAGGGCTTCTTTTAGATCTTTCCATTCCTCTCTTGGGTATTTCTGCTGCATCAGGAAATTTCCATTTTTAGAAATGTTCTTTACCTTCCTCATCCATCACACCTGCACTTGGCCCCGGTGTCATGTAAACCCGGAGCCGATACACAGTCAAATGGGGGGGACTGTTGAAACACATGAAATGAGACTTCCAAAATATTACAGGCGCTGGATATTTATTTCACACACGCACAGGGTCGTACTTGGCAATCCGTCATCTGCGGTGAAGTTGCTATAATTGTGCTCACGGCATTCTAATATGCTTGAATAAATCACTAGAAATCACTAGAATTATATTTTTCTGCAATATTAAAGTTCCTCTCTTTAGTATTTGCAATTTTATAACATACTAAGACATTACACATCGCATGCATCTTCTCAAGACTTAAAATTTGTGAAATATGATAATCTCTTGATAATCTGCCTCTTTGTTTCTAAATAAGACTTGATCAGCGTTATCTGACATTTCTTTGTCTGGGCTTGTAGAATCTGCTCTGTTTCTGCAATATTATGGTTGTGTTCGTGTTGACAATTAGACGGCATCATGAAATGGAAAATTTCAAGACTGGCATGTGGCAGGACTTGGCTTTTGTACACAATGCGAGGCATCCGTTTAAGGCATCCAAAAATTTGTTTTGTTTTGTTTTGTTTTGTTTTGTTTTGTTTTGTTTTGTTTTGTTTTGTTTTGTTTTATTTATTTATTTATTTATTTATTTATTTATTTATTCATTCATTCATTCATTCATTCATTCATTCATTCATTCATTCATTCATTCATTCATTCATTCATTTAATTTTTTGTTATTTATTAGTTTATTAATTATTACCCAGTTATATTTACAGTATATA
Source organism: Leuciscus leuciscus (assembly GCF_965113295.1). Lineage (NCBI taxonomy): Eukaryota > Metazoa > Chordata > Actinopteri > Cypriniformes > Leuciscidae > Leuciscus > Leuciscus leuciscus. The sequence goes on along the minus strand of NC_138741.1, from coordinate 26,017,452 downwards.
TATACGTAACCCAAAAGGTAATGGGATTTCTCAATTTACCAAGCATATTAATACTTTAAAAAAGACGGGATAGAGTAATTGTATACCCTTTGTTCATATAAAAAGTACTGAAGAAAATTCTCTTACAGTGCATTATTTGTAACTGGAGAACTTGGACAGAAGACTTGCAATGTGCCCGGCTATCTGCTGATCTTTGATTAACCTTTATCTGGCTGATATCAGTAATGCTAAGACTTTTAATTTAGCTTCACAAAGCCATATGGACCAGCAAAGGGAGTATGAAGGTCAAAGTCAATGTCAAACAGTTGAACATGTATGGATGGATGGATGGATGTGGGCATTACATTTGGACAAATGTAACAAAGGGCTACTATCAGACAGTGGAGAGAGAGGAGAAGTACGGGAAATGAGGGAGAGAATGGAAGGAGGGATGATGGGAGGATGGGCAGAGAGGTGCAATCTGTGCTTTTGGCACTGCTGGTATTTAATGCTCCTTCTCATTCCTGCACAACAGATGGCAAATCAGCCGTGGGTTCCCAAGTGGTCTGACTAACTGTGAGCAGGGCTGGGTCTTTCCACTGCTGCATGAGGATAGGATTGCCATTTAGCTCATGGAAAGCAAACATTCATTAAAGATTCAATGAAGTATTTTTTAAAGACCATATTGTACATTCACTGCGACCCCCCCCCCCCCCCCCACCCCCACCCCACCCCATCCAAAACCAGTCATCATTTATTTGTATTGACATTTTTTAACATTCTCTTTGACCTGTTGAATTAAACCGGCTGTTTTTTTTTTCTACTGTACCTTTAAGACTTTCAAATGACCTGTTATGATTGGCTAACCTCTGTGTACCTGTCTAGTTCACACTGTTTCTGAATTCTTATTAATTATACAGTATGTTAATTTGCTCATGATTCTGATTCCAAAACACCCATTTTTGCAGCTTAATTTCAATAATCGTTCTGGCTTGAGGAAGGAGATTTGCATGATTAGAATTAGATTATGACCATTATGTCATCAGATCATCGCTTGTACTGAATGATCTAGATTTAGCTTTGTAATAAAAAAAAATTAAAAAGCCTAATTCAATCATTAATAATGGATAAAAGCTTTTTAATATTTTTCATATTGCCCTCTGTATAAGCTTCCTATGTAGATTGACCCGTTCTTCTGTTTGATGTACTATGATGAAATTGTTATATAAATCTGTATTACTGATCTTTTGTTGGCAGATGATCAATATTGTGTCCATTATTAGCTGCTCATTATCAGGTTTATTAATGGTTTATGGTTATTCCCATGACGTTTCATTCCATACGTTTACTCCAGCAGCTCCTGCAGTTGTCAAATACAAACACACCTACTGTAAATCCATTGCTTGGTCACATGGATGTCTGCCCAGACCAATGCAGAGTTAAGGAAGTGTATCGAATCCAGACGCTACTAAATATACCTGTCAGTCATGTGCTATCATGGAGTATTTTAAGACTGCTGTGCATTTTGCCACCATACCTGCAGCCAGACTGAAATAACACATGTGAGGCTGTGAAGACAGCATGAGCCTTTGGCTTTTGAGCGGCTCAGTTTAGACTCTCTCTTTCTTCGCGGTGTGAAAGTCACTATTGGTACTGTTAGGCCTGTTTGCAGATGCAAAGTGGCAAAGCGTCTTTAATTTGGTGAGAAAAGCTGTGCAGAAAAACTGTGGGTTAATTGGGTGTTTCTTCAACTTTTATGTCCCAGGGGTTCATATTTTGTCACTTTTTTGTGTGTGTGTGTAAAATTACACGTTTATGAAGATCTGTCTCGAAAACTCGTTCCTTTGTTACATGCATCATTGCATTATATTGTAAAATAAATTGCAATGTATAATGTATAATATTACATATAATATTATATATATACAGTATATATAATGTATAAAATTAAAATCTAAAAATAATAATAATGTAATTTATAATAAATATGGCTATAATATGTATATAATATGTATTTACATATCTATTATTATACATAATAGATTTTATTATTATTATTAATCATAATAATAAAATGTAGGCCTATACATTTTAATAACACTGTCTTAAAGAGCATACTTGATTGAGATGAAATATGAGACATGATATGTAAAGAAAAAATTTAGAAAAATAATTTATTAGATATTAATATTTTGTGTCATTTCCAATCAAAGCTGTAATTTTGTCAAATCAATCAAAACGTGTGAAAATATCAGGCTATGTAATTTTCTGTGTTTAGGATACACACATTGGTAGCTGTGAAATTAGCCTTAGCAAAACCGAAGTAATTTTATTTCAAAATGCTAAAAATTTAATTTCTATCACAGAATGTTATTAAACACAATATATTTGGTGGAAATTACATTTTATCAAAAAAGTCAAAATTGCCTTGTGATGCATATATAATGTCCACTGCTGGAAATAACAACAAATGCACAGATCTGTGTTTTCTCACTATCCTTCCAAGCTTATCTGAGTGATACTTTCCTACATTTGTGAAGCATTCTGGGTAAACACAGAGGGCTGCTGGTTCACTGTACAGCAGAGCTCATCCTCCTCAGGGACTCGTGTGTCCTTATTTGGGGTGAAACGACAGACCCCGTCCCACAGCAACAGCAGCAGTGCCCTCGCCATCTATTTACAGCTGGGGCAGGGAAGGGGGTCCGGATTATTTCCAAATCTTCTTGAGTGGGTCTGGCTGAATGCTTGTTTAAGAAAGCCAGCCGTGCTGTAGGCCCTTCGTAGCACACTTATCAGGGCTGTTTCTCATGACTCACGTCTAAGCTGAGTTGTTTATCTGAATGCCTGGCAGAATCTGTGCTAAACTTACTCACTGCCACTGCGTGACCTGGGACACTTTCCAGAGACGTCTGCGCGGAGCTACCGCTGCTGTAGTTCAAACAAAAATAGAGTGTGTTTTCAGCCCTTATCTCATGCACATCGGGGAAAATAAGAGCCATGGGGGGGGACATAAAATACCAAATTGAGAACATTACCAAAACTACACTGCATTTAGTTAGTTGTTTTGCACATTAATTTTAATTCCTTGCATGTTTACTTGCATACAGATTTCTCAAATGGTGTCGGAGGGCAACCGGGAGGGTTTAAACGAAGCCGCGCTTAACCGCTACAATGCCGACCGCCCGACTGCATACAGCAACCCTGCTGCTCCACCTCCTGCTCCAGTAACCACAGCGCCCTCCAGTGGCACCTCCGCTGCTGCATCCTTCTTTGCCAGGTAAGACTGTGTGCCCTATCATATATCCGGTGCAATGCGGCGCCAGGCGCAACGCAAGTGTGTTTTGCTAGTTTCAGCCTGACGCAGTTATCATTTTCACGTCCTGCGCCATGTTGTTTAAATAGCAAATGCATTTGCGCCCATTTGTGCGCCCATGGGCGTGCTGGTCTTTTGAGGCAACTGAAATAGACTGGAAAATGAAACCTGGTCTAAAGTCAATGGCAGAATATATATTTTTTGTTATTTAAAGAGCGCATTGTGCGCCTATAGGTGGGTCCACATCGCGCATACACACAAATTCCGCCATGTAAATAGCAAATCTGCCATGGCGCAAGCGCAACTGGCTTTTAAAGGAAATGGGAGATGATACTCTGATTGGTTTATTGCAAGTTACACCCAAAACACACCCATTACTCTTATTAAGAGAATAGGGACAACCCGTTAAGACCATGCGCTGGGCGCGCCGACCATTTTTCCAGTCGTTAAACTAGCAAAAGTGGATTCGGACACGCCCTAAGTGCACTTGCGCCGTGCGCTTTAGACCATGCGCTTAATACCATGCGCTTAGATCATTAAAATAGGGCCCTCTCTGGGTGTGTGTCACATGACCTCACTATGTTGTGTGCTTAGATTAGTGGGTTGCATTTGGCTACAATTCTGCGATACATCCAATTTCTAAATAATGTCCGAATATGTACTGCATTTGATGAAAAACGTATTTGACTGCTAATCATGTATGTTCTGTAAGTATGCAGGTGTGCTGTATACAAACTGGACATTTCCATGTTAGCTTTGGTGTCATGTTGCTGTTATGGCTTCATGAGATTGTGAAGTGTCCATTGGATGCATACTTGAGAATATCAGGTTATCTCACATATTTTAGTCACCATATCCAACCAAGCAATCAGATCATCTGTTCCAAAAACACATCATCCAAATGCACAAGAGATAGATTTATAGAATTTTATCTTCTTTAATGAATTTTTCCTCCTATAAGACAGCAATCTTAATTACATGACGGCTTCCCTTGAGCAAGCTCTCTCAAGTCTGAATACGTGATGAGCTTGACGGCCATCTGCAGTCAGCATAAGCACTCTGTCTGTCATTTCTCAGTCATAGAAGGGGTGTAGTGGGATTCGAGGTCTGACACTGAGAGTGGTTGCATGTCCTCTCGTGCTTGATCCTTCACTCGCACTCATCATCACAGCTGTCTGTTGTCAACAGGACATTTCTCACACTTGCAAACATACTTGCACAAATGCACAGGCACTGGCAGGTGTTGTCACGTTAATGGTGTCATATGAGATGCTCTGATCACCGGTTGACTTTTTCCCATAGCTGTCTCCCTGTAAAGAATCATTGAATTTAGTGTGGAAGTCCATTTGCCGCTGTTACGATTGTGTGTATTGTCTTTTGAAACAGGCATTATGTCATACTATGGGAAAGACGTCCTCTTTCCCGATTCGTGCTCTGGTCTCTGTCGCCCGGTAGGGCCGTGGGAGGGGGCGAGGACATAGATCATGGGGTTTTATCAGAGCTGGAGTCGAGGAGGAGAGCGCCGCAAGATAGTGGGAGACGAATGGCCCATGTGAAACCTCAAAACCTCTCGTTTTCGTGAGAGCCTCTAATAAATCAGGCCTTCTACAGCAGCTGGAGTTCATGTATTTTTTGTATCAGAGGGCTACAGTGGTGGTGGCAGCATGATTTTATCTTCTTCTCCCCCATCTTCGTCTTTGTGCCCACTGCTTAGATGCCAGAAGACAGGCCACTTGTTAATAAAATCAAAAGAAGAAATCCCGCCTTTCAATTACAGTAATAGCTCACTCCAAAATGAAAGTCATTAAATAATGAGTAATCAATGAAACTCCATAATGAATTTATAAATATGTGTTCCAAAAACAAATTATTTGTAAATGATGACAGAAAATTAATTATGGAGTTGCATTCATTATTAAATATTGACAGTTCTTAAAAATATGTTTGTCATAACAACTGGTTGGCATGGCATGTTTGGCATGGTAATGGATATGACAATTTTAGAATTGATGATGACATAATTATAGAATATTATTCTGAAAAAGTGTTACCATTCATTTTCACTCATTTTTGATATTGAGATGTTCAACAAACAGTTTTAGATATGTGATATTTAACCATTCCAATTTGATTAGTCTTCGAAACACAAATGAAGTCATTATTAATGAAACCTGAGTGGTCTCTGTCACCCCAATGAAAGTCCAGGAAAAAACAAAATTGAGAAGATGTCAAATTTGAAATGTCACTACATTTCTAGTTAATATTCATGAGAGCACTTTCAGTTGGAAAAGGTTTCAGTCTTTCCTCGTTTGCCCATCGCTTTGTTTTTCATATCTCAAAGCTGTCTATCAAACTGTGGCAATGGGCAGAAAACATTTACAGTAGAAACCATTTGGCAGCGCCTCTGTTTCTGAAATGTGGTACTTTGTTTTACATGAGGGATAAACAGTTATGATTGATGGCGTTTAGCCTCATCTGTAGAATGAATTGTTATACTGCTTGTGTGCTGTTAATCCCTATGAGAGATCTTACTGTAGATGTATTGCTCAAACACTCTAAATATTTCTTTAATGTTCAGATCACAGAGAGGTTAAGAGGCTTCCATTGTGATTTACTGGCCTCATATCAACCACGCTGGCGGATACCAGACCGAGAGAATGTACTAGACCAGTGGTTCTCGACTGGTGCGTTGCAGACTGGACAAAACAATATTGAATGCAAATAATGATTTGCAACTTAACTTCTAATCATGCATAGATAGGGAAATAGCAAAAATATATAGGCTTACAACTTTTAAAAGAGAAAACTATTTGCATATAATCTGTTTTTGACGTCAAAGCTTACTGTATGTTGACAATTTTAATTCTTTTTTGCAGCATATCGCATGCCAAGAAAAAAGGCAAGCAAGTAAATAAATAAATTTAATTATTATTAATTGAGTAATATTCAATCATTTAATTAAGTATTTTAATTAATAATTCATTATTTTAATTTAATTACTAATAAGAAATGAACTATATGCACTGTTATATCAGGAAAATAATGTTTAATTTATGATAAATAATATAGTTTTCAATATAATATTAATAATAAGTTTTAAACTATTTTGAAATTGTGCAAAGTCGGGCCTTCATGTCCAGAGTAAAATCCTGAAGCAAAACCAGTTAAAAACCACTGTGCTAGATCCCAGATTTGATCATTTATAACATATTAAATGCAAACTCCCACGCTTTATGTTGCTATTGATTCTGCATTTTTCAACATGTGTCTGCTGTTCGTTTTCCTCTTTCACAGCATTGAAAAGAGCAGGAGAGAGTGTGCCATGTGATTTATGACCACCGTGCCCTCATGTAGCAGACAATGTCAGCCATCCTTCGGCAGTAAAAAAAGAAGGCTGTAAATTTCAGAAGAAGGTGCGGGTTTACATGAAGGACAGCCCTCTTTTGTGTATATATGTGTCTCGGCCTGTTGTTTGACAGGTAAAGACTATCCTGCCAAAGTGTGTGTATGTGTACACCTGGCACACATTTTTCTCTTTGTTTGAAACAGAACCGTGTCACACCCCTTGCTCTTTTTCCCTGTCCTTACTCTGTGCTCGCACCTGAAAATTTACAGTCGTCGTAACATGCCTTCTTGAGAGAGTGCTGTGCTTTATGGGACAGGTGTCATGACCTGACCATCCGGATGCGTTCAGTTAAAGATGTGGCAGGGCTGTCAAACTCAACCGCACATCTGTAATTTACACGCCTTCTTTCCAGAAACCAAGAAAGACATTCCATTCTTCTTTTGATAAATGCGTCACATTTAAATGTTCGAAAAGCCATTTGAAAGTTTTACTGTCTATCTAAAAAAGCCAGAAAATGAACATTCCTATTATATATATATACACCATTGCGCATCTCTGAGCAACACATGGCAGTGGGGTTTCATTCCTGAATGAATCTGTGCTATTAAAGGAATATGTTGAGCGAATGATTTCAAAGACTCACTCTTTTTATTAGTGAATAAATCAGTGCTTTGTAACAAATCGGTTGAGAGAATGATTCCATCAGTGTGTCCGAAACCGCATACTGTCTGAGTAGGTACTACATTTGAATTTGAATTTACTTCTCAACCGCTGAAAAGCGTGTTGTATATAGTACGAAAATAGGTAGTATAAATAAAATTCAGACATACTACTGTTTATCTGCCCTGTTGTTACTATCACGTGGCCTACTAGCATCAGTTTCGTCGCTTCACTGCCATTCATAAATCCGCTCCCGTCGCCTCAGGTGATAGTAAAGTGTCCATTGAATTCGCACTTCAGAATCTCGGGCGGAAGGTCACCCGTGTACATTTCGCCTACTGTTTTTTGAATACTATGCTCTGTTGGGTTACTGTTTTTCGCATACTATATAGTAAGGAAGTAATTGATTTCTGACGCAGTGCGTAACTAATCTCATATATCATCACTTGTTTAGTTTAGAAAGAATTAGGTTTTTTGAACAAATCGGATGAGCAAATTATTCAGTGATTCCCTCACAGTTTTAGTTCCTGAATGAATCAGTGTTTTGAACGAATCAGTTGAGTGAATGATTCAGTGACTCGCTCATATAGACCATCACTTGTTTTGTTTTGAGTAAATTCGTGTTTTTGAACAAATCGGTTGAGCAAATGACTCAATGATTCACTCACAAAGTACGTTCATTGACGAGTTGGTTGAGTGTCATAAAGTAAAGTGTAACAATGTAACCAGCAGGAAGAGTCATTCATTAATCTCCATGATAATACCCCAAACGTAAATCCATAATCAATTGATATGATTTCCTTGAAACTAAAAAAAAAACTTTATTTTATTATTTTATTTTAAATTGTTTTATTTTAAATAACCATGCTGTTATTTTATTAAAAATGGTATTTTGGTAGAAACTATGGTGAAGTCTCTCAGCTGGCTCTGATCAGGTCATTTTTCGTAAGTGGATTTACTAACCCTGTGTTGGCTCCATCAGCTCCAGTCTGCGAGTTGCTGTCTGCTGTTGGCACACGATGAATAGCTGATCTGACTGCATGAGAGACTCTATCATCAGCCTTGCTCACCGGAGTCAGGGGGCCAACCGTCACCCCTGTGCAACCATGCCTGACTTTTCAACAGTCCCTCCTCTCTTTTCCTCTACTTCACTCACCCATGTCACGTTCCTGTGGCTCTCGTTTGTTCTGGCGGGACCCCTGATCCCTGGTCTTGGCCCGCTGCACTTTAAGTAAGGACACACTGACCTAAAATGGTACAGAGGGTTGCCCATAAGGAAGTGTTCTTTTAATGATTTTGTAGTGGAAAAAGCCTTTCAGTGCTATGGTTTCTTATCTACAGTAGAGCTCTGGCTGTGTCTGTTCTGTGTAACAGTCTCCATGCTTTCCCATACGGATATTTATCTGTTACTGTATTAGTAATCATTCTTCTCATTGTTTAAAGTGGGATTCTGTGGGGATGTGAAGTCTATACTCCTAGATTTGCTTGCGGTATCCCAATTTTTCACTCTCCTAAAGGAGGTTCCTGTGCTGTAAGGTGATCTTGGGAGCATTCTAAAGCCCTACACTCGTATCGTTTAGATCTATTTCTAGATCTGCCCTGGACCAGTCAGTTGTTGTCCCAGGTGTGTTGGCACAGGAATGGGTCTCTGCCGTGCAGAAGGCAAATTGACATCTCAGCAATGGCTTAATTCCAGTAAAGGTCGTTCTCCTCCTCTTTCTCTATCCATCTGCTTCCCCTCTACCCTCACGTCGCTGCTGTACCCCACATCTAAACACCCTCCCCCGGGCCCACCGCTGCTGTTTCTGCTGCTGCGGTGTGATTATTTGTAACCTGGTTGGTTAGTAAAAAAAAAAAGACAATCCATCTTACTGTATATATTTGTGAATGATCTCATATTTTCAAGATTATTAAAGGAAGAAAACATAATAAGTGGAATATCAGAAATATCATATTGTATATAAAATATGTACAATTTCATGCCAATATTTGCATATATAAATGAATGTACATTATTTAATAAAAAAATATTATTTTATGAAGTTGCTTACAAAGACAAACATTTAATTATCTATTTATTTACTAAATAAATAAATGAAATAAATGCCTAAATGTCTAAAATGCCTGCTTAAATTTGTTCATATTAATATTTGCATATATATGTTTTTTTTTATATAAATACATTTTAAATATATTTATGAAATAGATTACAAATACATTTATTTATTTATTTATTTATTTATTTATTTATTTATTTATTTATTTATTTATTTATTTATTTATTTAAATGCCTACCTTTCTCTGCCTGCATAAAGTGCCTGCTCAAATTTCCTTTTAGAACAGCATTCGATTTATATATTTTGTTTGGAAACCAGAACCCCTTCTTTCCTTTTCATTTTTTAATTCTCTCATTCTCATTCTTTTCTCCTGAAGAAGAGACTTAATCAGAAACAGATTTCTTGCACTGTATTCTGACCCTTTCACTGTGCTACAGATGGTTTGTGTGTGAATGAATGAAGGTGGGGTGCGGGGTGCGTACCCCAGAGATGATATAATGCGAGCAGCCGTGCATAACCGCGGCCACCGTCAGTATGTGCAGCATGTGTCGTTTTGTTCATTAACTCTCCCGTGCCTCCGTCTCTGGGGAGCTACAGTACCGCCCCCCTCTGCACCTCTCAGCGCACCACCTTCTTACTTCACCGTGGCCTTTTAAAACAAGCAGGGTCGCCTCACATCAGCACTGACCCCTCCATCACGGGACCAACCCCCTCCTCTGCAACCCTCTCTCCCCCCACACGCTTGAATGATCGATTGAGCTGCCGAACATGCGGGGCAGCGGGGTGTGAGGAGAGTGAGAGGTTTCATTAGTGTCCCTCTAAAGAGCCCAGCCACATTTATTCCATAAATATTCGCCTTAGGGGATGCCTGTCTCTGAAGGCATTTCAGTACAGCAGTGCTTGGCGTGTGTGTATATATAGATATGTATATTAATGTCTGACTGACACTTTTGCTCTAAATTAGCCTATCCTCATTATTTCCACACAGAGCCGCATTTCAGATGTATTTTGTGGGGAAATTTGGTCTTTTTGAGGGGAGGTGATTAGACTTCCCTCATTGACTACCGTATAAAGCTTTCTTTGACTTATAAAAAGCGACCACCTTACCAACTACTTAGCAACACCTCAAGAATACCCAAGAAAAGCTACATAATCATATAGCAACATTGTGATATTTTTTTTTTGTGTGTGTGTTCGCTGTGATATGTAATACATTTTCTAATGAACCTGACTGTGAATGTTACAGGCAAGTGGATACAAGAGTGTAGAACAGCAGCCCTGAGTTTATTGTTCAAAGCTAGAATTATGATTCATAAAGACGACGACCCTGAGCTGCAAGCAATGAACTTTACCCCTTTTTCTTTGAAATGTCTCTTTCTGTTCATGTCTCTCTCTCTCTCGTTCCCATTCATCATGTTTGACAGGAATGAGGGGCCACTTAAAATTCAGGGCAATTAACTCCTGATCCAATCCATTTAGCTGTGAGAGGATGTGAGCGATCACTTAAAGTGTGTCACAAAGCAGTGACAAGTGGACATCAGGCCTTATAATGACCCCTACATAAATTATAAATGCAGGCTGAAGCCAGAGATGATTATGAGCTCTTTCTGCGCCATAACATAGAAATCGAGTTGAACACGTCCAATGTAATATTCAGACTAATGGTCATTTAGGCTTTTCATTTGGGTGATTTTTTATCTTTTACAGTACATTTGGTCCCAAACTGGAATATTTGTTTCCATTCCACAAAATTTAACGATTAGGTCTTATATTTACAGATAAATTAGCATTGATTCTGCCATAGAGGACAATTAGAACATGCTCTCATGATTAATTGATACAGTTTGACTCACCAGGCCAGCCGTACGCACATCAGGACCTTTAGGACCCTGTGATTAGTATCTAACTCTTGGAGTTAGTATCTAACAAGCTACGGCCAAATGACATGCTTAAGCATAGAGGTTAATAATATAACAGGCCCGGAGTCAGCCATTGATGAGAGCTGCAATAATTCTGATGATAATCATGGTAATTACTATCAGCATCATCACTCAGAGGCATGAAATTGACCTCTAGAGATCAGTGAAGGCCTTTATTGAAGATAAGAGCCTGCAGCTCCATTTGCTGATCTGATTAAATGTAAATAGAGGGAGAGTATGCCTACAATTCCCACAATGCCATTACACTGCCAACGGCTACTGTAGCTCGGAATAAAGGGGACCACAGCCAAAACCCTCCACCCACACATTATGGCTTTGTTCCAAAGATTAGTGAGCTGTTCTACATAGACAACTGACTTCTAAGGCAGCATTCTAACTGATATGGAATTTTATAAGACATCATCTACATTCTGTGTATATATATTATATTATATTATTATATTTTAGAACAAAACCAATTATTATAATTAGAATAAATTATATTTTATTATGAATAGGCTATATATATTGATATCTATTACATCCTATTAACCGGATAATTCACCCAAAAATACAATTTTGTCATTACTTACTCACCCTCAAGTTGTTCCAAATCTCAAGTTGTTCCAAATTTAAATTTTTGGGTGAACTATCCCTTTTTATATATATATATATATATATATATATATATATATATATATTTTTTTTATATGGTATCATAGGACAGTCTTTGTGATGGTAATGTGCCTATAATGCCTTAAAATGCTACCTATGTAGTCAACTCTCTAGGTTTTGGCACAAATGTTATGACTATTGAACGTTGAGAACTTTGTTGTCCAATTACAGCAACCCCTCGCCTCCCATGTCCCATGTTTCCTGCCCTGGCTGACATTATTAATTTTGGAGGGCACCCTGGAGCCAGTGAAGCAGAGAATCTTTGGTACTATAAATGGATACACAGACCCTTTGGTCTCAATTGAGTCTGATGTTCTTCTACACTCCAGAACTAGAATATTATGTAGAATATTCTCAACACAAATATTCAGTAACCTGATAAAGCAGTAGTTTTATGTAATATTTAATGCATTTTGAGTCAACATAAAGTTCAAATTGACCCTATTTACATGTGAAATGTATGAACACCAAATGGCTATTTAAGCATAATTTTAGTATACTTTTGTAGGTAATGCAGCCTTTCCAAAAAGTTAAATTGTCAATATTTAACAGTAATTATCACTCTGAAATGTGTCGCTTTATAATAATATCGATCAATATTATACTGATTATACTGTACAATATTATACTGATTATACTGACAATATTAACAACATAATATTGATAATTCCAGAATGCTGACACATCTAATCATTTTCCGTATGGTCCTATTCAGAAATATGAGGATTAGGTATCAGAACCATGTTGCTTCATTCCTACATTTGTCCTTTAACGTCTGAGTCACACAATATGACCATCAGTCAGTCCCTTTTTCAGCTGTTAACTAGCGTCACCATAGTAACAGCAGGTTCTATACTGGCGTGCTCTTCAGTCTGCAGTTAGCAGTAACAGATCTGGCCTTCAGGAGGCTTAGCTCACCTCAGCACCACTTGGTTATGCGTTTTATGTCTTGTTTGAAGGCCAAAAACCATTCAGATTTCCTTGTAGGCTTTTTAGCTCAACAGGAACAGCCTGTTTTACTTTCAAGTGACATATTTCACTGTGAAATGAGTGAAACAGACATTTTATTACCTCTACAGAGGCAGCAAGTCTGTGCACCTCCTCTGATTGGACTTAGAATTTTATTTTATAATGAATTATAAATGATTAGCTTTTTTATTATTTAAATATTTTATTATTATTTTTGATATTATTATATTAAATAATTAATTATAAATTGTTTATATTTGATTAAAGTTAATCATTTTATTTTTTATATTAGGCCTATATATTACACTATATTTTATTTGTATTTATTTGTATTTATATATAGCCGCGTTTTAGACAAATAATGAGTTCTCTTTCACTTCTTCTTGCGCTTGAATGGACAAATTCACACAAAACTGTCAACTTTTTTTAAATTGTAAAATAGCAATCTCCGTCATCACAATGAATGGAAAATGCGAACGACTCATTTTGAGACACTGGTTATGATTTATGGGGAATATATATATATATATATATTTTTTTTTTTTGGACCATTATAGGGTGGTTGTGCACACACACACTACCGACACACATTTACTGTATGTTCCAACACCATGTAAAAGTGAATTTTGCATAATAGGTCCCCTTTTAAAGTGACAGCAGCCTAATATTCCTGCTGCTGCCTGTGTTTTTAATCTTAATCAAACAACAAAAGACAAAAAAAGAAAGAAATCACTCATTGCTCTTGACTGAATATATTTTGTAACCTAATTAAGGATTAGGTTGTTTGTTGTTGTTGTTGTTTTTTTGTGTGTTTTTTTTAGATGGCCATGCATAAGACCAGAATGTTCTAAAAAAGTAAATAGATTGGTACATCATTCTATTCTATTCTATTCTATTCTATTCTATTCTATTCTATTCTATTCTATTCTATTCTATTCTATTCTATTCTATTCTATTCTATATTCTAGTATGCGCAGTAGGCGAAATATGTTGCCCTGCTCAATAAGTATAGACCGATCGGGCTGTTTCATTGGCCTTCCACTGCCATGGCTTTGCCTATGCTGACTCACTAAGGCAGCATTCCGATTCAAAGCGCTCTATTTTTTGCTTGAGCGGTCTCAGCCTCTGTGGTTTGTCTGATGATCCGGTGAAGAAGCAGCTTGACTGTCTGGGAGAACCTTATCTGCAGAAACAGCCTCCGAGCACTGTACAATCTCACAGGTCAGAATTGTGGGGATTTGTATGGGTCCAACTCCTCTGGTTATGCTCTATTTTAGCATCTTCATCCTCTTGACAGTGAAATATCTTCACATACTCTTTTACTTACAATTTGCTGATTATTTGTCATTTATATCAGCGTATAAGAATAAGAACTTTAATCATATAGGACATGAACAAATGAATGGCACAGATATGTAATGAAAGACAAACTTTAAAGCATCATGAAATACTAGAACTGTTTTACAGCACACTAATGGGTTTATTTTTTAAGTACTACAGCAGCAAAGCCAGCGAGGAGAGAGCTATAGGGGGAAATAAAATCATTTTATAGTTAAAAATATGTTTGGGAGAATTCATTTCTCATGGGATTGCTCTGATTAACCCTTGGTTTAATCTGAGCAGGCTGACTTTAGACCCCAAAATAAATGCTTCACAGCCCAGTCAATTAACTCATAATGGCTCATTAGGTATTCCAGATACTAACTAAAGTAAACAGCTTCATTAGCAGCAGATCTGTTGAAATCTGAAAACTGTGGCATCGTTTGGCAAAGGGGCTGTGTGGAAAGATTAATAAATTAGTGATTAATTTTCAAACCAGGCTCAAAACCTAAACCATGTAAAAAGTATGCATACAAAAGAGGCTGAGAGATAGTGCCAGTCAAGCTTTTAATGAGTGAGGCGTTTAATTAGAATCCCGGGGCTATGGAGTTCTGCTAATTTAAATATGAATAACCATTGCGAGTTATGTTAGCTACAGCTTAAGTCTGAAGGAATCAGCAGCATGCTGATTATTTTGCATCTGTTCATGTTTTTTGGCTAATTTTGACCATAACCCCTTGCGCTATAATGAAAAGAGAAGTGCAAATTCTGGAATTCTGGAAATGCAATTCTGAAGCTACAATTTAATGAATGAATTTAAAGATAATGAATTGCAGCCTATAAAAGTCATATTCAACAATTAAAAAACATTTTCAGATATATATTTTTAGATACATTTAAAAATATAAAAAATGGCCCAAAATAAATAGCAAATATATTTACATAAATAATTTTTTTTTAACATTGCTTATATTTTCTCATATGCACTACCATTAAAAATTGTGGGTGGTAATTTTTTTTAAATGTTTTTGAAAGAAGTCTCTTATGCTCACCAAGCATTTATTTGATCAACAATAAAGCAAAAAACATATTATATTCTAAAATCTAATTTATTCTTCTGATGGTAAGAATTCCATTGCTATTCCAAATTCAGCCACAGTCTTAAACTCAAAACTCAAAAGTATGAACTTTCCCATTACTAACAAGCCCAGACAGCAACATAGTGTTGGTCCAGATCCGGCCCATATCTGGTACGCGTTGAATCCACATGTATCAGATGTGGCCCGGATCTGGGTCGACACTAAGTCAAACTGTCCATCCACTGAAAACCCATTTTAATTGTTTTACTTAATGAGGCTTATCGGCAAAAACGCCCAGATATATGTATCTGCTACCTGTTTATCTCTCCTCCCCGCTCACTCTCATTATGCAAGCGAATCCCCTTTAATCTGCACCATATGGGCAGAATGCTGACTAATTAGAAGCAATATGTAACAGACATTTGCGTTGTGTATGATGTTAAAGCTTTAGGGAGTGCGATATAGCAGTGGGAACGCTATGGCCTGCCTCTTTCATGCTCTATGTTTGTGGTTGAATCTCTATGCGGCGGCTCTGCAGCTGTGGATCAGAGCGGGATGTATGAAAAGTGACAGGGAAATTAGACAACAGCCCCTGTGACACAAAGCACCGCCAGAACACGACTGCAGGTTGAATCGTGCTGCAGGCTTTTTTTTTTTTTTTACTGCCGCTGCAGTGAAACGGTGTCACCCAGAAATGTCTAAGGATGTTCTGAGTCCTTTGGAGATGAAGGTTGTTTTAAGGACAATAGGGAAGTTCAGCTCGGTATTCAGTGTTTCTGGCTACACAGAGAGCTGACGTTCATACGGACATTATTAGCCTACTGGGTAGGTCTGACCCGGTGGATTACTCACTTTGTGCTTTGGCTTAACATGATCTAAACGTAATCTTTTGTGTCTTCTCAGTCTTTTGTAGAATTTCTGACTTCAGTGTCTTTCTGTAGTATTATTATGAAACAGAGACCTATTAGAATGCTGTTTTAAAGGAATAGCTCATGCCAAAATGAACATTCTGGCCCTGTTTACACCTGGTTTTAAGATGTGTTTTGGTCGATCGGATCACAAGTAGACGATAGAGACACATTCCCATTGACACCTGGTGTTTTAATCCATCTCTATTGTCCACTTTCAACCACTTCTGTCCTGATTTCTTCGAGGGGAGGGTCTATGGGCTGGTAAATGTATGGGCTTTTTTAGATCTTTCAATCTAATGGACGAAATAAGCTCACATAATTTACAAAAGAACGTGGCTGGAGATGACGGAAAACATACGGAGAGCATCAGCTTTCTTTTCTGCTATGATAGCCACAAGACCACGCCAAACGTGGTGAGTGAGTGTTAGAAATCAGGAATGGTGAGAGAATATTGTGCTTGGTACGTTTTTTATCTTTCATCCAAACTTGGGTCTTTAGCCGAAAAAGTTTAAATCCCGACTCGCTAGCGCGCTTCCCATAATGTTTAAGCATTTTGTCAATAGGCATAGAGTAGGTGGTCTTTTGTGGCTGTTCGAATGCATTCGACCACATTAACGTTTACACTATGAAAGCAATCCGGTCGAATGTGTTTTCGACTACCTCTGGAAGTGGTCGAAAGTGGACAAACTTAAAATGTTTTAGACCCCATTTACACCTGTTTTTAGTGTCATCCACATCTTGACAAAAATGCATCTTAATACCAGGTGTAAACAGGGCCTCAGTCATCTCTTACTCACTCTCATGTCATTCAAAACCTTTCGTTCTTCCATGGAACACAAAATACGTTTTTTGGAGAATGTTCCTGTTTATACAATAAAAGTCCTTGTTTGTGTTATGCAAAAGAAAGTAAGTCATACAGGTTTGGAACCACATGAGATGAGTAAATAATGACAGTATTTTCATTTTTGTCTGAACTATCCCTTTAAATCACGAGGCACGTTTAACCAGTGACATTACTGGCATTCAATCTAATGTAATGCATCTTGAGGTGAAGTCTGAATATGTGCGAGTGTAAATTCATTTTAAGATTTTAAGTTTGTAAATTTAAATTTACAATACAATTTAGAGGGATCTGTTATCAGAGGTAACTAAGTTATGCATTTCAGAAATGTACATATACAACATCACAGTTAGCTAAACTTTTTTAAACAATGTTATAATTTGAGGCAGAAACAATGAGCTCATTGAAGTAATGCATACTTGTTTGTTAACAAATGATTATGACATTTCAAAAATGTTGTATTGGTGCATGTTGATTAAGAGTATAGGACAAATATAGGACAAAAGTCATATTGACATAGACTGTAAAAAAATATTGACTGTTTTTATGGTCCTTTTTGAAGAACTACAGAACTTCAACAAATGTATTGACCTGAATGCACTGACACTATTGGATGAGAACTGAACTGAGCTGGATGATGACATCACTTTTTTCTGCAGAGCTGCTGTGTAGATGAAAGGAACCAATTTAATAATTGATGATCTTTACAGCAAGTCAAGTCAAGTCAAGTCAAGTCAAGTCAAGTGACCTTTATTTATATAGCGCTTTTTTCAATACAGATTGTTTCAAAGCAGCTTTACAGTGATAACAGGAAAATAATGCAACAAAGTGTGTTTCGGCTGGACAGCAGATCGAGATACATACAACAGTGTATGATTATGATTCAGGCAGTATTACAGGTCAGAAGTCAGATTGGATTAGAACATTCAGAATATTATCCAGTTCCATGTGGTTGAAGATCGGAGTCACGGCGGTATGGAGACGGGTTTGTTGAGGATCCGTGCCGATGAGGCCTTCGCAGGGGAGAGTCTATTTGACATAATCTCTGCTGACACTTCAGGGATGCGTTGTGGTCATGTCTAGGCGCAGGTCCACCAACTGATCTGGATACGGTCCTGATCCGGCTGACTACAGTAAACCTAGGAATAAACAGAGAGACTAATACTGGCGTAGATGCCATTCTTCTTATGATGTAACGAGTACATCGGGTGTTTTAGGAAGTGTACAACAAACTAAATCAACACTGAACTGACTTCAGCTGAACAATGACACTGTTTACTTTTAGAAAAGCTGCTTTGAAACAATCTGTATTGCATAAAGCGCTATATAAATAAAGGTGATTTGACTTGACTTCAATGCCATCCTCTTAAAGTCATACATACATGTCTTGATAATAATTTGTTGACTGAATGAGACATTCAGTACATTAACAAATTAGAATTGGAAAAAGAAAATAGTGTTAATTAAGACAATTATGTTGAGTGAATGAATCATGTTTTCTTGATTTTTGCCACTTTTCATTTTCCTTTTTTTTGTTGTTGCTGTTTTCATGTCTTTAGCTTCCATTGAAGTTTAGAGTTAAATGTCTCCTTTTAACATTTTCTTGCCCTCATTCTCATCAGAGCAGCCTAAAACATGATCAGTCAGATTCTGCCTGTATTATGTATCCCCTCTCAGAACATTGGACACGTATTCTGGTGTCATTCAGTTTGCGGCCACTGCTGTCTTATTTTCTGTAACAGTATAGAAAGTGAGTGCAGAGGTGCCAGAGCTCTGGGTCCAACTTTACTGTTGCCTGTGCTGTTGAAAAGAAATCCTTGGAGAAGTGTGAGGTATGTTACAGATGGAGAGAGTGAGAGAGAGCGAGAGAGAGAGAAAGAGAGAGAGAGAGAGAGAGAGAGAACAAGACTGTTGCAGAGATTGAATAGAAGACATTATCAGCTGAGCACAGGGGCTGAGAGGCGGCAATGTCGGTGTCTTTCCTGCATCCTGTTTGGATGTTCTTAGCTGGTCTCGCTTCATCTGGAGCCTGGACATTATTTCCTGGTCAATGTAATCAGAGGAATAAGCCAAACAGAGACATGGAGGAGAGAAACTGAGAAAGAAGTGTGAGGGAGAGGAAGAGAAGGGCAATGAACGAGAGAGAGAGAGACATGGGATTGGAGAGACGGAGCGTAGGCAGTCGGGAGTGCTCAGGTGTGGGAATTAAGCTATCTGCTCGCTGCCGAGGAATCGCTTCGATCTGCTGCGGATACATTAAAGGAGGGACTCTTAACATTATCTACCAAGCACATAAACCACAACATGGAGAACTAATGGATTCATGATGAGCTGTCAAACTCCACATTCAATCTGGTGGATACTTGTTTAAGAGGGAAACAGAACTGGACAAATTAGGGGTCCTCGGCCTCCTAAATGATGGACAGGTGAGAAACAAGTAATCTTTTTCTCTAGCCTCACTGGACATAAATGTCCTACTAGTGCTGTCTGCCAAGGTGAGCATTACTATGCAGTTTGCTCAAATAATACAATCAGATAGTACAATTCTCTTACATTTTTGTCTCAACAATCTCATTGCATTCAATCCATTGTTGTATTGTTTAACATGCTATTGGTAGATTATAAATAGTTAATGAGATTTGTTTGGAGCTAGTTTGGTGTATAGATTTATAAGGACTTACTTCAGTTAGGTTTCGACTACTCAATGTATCTTTATGTAAGTCTATATAGTAGAGTTATGTAAAAACAAAACTCAAGGTTAAGGTATAAAACGGACATAAGGCCCGTTCACACCAAGGTCAGTAACTATAACTATTCTAATTATTCTAACAATATCATTGGAATCACTTTCATAATTTTTATTTTTTTTCCCAGCTGTATAAATAAAAGCATTGGCAGCCAATCAGAATACATCTGACTTTAAAGAGCTTGAGCATTTAAAGTGGCTTATACTAAACAGAACGTTATTGTGCGTTTGTGTGGATGCTAATATACTTATTGTTATAGTTTTCCTTCTTGGTGTGAGCAAGCCTTTACTTAAGTAAAATGTACATTAGCAACCACATAGCAATGCCTCCGTAACCACCCTGAAAGCCTCAGCAATGCCATAGCAATGTGTGAACAACCAGAAGACCAAAGCAGCTGTATGGCTATGCCCTGGCAACCACCCAAAACACCCTAGCAACACCATAGCAATGTGCTGACAACCAGAAGACCATAGCAGCTGAATGGCAATGCCCTGGCAACCACCCAAAACACCCTAGCAACACCATAGCAATGTGCTGACTACCAGAAGACCTTAGCAGCTGTATGACAATACCCTGGCCACCACCCAAAACACCCTAGCAACACCATAGCAATGTGCTGACAACCAGAAGACCATAGCAGCTGAATGGCAATGCCCTGGCAACCACCCAAAACACCCTAGCAACACCATAGCAATGTGCTGACAACCAGAAGACCATAGCAGCTGAATGGCAATGCCCTGGCAACCACCCAGAACATTCTAGCAACACCATAGCAACATGCTGACTACCAGAAGACCTTAGCAGCTGTATGACAATACCCTGGCAACCACACAGAACACCTTAGCAACACCCTAGCAACATCATTGCAACGTGCTGACTACCAGAAGACAACAGCAGCTGTATGGCAATGCCCCGGCAACCACACAGAACCTGGAAAACCTTAGCAATGCCACAACAACATGCTAACAAACAGAAGACCAAAGCAACTGTATGGCAATTTCCTGGCAACCCCCCAGTACACCCTAGCAACACTATAGCAATGTGATGACAACCAGAAGCATAGCGATGTGCTGACAACCAGAAGACAACTATACGACAATACCCTAGCAACCACCCAGAACATCATAGAAGACCATAGTAACGTGCTGACAAACAGAAGACCATAGCAGCTGAATGGCAATACACTGGCAACCACCCAGAACACCCTAGCAACACCATAGTAACATGCTGACAACCAGAAGACCATAGCAAATGTATGGTAATGCCCTGAAAACAACTAGAACACCCTAGCATCACGGCAGCATGTTTTGTTCAGTTTATGTAGTTATATTTTTGACTGAGCTTTAATTTAATGGCTTGGTCATTTTATTTTGTGTTTATATATTACATTATGTGCTTATATGCCAGTTAACATGGCTTAAGGTGTATGTATGTTGTACTTTTGTGGAGATGATGATGATGAGGAGAGATGTTGTCTGTTTCCTAAATTGGAGTGTTCCTCTACGAAGCTATTTAAAGAAATCTCATTAACGCCTCTGCAAAATAACACAATCTCGGCTACGTTCGGTTCAAGCCAATTCAAGCAAAGTGTCCACTTAATTTTCATCCAGTTTCTCTGTTTACATGTTTTGGTTTTTAACAAGAATCATTTTCATCTATTCTCTTCAGGCCTTTCTCAGGCAGGTAACAACGAACTGTAGGCTACACTGTTTATTTATGTAGGACAAGGTGGCTCAAATTAGAAGCATATGGCAGAGACAACAGTTTGCATCAGACTTTATGAGACCATGATTGTCAGCTCATTAAGGTTTTGGTCAGTATGTTCGTTAAAAGTGTGTATGAGAGAGAAAACTGTTTTCCTGACATTAATGAGTGTCACAATAATTACCTCGCTTTGCACTTCACACAACGCCTTGGAGCTCAGCCATGTACCTCGTCACAACCCTTTAGGGGCTACACACAAGTTTTACACACAAACAAACATTCCCCTGACAATGCATCCAGGTGATAATTTGTCTCATTTCTGAGGAAGTTTCCTCTTTCTGTTGGCATCCAAAGTGCTGATGATTTCGTAGCTAGCACAGTAACTGTATCTCCAGACCTGATTTATACACAAACACTGAGTGTTATTATTACTTCCAGCTATATTTTCACCATCTCTTATCTGCCAGGATGTTTATTATTTTTACCTCGTTTTTTCCCCTTACAGTAACCACTTCGCTCCACTCCTCTCAACAGAAATTTGATCAGTTCGCAAAATATTTTCTTTGCTTTATCAAATACTGCAGCACATCTAAACCACAGCACTCAATTTCTTCTACGATAGCCAAAGGCTGAAGGTGTATTTTTTTTAATATGATGTGAAGTGATTTTAGCGCTGGGAGACCTTAAAACGTGAGCTATTTTTCTCTTCTGCCTGTATCTTTGACTTTGAATAGATTTGCACAGTTTTGCAAAGGTAGAGGACTTCAAAATGAATGATTGTGCCTCAAGGTACTGTAACACAAAGTGAACAAACTGGCATTTTCCTTTTGCTAATCTGAGAAAATAAGACTCACACATCTTCTGGATCCTTTGGGAGAGAGTTTGCAATGCCTTTGGACGTCTGCGTTGAAGTTTGGGGAGTAGAACTGTCCTTTCGTTTTGTGTGCAGTGTCTATTACCTTACTTGCTCTGTACAGTTGATTAACGCATCACTGCCAGACGAACCACCAAGACCTTTAAAACATGCACCCAAACCAGCCTAAACAAGAGACCAGCCTAATTGTCTTCCCTGCTGAAAAAAAAAATGCTTGAGCATGAATTTCAAGGCGAATTTACAACCCCATTATGAAAATATTTTTACCCTGAGGAGACTCTAAACCATTTGGAGTTGGGAACACATTTGTCTATATATCTATAAATTCTTTAGAGGCAAGCAAACATAAATCTTGAGATATCTTACCTAAACATGGCCTCCCAGATAAGATATATTTGGCCTGGAACAAATGAATACATTAGGGGCTGAAAAACCTTTTTTTTAAAACCTTTTTTAGGTCCCTAACTACAGTTTTTTCACATGCCATATTTTCAGATCACACTCTCTTCATCCCTGCGGCAAAACCCTCATGTGTTTTCATGTTTGACCACTTGAGGTTATTTTAGTTTTGTAAACTGCAATTTCAGCCTCCATCATCTGAACTCCAGATCCAGTGGGAGTCTAAATGAGGCTGTGATAAGCCTCTGCACAGATATGTTTGGTCAGGTGAAAATGCTGAACTGATCGATACTCTTCTAAGAGCCAATTGAAACGGTCTCTAACAGGCTGCGAGACCACGGTAAGAATCAATCGACCCTCACTTCTCCCGCTCCCAAGTCAAAGCCAATCTCAATATCTCTTCAAACACTAAATACACAAGAATTTCACCTGATGTCCACAGATTTGGACATCAGGTACAATCATTGTGGATCAACATATTTACTTTGGTTGCCTCTGTGCATGTGATTTCTTGATGCACTGAGTTACAATTTGGACCCCATTTGTAAATACAGTGTTGAGGTTAATAGGTGGCCAGTTTTATGGCCAAACAGATATAATTCTGAAATGTCTTACTCATCCACAACTTAAAAGCAATTCAAATTCCAATTTGCCTATACCAGGAGTAAGGAGACCATTCCCGAATTTGGGATCTTTGCCCCACATCCTGCAAGACGTAATGTCCCGCATTTCAATTAGGCTCTGTATTTTTTTCTTCCCTGAAATTACAATATCACAAATAAGAAACATAATACAAAAATTTGATTGGCGTTTAAAAATTTATTTGCGCAGCCATCATGTTTTCGACATGCATAGAGAGGGATATTTCTATCTATCTATCTATCTATCTATCTATCTATCTATCTATCTATCTATCTATCTATCTATCTATCTATCTATCTATCTATCTATCTATCTATCTATCTATCTATCTATCTATCTATCTGTCTGTCTGTCTGTCTGTCTGTCTGTCTGTCTGTCAGTTTATTTTAGAACAACTTAACTTTTACTTGAATACATAAAAATACACTCCTGTACTGTACTTTTCATTTTTTTCTCATTCTCTCTCTCTGTTGTTCTCTCCTGAGGAAGTAAGGTCAGATCCCGCATGCTATCCGTGAGCACTCAGCAGTAAAAGAATGCTGGAAATGCTGTTGTAATAGCATTGAAGACCTTGCAGATGTCTCTTTTCTCTTCTGATTGGCTGTGACTTGCATGTATTGAGCAGTTACAGTAATAATTCACAAATCTTCATCAGTGTGTTCTGAGATGGACAGTAGAAATGTACTGAAAAACATAAACTGTACCGCTTTGCTTGATTGCTCACAAAATCAATTTAGGTCTGCATTGTTACATCTGAACGTTCCAAGCTGTATTTTATTTGAAATACAAAACACTTCCTTGAGCAAACAAAAACTTTGAATCAATGTAAACAGTTGAGAGATCGCAGTGTTTGTACATGCATACACATCTGCTCTAGTTTTAACTTGGCTTGTGTTTATTTATCCACAGGGCTGCCCAGAAATTGAATCTGTCTTCCAAGAAGAAGAAGCAGCGTCCTGCGCCCCCCGTGGCATGTGATCCACCCCTCTTTCCCACCAACTTCAGTGGCATCCTGCAGGTGTCTCCGCCCCCTGCTCCGCCCTGCCTCTTACGGGCAGTCAACAAAGTCAAAGACACTCCCGGCATGGGCAAGGTAGGATCTGTAATACAGTTTTTCTCAGTCGCTTTGGTGCATTTCTCACATCACTATTTACATTTGCACAACAGTTAGTTCAACCTCCACAACATTTAGTCATTTTTGCACATCATAGTAGCAGTTTCTCATTCCTTCCAACATTTTGCAAATGCTTTTGGACATACATCAATTGCTTTCATACAACTCTCTGCTGTTTTATAACATTATCATTTGCTTATGTCATGTCAGTCAAAATTAATTATACTTGTGAATGCTGAATAGTCATTCATTCCATATAAAACTAATAGTCCTCATTTCATTGCTTGAGTCATTACATACAAAAATGTTGAACTGTCAAAATCTGTCAAGCAAACTTTACAATTTTTTTATCTTTTTTTTTTTTTTTTGTTGAAAATGTCTCCTAAATTGAAAAATTTCTCTCTGGTGAATTTCAGCTTTGAGACAGAGAGGAACGTCTGGATGTGCATGAATGATTACAGTACTATGTATGTTGTATGTTCAGTTCCAATATGTACTGCAATATTGTTTCCAGTTGTGCACAGCTCTACCCAAAGGGAGTTTATGTTTGTTGTAAATAAGGGTGTATTTTTTTCTTTTGCACAATGCTGTGAACAAATTAGAATTGCAAAGAGCATATGCAGTAAAAATGTGAAACATACATATTCAGTGTCTTGTACTCAGTTACCTCACTAAATACAGTAATGTGTAACTTTACTGTATTTTTCAAATGGCTGTGCAAATAGTATATAGTGCTGTCTTGAGCATTGTCAGGTAGTGTCACCAAGATCTGACTTTTTTGCATTGAAAAACATTTACAGAGTAAACTGTCACAATGAAAACATGACAAAGCCATTTGACTATCTTGTTCATAAACAATGAAAAATTGATTCATAAAACAATTTTCATCTTGATGACACTGACACTTTCATTGACATGAATACTTGCTTTTGAGGAATGAGCTGTCCATTTTGAGCAAGTGACAAGCTTTTGCAGGTTATCAACTAGGTTTTGCAGTTTGTACTAATTGTTTTGAGAACTGCATTAACTGTTGTGCAAATGTAAATTGTGATGTGAGAAATGCACCAAAGCGACTGAGAAAAACTGTAATATATCAAAAAGTTCTGCATTTAGTTCTAGTTATTTTATAAGTCTTTTCTCTTGTTGGTTAAGTGTGTTTTTCACCTTATCAGTGCTTAGAGAAACATGTTTTTGGAGTTTTTAATCTTTAACAGTAATGCCTCACAATTGTATATCAACATCTCATCCTTTGGACCAACTATACTTTGCCATAGATTTTCACTTCCGTTTTAAAATTGCTATCCTGCTACCAGGAGTGGGGCACAAACCCACAAGGATATTTGTCCATTGATCTTAAGTCCAACACCTTAACCACTCAGCCATCCTGGTCGTTTAGATGTAATATTTCCAGACTCAGATAATTCATTTGTCTCCTTAACTGCTGTTTAAGTTCTGATGAGATGGGCAGGACTGGAGTGTTCATGGTGTGTGATGGTGTGTAGTTTCAAGGTGCATTTAAAGCATTCAAGAAAAAGAAGAAAAACCGCCAAGGACATAATCAAATGAGCACCAGAAGTGAGGCAAAACAGGCACATTTTAATATTACTAAATTACTTTCTGTGTGAACTATTTATTTTCTCTGAACAAAATAAAAGTGCCTTCAGTCAAAATTTTGTGACACAGGCATCAGAAAACAGAGATGGCTGAGAAATGTAAGCATCAGATGTGTACTTTGGCAGCACGTGAGAACATATTGGGCGGATGCGAAAGAGTTTTGCCTGCAGAATGCATGCAGAGATCACAGGTGAAAGTGTTTTGTTCAGGAGAGATGCAGTTGAGGAGCAGTTTAACATTCATGAACGTAGGCCTTTGATCTTACATTCTACATTATTGCACTGACTTCTCACCTGGCTGGTTCACAAGTTTTTTTGTAATACTAAAAACCCCTTTGTTCTTCAGAATCACTTTGAGAAACTGGTTTGTTGATAACGCAACCACATACAGCAGGATTACTATGATGTCATTTAAAGTTTACAGTCTACCAGGAGTGGGGTTTGAACCCACGAGGACATTTGTCCATTGGATCTTAAGTCCAACGCCTTAACCACTCGGCCACCCTGGTTGTTTTGTGATGTTAACACTTTAAGAAACTACTTTGTTAGTAACACAACCACACACAGACACATTTAATAATACAACCACTTTGAGAATCAGTTTTTTTAGTAACACAACCACATACAGCTGCATTACTATAATGTAATTTAAAATTTACAATCTACTAGGAGTGGGGTTTGAACCCACAAGGACATTCGTCCATTGGATCTTAAGTCCAAGAATTTCTCACCTGGCTGGTCCACAAGTCACTTTGTAATAGTGACCACATACAGCAGGATTACTATGATGTAATTTAAAATGTACAATCTACCAGGAGTGGGGTTTGAACCCACGAGGACATTTGTCCATTGGATCTTAAGTCCAACGCCTTAACCACTCGGCCATCCTGGTAGTTTTGTGATGTTAGCACTTTAAGAAACCACTTTGTTAGTAACACAACCACACACAGACACATTTAATAATACAACCACTTTGAGAATCAGTTTTTTTTAGTAACACAACCACATACCGCTGCATTACTATGATGTATATTTAAAATTCACAATGATCTACCAGGAGTGGGGTTTGAACCCACGAGGACATTTGTCCATTGGATCTTAAGTCCAACGCCTTAACCACTCGGCCATCCTGGTCTCTGTGCAATGCTTGAACCCCCTTTATTCTTTCTACAGGTGCTTCATAACACTTTGAGAAAATGGTCTGTTGGTAAATGCAACCACATACCGCAGCATTACTATAATATATTTTAAAATTCATATCCACGAGGACATTTGTCCATTGTAATACTAAAACTACACAAGTCACTTTGTAATACTAAAAATTCCCTTGTTCTTCAGAATCACTTTGAGAAACTGGTTTGTTGGTAACGCAACCACATGCAGCAGGATAACTATGATGTAATTTAAAGTTTACAATCCACATAGGAGTGGGGTTCTAACCCACGAGGACATTTGTCCATTGGATCTAAAGTCCAACGCCGTAACCACTCGGCCATGCTGGTCGTTTTGTGATGTTAACACTTTAAGAAACTACTTTGTTAGTAACACAACCACTTTGAGAACCATTTTTTTTTAGTAACACAACCACATACCGCAGAATTACTATAATATATTTTTTTATTAATAATGATCTACCAGGAGTGGGGTTTGAACCCACGAGGACATTCGTCCATTGGATCTTAAGTCCAACGCCTTAACCACTCGGCCATCCTGGTCACTTTGCAATGCTTGAACCCCCTTTACCAGGAGTAGATCATTATGAATTATCACATACAGCTGTTGTAACCACATACCGCAGCATTACTATAATATATTTTAAAATTCATATCCACGAGGACATTTGTCCATTGTAATACTAAAACTACACAAGTCACTTTGTAATACAAAAAATTCCCTTGTTCTTCAGAATCACATTGAGAAACTGGTTTGTTGGTAACGCAACCACATTCAGCAGGGTTACTATGATGTAATTCAAAGTTTACAATCTACCAGGAGTGGGGCTCGAACCCACGAGGACATTTGTCCATTGGATCTTAAGTCCAACGCCTTAACCACTCGGCCATCCTGGTCCTTATGTGATGCCAGTTTGTTAGTAACACAACCACACACAGATGCATTTAATAATACAACCACTTTGAGAATGTAATGTTTTTTTTAGTAACACAACCACATACAGCTGCATTACTGTAATGTAATTTAAAATTCATAATGATCTACCAGGAGTGGAGTTTGTCCGTTGGATCTTAAGTCCAACACCATAACCACTCGGCCATCATGGTTACAACATTGGGTTCTTTTTTTCCAGCCATGTTTCAAGTGGCTGATTTTGCTAGTCTCATATGTACATTTCAGATCAGTAAACCATTCAGTTGAATCACTAGTAAACCAGCATCATTATACAGTGCAAAAGCAATTTCAGTACCCTCAACCAAACATAATGGAAAGTCTTCAGCCCCCTGTCACTCTGTCCTGTCTTTACCGCCGCCTTCCTTTATTAATTTACATGCTCAGTCAGCATACTGTTCGCATCACTGATTTCTCTGACAGTTTGTTGTTTTTCTATTTGAAACTACCCTAGTAAGCTCTTGCGCGGAAAGAATCTGTCAAACGCATGCATTGGTACGAGCGCTGACAGTGGAGAAGCCCCTCATGGTGAAAGTTGATCCTGATCTTCAGCGCATCGCAGGGAAACCAGCATATCTGGCATTCCTCTCAGACACAAGAGGATGGGGGACATTCATCTGTGTTTGGACTCAGTCTGTGCCGATTTGGGTCACGATATCTAGTGCTGGCACCTCCCAAAAAAATCTCAGAGGCAATCATATTGCTGTGGGTTTGTCGAATGTGGATGTTTCTGTTAAGCAAAATGATAAATTTTGGAAGCAGATTTTGAGAGACGAATAATTAACCACTAGGCGGGTTGTTATTGAGAACTTTCGGTGAGTCCACACAGTCATCTTGCATTGGAACAGCTTGAGTTCATCTGTAAACAACACCCACATTTAGGCTGCATGTTGTGCGGTGTGCTGGCGAACTAAAAATGAACCATTCTCCAGCCGACCGGAACATAAGCAGGATGGTGGGCGATGCAAATTCTGGCATTTACAGCAGAGAAATGTCACCTTTCTCAAGGGACAGGGCTGCAACAGTGGCCTTTGGATAGAAGAACATTGTGAGATAAGATATTGATGGATGTAGCTGCTCTATACTGCTGCTTTTGTGACACCCACAAGTGATCGACTTTGAGGTAGAGATGAAAGACACAGATATATCGTTCATATTTGCTCTGAATAGAACTAATTAAGTAAAAACACTATCTAAAAATGTGCCTTGCACTCGTGCAAATTTACATGTGACATTATTCTACTACGATGACGTGAATATACAGTATAGGAATTCATAAAAAAATTCAGTTTGTGTGTGAATGATGTCATCACCCCTTCATCTCCAGCCCAGCAGTTTTGCCCCAATTCACACAGTGATCGTGATTTGCACCATCAGGCATGTGGCTCCCAGAGTGAGTTTTATGACAATGTGATGAGATTAAATACCAAAGGCATCTCCATTATCTGCATAATGATAAAGCAATTAGTGGTGACTTTCAAACACTTCTAGGAGCTCCTGAGTAAATTTGTACGTGTATCCATCAAATAGAACAGACTAAAGCTGTCCATTGTAAGTCTCCCTTTTCCTATCTCCGGTTTCTTCATCATTGAGACTCTGTCCATCTTCCGTCTACTCTAGAACGTTTCTGGTGGTTTACAGGAACACTTTAAAGTTTAAACCCTAACGCTAAAAATTATTAATTGGTTTGTGTAGAGCCAACTGAAATTAAACGAATATATGAATAAAATTAATATTTATAACTTTCTTTTTCTTTTGAGTTCACAAAACTGGCATATTTTAAGTAATCTGAATTGTTTATTTGTTTTGAGTTTTATTAACTTGTTTCTTTTAATTTAGACAAACTTAAATTTAACTTAAACTGGGCTGGGATTTCCATTTCACAGCATGCTTTGCCATGACACTCAAAAGGCAGAGTAAATGCTAAAATTAAGTGTTATATAATGTTTTTTTTTTTTTTTGCAAGATTAATGTTAAGTGGTGTTTAATGTTTTGTTATGCTAGATTAGACGAGTTAATTATATTGTTTTTTGTAGGGTTACCATCATGGTGACGAGTGGACCTTGAGCTTAGCTTGAGAAGCGATAAATGTTAAATGTTTTATGTTGCTGTCCTCATTCAGAAAGTGCTATGCTATGCTAATTTTATCAAATCATTGTGTAACCAATTAGCAAGGTAACATTTATTGAATTAGCTAGTTAAATCTAACCAGGTTTCCACTACTAAAAATATTTAAGTTGAGATTACATGATAATTTTAAGTTAAATGTATGAATTAGCTTACTCAAACAGTTAAGAGCAATTAAAATGTATGAGTACAAAATAAAAATATGCAAGATCTGCTTACTTTACTTAACTTAAAAAAGTGAATATGATTACCTAAAATTTTGGCAGGGATTCAATCACCTGGCCAGTGTATCTGACCTTGGAAAAAAAATTACATTCAGTAGCTAATCACATTTTTAACTGCCCTTTTCTAAAATTGAGGTGTTAAAGAAAACACCTTACGGGCATCATGGAGTGAGCAGAGCACATGGGAATTCAATAGTCTGAAATATTAATCCCGGTATGCCTGTGATCATTTAACACATCAGTTTACACTGCAAGAAAATATATCTAAGAAGAAATGTCTTTTTAATTAAGCTTTGTAGACCCTGCCTGGAAGACAGCAGATTAAAGAGTGATATAAAGACTTGTTCTGCTATTCTCTATCTATTGTAATGGACATATCAACTTCAGGCTTATTGATTCCATAGAGTAATCCGAGGGGATCTCAGCCCACTATAAAATATGAAACTTGCTTTCTCTATACAGCTACAAGCACATATAAGCTGGATAAGATCTGTGCATCACAGGTCCATACTTCAAATGCCAAGATATAAATCACATCAGTCTTTGAAATGAAAAGTGTTCAAATGACATTTCATCGTGGCATTTTTTCAAACCTCCCCTGTAAATATCAGGGAATAAAGCTTAGCATATGTAGAACAAAATAAATGTAATTAGCAACTCTAGCCTACAAGCAAGGACTGGGCTCATAACTATGCCGTTTGAGAACTGATAAGGCACCCATTAACCGCTCTGATTCAGTTCAACTATGCATTCATCAGACTGATTCAAAGATGTAACTCGTCTTTTAGAACTATGCTCACTCTGTATATTTTTAATTTACTAAAAAGATCTGACTCATAAGAATCTGTTGTGTGTGAATCTGACTGCTCTGATCGTGCAGAATGCTTTTGATTCACTAAAAAGAACCAGCTCATAAGAGTCATTTGTTTGTGAATCAAATCGACTTGATTGCGTTGTTTGTTTGTTTGTTTGTGCACTTGTGCTGCACTATGGGGACAATAAAAAAAGGTGTTTTTTGCCCTTGTTTTGATGCACGGTATCATATTTAATGCAGTCTTTATACCCACTTTAACAACTCTGGCTAAATATTTTGCAATGGCGAGGAAGCTTGCGCAACTGAGGAACATGCAGGCATGCTCTTCAAGCAAAAATAAGTTCACATATGCACTAAAATCACATTGGGATCCTCTGCTTAAAGGTAATAGTAAAGATTCCCAGACAGCAACATAGTGTCGGCCCAGATCCGGCCCACATTTGGTACACGTGGATTCCACACGGCCCAGATGTGGGCCGGATCTGGGCCAACACTATGTTGCTGTCTGGGTTGTCAATGAAAGTAAAGTTAGATCTGAAGAAAACTCTTGTATAATTTGTTTGCCTAGGTTATGCCACTATGATTTGGAAGTTTGTCATCTAATGCCATGTCCAATACTTTTTGGGCCATAAAATGAGGTCTGAATCAATTGACATGAATTAATTTGTGTGCAATAAAAAATAACTATATGTATTATTTATTTATTTTATATACAAAAGCAACTATTCTACAACTTATCTATGGGGTTTCAGAAATATTATAAAATGCAAAATACAAAATAAATGTGAATCTAAATGTTTTGATGTAATGATGAGAACTAGTGAGCACCACTGAGTAAGTATGTGGGCTTGGCTCCTGTTCCAGTGTTCTTAAAGACCTTTAATGACCCAGAATAAAGCATCTCCTTTCATTAGTCCTGCTGCTCTATCCAAACTTCTCTCACCCACAAAAGCTGTGAGAGCTCATAGGGAGACCACCTCCTCCGTCGCCATCCTGCCGCATATGCTGGCTAATGAGCCCCCCTACTGTGATCTTATCCCTGCTTTTGAAAATCAGAGGCTCAATGCATGCAATGGGTTGCAAATCACCAAACAGAAGAAATTCTATTTGTGGTAATGGGCTTAGAGATGCTGGACGTACAGTAACTAAACAAACCTGGAAGGATTGGTTATACGGAAGAGAAAGAGACATGACTCTTTGTAGCGCAGGGACTGTGGGTGTAGAATAGGGTTTCATTAAATTCTGTCTGCCAGCACGTTATTAGATCTGAGCCGGTTTGAAGCTATTGGTTGAGACTTATCACTGTGGCTCAGAGAGGAGCTTTACCTCAAATGTAGACTCTATAAACTTGTATAGATAAGTCGTACTGTATACAACTCTTCTTGATGTACCATTGCTAGAAATGCTGCCACATCTCTGGTGGATTAAAGGCGCCAATGTATGAA
Source organism: Leuciscus leuciscus (assembly GCF_965113295.1). Lineage (NCBI taxonomy): Eukaryota > Metazoa > Chordata > Actinopteri > Cypriniformes > Leuciscidae > Leuciscus > Leuciscus leuciscus. The sequence goes on along the minus strand of NC_138741.1, from coordinate 25,984,556 downwards.
ATGACAGTATATCATTACGGCGTCAACGGTCAGCTGCATTCCTTTTTTCCCAGAGCTGTCCTGATTTGTGCGCACATATTCAGCAGGTTAGGAGAGAAGTGTTGTGTGTGATGTGTTCCCAACAATGCACCTCATGCATAATTCAGGTGGAATATGCAAAAACTGTAGGCAGGGTTCTTTTTGCTATTAAATGACACCAGGATGAAATATTTAACGCACTGTAAGGACATTTCTGGAAGGCTGTTCCCAGGAAAGGCAAATATTCCTTGAAGTTTCCTGCTTCTCCAATTTTTCCTTGGAGAAATGACCTAGCAATCTCATGTGTCTTCTTTATGCCTAATACACATTTTGTTCCCGAAGAAAGATGACCAATCGTGACAGTTTCTGTGGCTCCTGAACAGTAGTCTTATGTCATACAGTGGGAGAGGTTCATTGCAACCAAGACGGCCATTGCGACCAAAGATAGCCTGCGATAATTTTTTAACAGTGTCAGAAATTTAACATGATCATCTCACAGTGTGTTTGCTGCTACGACCTACGTATACCAACTAGCCAATAAAACATGAAATGGTGTATTGATCAAAAATGGTGTATTGATCAACTTGGCATGGCGCTAAAACTTAAAACTACTTACCTCAAGCTCCATTTGCAAAATAGCCATGATGACATTTTATTCTTCTATACTACGAGGTATCATCATCGTACAGTCTACATACATATACCCAAGTTTATTAGATCAATGTCGTACAGTGTGATTTGTATTATCGGATTTTATAGGATTGCCGAAATCGCAGTCAATAGCAGGCATTAGAGTTTCAGAAGATATCTCAACTGTGCTCAGATTTGCCAAAAAACTAAATTTTACAATCAAAAGTCAGATTTTACAGTATTAATTCAAGAATTTTTCATATATAAAAAAAAAAAAATCCATTATTATTATTTTTATTACTGAATTGAATGTATTTTCAATTGTATTCTGTTTTTGCATGTCAAAATGAATCTTATTCTTTCAGTTTATTTCTACTATGGAATTTTAGGATGTTTAAAAGAAATAGTTGATATTTAAATGACAATCCATGATAATCGCACATTAGTCTCATCTGCATTGTTTTGTTGTTTTTCTTAAAAAGGCATATTTATAAAAAGTTATTTTGTTGCATCAATATACATTATTTGTGCAATTCAAAAAAATTATTTGTGTAATGCAAAATAATTACACACATTATTTTGTGTATTATTATTAGTATAATTTCTATACAAAATCAACTATTATACACATCATCTGTGAGGTTTCAAATAATGTGAAATGAAAAATACAAAATAAATGTAAATTGAAATCTTCTTTTCAGTAAGGAAATGAAAGAGCAACTAATTTGAGCTTTTGTTCTGATTTAAGAATTGGAATTTGTCATTGAATGTATTGATCTCAGTGGAATCCACTTGAACTATAGGATTATTTCTCCTTTCCAGAGGCAATATCAAGGAAATCTCCTTATGATGGCTCTCAGATCTATTATTGATCCTTAAATTAGAAAAAATAAGTCTTGAGAGAGGCTGGTTTTTATTATCTCAGTGTACTTAAACATTCATCTAAAGACGCACCAATAAGTACAATGCCTAAAACAAATAGATGCCGGAATGACTGATACTCTAGAGAAGCAATTTTCTCCTGCGTTATCAAAATGTCTATCAATGTAGTGATGATGGTATTACAGTTGCTAATCCATATGGCGTCGAGATTGGATTTCTACGGTAATTATGTCTGCAGCTTTGAATTCGGCTTTGCATTGAGAAGACAAAATGAGCTGCTGTACTGTTCTAGGGTCAGACAAATCTGTTGTTTGAATATGTGCTTAACTTGATATTTAATCTTGAATGCTTTGATTTCACTAATTACATTTCACAGCATGACAGATGTTATAACTGCCCCTTGGGCTGCTGCATGACCACAATTCCATAACAAGCAAGGGCTCAGAAAGAAAGCGTATTAGTCACAGTTTATAGAGTACCAGAGAGCGTTTCCTTTGGGAGGCATTTATAAATGGGATGATGCATTCAGTAGGTCAGCTGTTTGTTTAGCTTAGTGAATATGTGTAGTCCAGTAGATATTTGAAGGATTTCATAATGAACTGTTCAGCCTAGAAGGAAGCAAGGATGCATTAAATTGATCAAAAGTGACAGTAAAGACATAACAAAAGATTTCTGTTTCAAATTAATCTTCTTTTGAACGTCCTGTTTATCAAAGAGTCCTAAAAATATCAAGCAGGACAACTGTTTTCAACTTTGATGATAACAAGAAATGTTTAGAAGCAGCAAAAGAAGCAGCAAACCATCATATTAGAATGATTTCTGATGGATCATGTGACACTGAAGACTGGAGTAATGATGCTGAAAATGTAGCTTTGACATCACAGGAAAAAATTACATTTTAAAATAAATGATTTTTTAATATATTTCAGATATTTCACAATATTACTGTTTTTAGATTAAATAAATGCAGTCTTGGTGTCCACGTATAACCATTGTGTCTAGACTTTAGATGGGCTTTCAGTGTCACTGAGTTTGAGTTGGAAAGAAAGCCAATATTTATCTCCTGTCTTTCTGCATGCCTCCAACAATCACTTGTGTGTTCTACTCCACTAATCTGTAATTACATTCAGTCAATGATGGTTTCACTGAGCACACTTGCAAACGGGACATTAGGTGTTTATCATTTACATGTATGTGATACATGAAGGGTACATACATTACAGGCTATATTAGATGGTGTATTACATCATTTAAACTACATTTTCTCAAAGAACAAGTTAAAAAAAGTAACTAGTAAATGTTCAGCTATTAGATTCATATAACATTTGGTGGACGTGCAATCCGTTCGTTCAGATAGGGGTGAATTCAGGTTGACTGGGACACATTTTCCCAGTCATCTCTATGGCAAAAAGTGTCCTGAATTCACCCCTAGGCTATATAATTTCACTGGACATACCACTTTTTTGTAGACTGTGCACACTCTCATTGGATTCATATTCAATCCCTATAATTTAGAGAAACTTAGAGTAAATTTTATTTTCCTAAACTAAACTTCAGCTGAAGATACTTGGCATACCTTTTCCTTAGTCTTGCTACTGCATTTCGTAGCATTACTGAGATTTCATGTTTGCCTGCTGTCTCCACACATTTGACTGTGAAATATTAAAGAGCTATGAATAACTCTTAAGTATCACACTGCACACGCTTCTGTCAAAAACACGAGTAATGGTATGTTAAAGTTTGAGGGTTTTTCGTCACAAAAAGTTGTTCAAAACCACTTGAAAAAGCAAGTGCTCTTATAGGAGTAGTGTTCGGAAATGAGGTGCGAACTTTCTTCAATATTTAAACCTTTAACAGAGCTGTAAACCTACATAAATAGCTTGTTCTCCCTCAAGCAGAATGTTTTGTTCTCAAAAACATTGGTTGAGTTGTTATTCACAGATAGGTTGGTGCTTTGAAACATGACAATCTTAGTTGCATTACTGAGCAGATGCTGTGGTATTTCTGTGCAGGTTAAAGTGATGGTACGCGTTTGTCCTTCATCGCCCGCCAGCGCGGCAGAGTCCAGCTCTTTCCTGAAGGTCGATTCTCGTAAGAAGCAAGTGACCATCATGGACCCAGCGGCTAATTCTCAGCAGAATCAAACTCAGAAACGCGGCAGCTCCAACCAGGCTCCTCCAAAGATGTTCGCATTTGATGCAGCCTTCTCCCATGATGCCTCTCAGGTGAGGGATTGGTGCTTACCATTAAACATGCAGTGTGTCATTTCAGCCACTAGTGGCAGAATTGCAAAATAATTGCTTCCTTATACAAAGCAACAATATGTTCTTAGTAAAGGGAAAATCCCTCTGGAGAAACCTGTCTTAAAAATAAAGGTTCTTATTGGCATTGGTGGTTCCATGAAGAACCTTTTAACATCCATAGAACATTTTCATTGCACAGAAGGTTCTTTATAGAGGGAAAAAGGGCCCTAAAAGGGTCTTTGGGGAACTAAAAATGGTTCTTCTATGGCACTGCTGCAAAAACACCCTTTTAGATCCATTATTTTAAATAGTGATTAAGGTTAAAGACAAAAATGGCAGTTTATATGTCTCGCCTCTTGGGATTTTTAACCTTATAAGGTTACCAACCCAGATCTTTTACCTCATAGCTCAATAATGAAGAAAAGTCATTTCTGCTATCTAGAAGATCTCTTCCACACATCAAGTGTTTTTTGCCTTATTGTCAACTTAAAATATCTAAAAATCCTTAAAATGACTTTTCGTTAATATTAACATTTATTTGTTTATATTATATACATTTACACTTTTATCCAAAGCGACTAATGGTTTAATTGAGAAGGAAAACAATAGATCTGCCAGTGCTGTAAGACAAAATACTCTTTTATCAAATATACTGTACATTCTCTGAAAACAAGTCCTAATATCTAATGCCATGCTGCTTTTCAATTAAATTTGTCTCGTTTAAATATTTTTTAGATTTTTATTGTTGTTGAAAACAAGTGAAAAAAGACATTAAAGATACCTTAATTTAATTTAATATTTGAGTTATTTTTGCAGAGCATGAATTTGATTGGCTGTTCACTGTTTCCTGGCAGGCAGAGGTTTGTGCTGGAACTGTGGCTGAAGTCATCCAGTCTGTGGTCAATGGAGCAGATGGCTGTGTATTTTGCTTTGGACACTCCAAACTAGGTAAGAGACAAATTACATACCAGATCTCTTTAATATATGAGCCTATCACAAAGTGCTTCCATTGCCCCTTTCTAATATCTTGTAAGTGCCTTTTTAGGCAGACATCTTTCTTGTCTTTGTAATGAATGTCAGGGCCTTAATACATCCTGTAATGTTTCCATCTCTCATATGTGTTTTATATTCCATAAATAACCGTTCCCAACACCTCAGCCGCTTACTTCCTGTAAATTAGATGGAATTAGTTTCATAGCATGCATGGCAGACTACAAGATGATCTCACCCTGTTTAGCTGTCATTGTCCATTGTTGTTTCTGGAAGATTAGTGTAAAAATGTAACCAGCCATTTGCTTGGAAAACAATGGGAAAATGCTACTGTGGTTGCTGGTCAGTGATTTGATGACAGCGTGTAATTCCTCAGATTCCTCGTTTCCATTAACCTTTACTCTGAAACCAAAGACCGGCTCATACATCATTGGAAAAGCATTCCACAGTGATTTCATTGGTCAGCCGCCCAAAGCTAATTAACTAGCTGTAATAACCCAGACACTGGCCTGTTAGTGCTTTGAAAGTAATCACCTTAGACATTTTGCTTTACAATGTGGCTGTATAAACACGAAACAAAAGAATCATGGTGAACTTGAGCTGTGTAACGCGCCGACCCCTGGTCACCATTGGTGCTTAAGCGCATGAATACATAAGATAGGTTCTTTTAAGATGTATCTGGCTTGAACACGCAGATTTGTTTTTGTTTTAAACCTTAAAATCAACCGGAGAGTGAATTAATAATCATACATAATACTCCCTGACCTCTATATCATATATGTCATGCTGGCTGTGAGGATGCAAAGGCCATATGGTGACTATTAAAATACTCTAGCAGTGTTCTGGATGAAGCTTTATCTTCTGAAACTGCTTGATCAGCCTGGAGGCTTATTTATGCTTTTTTTGCAGTCAGAATACATTAAACTGAAGTACAAGTTGAAGCCTATAATGCGTTTGTGTGTGTAAAATGTTTAAGAGAGATGCTGTAGTAATTGAATCTCTATCCAGTCTGATTGAATTACTGACTTTCAGTTCACCTGCTACAGAGCATCCATCTTATTTTCCGCCTGTAAGTAAAAGCCCGGTGACTTTAATTGATGTGAAATACCATTTTCGAGAGAGCAGGTTTGATATGCTACAATCAGAACATAAAATGTACAATGTATTAAAACAAATAATAAAATTAAAGTACATAAATGATAAATAAATGTAATTGAACTTTCATGTTTTTTAATTTAAATATATATATATTTTACATCTACAATGCTCTTCTAACAAATTTTTTCTATTATCTGTTTTGATGGATTTTAATGCAGTATAATCATGATGACAAGTTATCTAGGTGAACAGGTATATAACATCATTGTCACATGTATGTTCTGTTTTGGATTAGTTCTAGTTCCCATTTTCCCGCCACTAGTTTGTTTCCTTGGTTACTGATTGTTATGCACCTGACCTGTTTCAGTTTCTGTTGATTAGCCTCCCTTGTGTATTTTAGCCTTCAGTTCTCTTCTCACAGTTCTTTGTTCTGTGTTGATTGTCATTTGAGTTTATGTGGTTGTTTGATTTACTTCCTGTGTTTCCTGAGTTGTCTAAAGTGGTGTTACTAAAGACTGTTCTTGCTGGATTCTCCTGTCATATGATTTCCTACAATACAACCACCTGCCAGAACGTCAGTAATAGCATGTCAAACTATAATGTATTTCACAAGTATGCACCCAGAACTGGATTTTTTGCACTTGATTTATACCATCTGCAACTAAATGATTACTATATTCCTGCATCATAGTATTTGCATGGTAATCATGGAATTACTATGATATTAAAGTACCCCCCCCCCCCCAAAAAAAAAAAAAAAAAAAAATTGGATGTAATGTAATTTGAAAAGTCGCCTACTAAGGGACTGTTTACATGACACTTTTTTCAAAAACCTTTTCTGTGTTTTGATTGTTCATTAAAGGTAGGGTAGGTAGGCCTAATCATTTTTCTAAAAAAAAAACATTCCAAATTTGTTTAAACTGTCTTTATATACCAATACATAATTAAAATGTAAGTACTCTGAAAAAGAAAATATAAAAATCGAGTGACTGTAGACCTTTTAATCTGCAATAAACACAGCTCATTATTTCCATTCACTCCACCCCCTCCCTTCTGAGCTCCTTCCAAAGCCACGCCCCCAAAACACATGAACGCGCGACGCCAAACGCTCAGGCTGGAACAAGACGCATTTATTACCTGAGACGAGTGGAGAGGAAGGAGCGCAGTACATACAGTGACATCATGTCAGAATCACATGTCATAAAATACCTAACTTTATCACTATGAATATAAACAAATAAGATTTCTTTTAGTACTCACTATCAAGCTAGCATATCGATAATGGTAAAGTTTCATTCGGTAACGAGCTATATTTATAAGGCAAAACTAAAAACAGGTTGCATTGATACATGTTTTTCCATTACCATCAGTTACACTGTGATGAAGATGAATTTCGTGTAAGATTCATAACATATACGGTGTTTTGCATGTAAGAGTTTCCATGATGAAAACATTGTTGACTCTAATGAAGACTAACGTACACTCCGAGTCCGGAGACAAGTACCGCATCGTCGGTTCGAGGACAGGTCCGGGGTTGAGGGCGAAGCAGAGGAGGTCGTTCAAGAGTGCGGGCAGGGTCCGAGGAAGTAGTTTTTGCCTTGTTTGCCTTCGCTGACTGCATATGCAGGTGCTTTGAGCTGAATATTTCCGGGAACGGTGACATGTGATGAGTGCACGCCGGGCAGCGCGCGCAGTGGGGCTCGGGGCGGGCACGAGACATGAAGGCATCTGATTGGTTCTTTACATTCGCACCGAATGGCAGTGATTGGTCAGAGTTTTTACTGTCCTGCAGCTGCTACAGAGGTCTGATTTTTTTCATTCCTTTTTCTAAACACATAATGTATTGACTACTATCAGGATGGAAGGACCATTTCACCCAGTATAAAAAAAAGTGTTTCTGAACAGGATTACCTACCCTACCTTTAACAAGAGAACGGCGTTGTGGGGGCCTGAAAACACTAGCTTTTGAAAACGATACCGTTATTGTCTCCGTGTAAACTACAACAAAGTTAATTTGTGAAAACTGTGATTTCATGCGTATTAGGTGTTCAGTCTATAGGCGCATAGTTTTTCTTTACAAAGTGGCATTGCCAACTACTGGCGTGGGATGAATAATACAGCGTTTTTATAGTTTTCATGGATTGGTGTGAACCAGGATCGGTTTGACAATGGTGTTGTCCGTACGCGGAAAATGCAAAGGAAAAACATTTCCGTTTTCAGTACATCGTTTTCGTGTAAACGTACCCTTAAATTAGAACTATCACCTGCCACAATAGTATAACATCTCCTTAAATATTACTTAAAGTGTATAGATAAATCCGCCGCATGTGCTTCATATAAATCATGAATAAATCAATACTCTGCACCATTGCAGGATTGTCTTGTATTTATGAACTGTTGAGATGTTTGGAATCACTGTGAACCGTGCAAATGAGCCTATTTCAGCAGACACTGTATCATCTCTGTTTCTGTTTCTCTTTCTCACTCTCATACCCACCCAAACTAGAGGAATCCGTCTTTTGAAGTTAAATCTGGTCTGAATGTGCGCTGTGACATATGGCTTTGTTTAGTGGCCCCTTTCATGTCAACAGCAGGGGTATTTATGCATATGACCGTTTGGAGGGCAATGTCCAGAAATGAATCCAGGGAGTGCCAATCAACAGGCTGTTGTTCCGGTTCTGGTCCTGCGGGTGAACCTGCTTTTAATGCCCAGTGCTGCCCACATGGCATATGTGCTTACTCAACCACACTACGACATATGGCAAATGTCAGCGTACTTTCAAACAAAGGGCTTTTCTCGAAATAAGAACCCATTAAGGCAGACAAAACATTCGTGTGATTAGGCATGGTACATTTTCAGACTATATTTATAAGCACGATTACATTAATGTTGTAAATTTTCCAGCTGTAATGGATTTTTAATTGTATTGGAATGTGTTGGAGTAGCGTGTATGTGACATCTGTCACTGTGGTTTATGCCAGAGTGCTGGTCTGGAAGCTAAATATCACATTAGAAAGTGTGAAATAGACCACACATATTGGTGTAATGCTCTTGAGGCCAAACAGACACCATGGCTTTAACACCTGACCTATTTCTACTGTAACGTTCCACTCTACGCTTGCCAATCATTCATAATGCAAGGAATGTGAATGTATTCAAAGCAATCGATCGTCAACTTGGTTCTTGGTCTTGTTGCAGGCAAATCCTACACTATGATTGGCAAGGATGATTCCATGCAGAGTTTCGGGATTATCCCGTGTGCCATCTCCTGGCTATTTAAATTGATCAACGAGTGCAAGGAAAAGACGGGTGCGCGTTTCTCCGTACGAGTGTCGGCTGTGGAGGTCTGGGGAAAAGACGAGAACCTGAAAGATCTGTTGTCAGAGGTGGCGACAGGCAGTCTGCAGGACGGCCAGTCTCCAGGAGTCTACCTCTGCGAGGACCCCATCTGCGGGATGCAGGTAAACGCATTAATGTTGTTCACATTTCTTTAATTATACAGTATATTGTTCATGTAAGGGATTGTTAATATAATCACTGATTGATGCTAAAATACTGTGGAAAATGTATGTCAATTTTATTCAAAATTCATTATGATAAATTAAATAACATAAGTCAAATGAAAGGTGAAGTGTGTAATTTTTTACAGTGTTAAAATTTCTATTCCATTTTAATATGATTTCCCTAAAAATGTAAACACTGTGGCACTATGAAAAAAGCAACTTTGTCTCAACCAATGTGTGGTTTTGGGGCCAGAGTTATTTTAGTATTATTCAGATACTATTATAGTATTCATACATATTTTGAATTAGCTTTTTCATTTTTTTATTATTTTTTATTTTGTTTCAGGTTTTATTTTCATTTTAAAGTTAACATTTTAAAGAGAGGATTAGTCGAGCAGAGACAACCCCTGTCTCTGTAATCCTCAGACATCTGCACTAATCTCATCTTGGACTGATACCTCACAGCAATGGATTGTAATGCCCTCACTTCTCCTGTTCTTATGACAGTCAGCCTTATCACACAGAGCACGCTTCAGACGTGATAACCAAGGCAGTGCTGACATGAAAATACTTTTTTTGCCCAATAACAAACCTTTTTTTTTTTTTTTTTTGACATTAAGACTTAACTGAACTGACAGTATCTCAATACTTTCTTTTATTTTCTCTAGTACTGTTAATAGAGGTTAACAGATTGTTTTCTTCAAGAGCAGGTTGGCTGATATAGAGCCTATACACATACAGGGGTTGGACAATGAAACTGAAACATTGGCCAATATATTGTTGGAGGTTTCACTGATTATACATTCCATCAGTAAGAGCAGAGTGTGACAGTTGAATTAGCAGAGCAATAGCACATGCTGTACATTAAATAGTGCAATCCACACAACTAAAATGGGAGACATATCAGAGTTCAAAAGAAGACAAACTGTTGGTTGCACATCTCGCTGGTTCATCAATGACCAGGACAGAAAGTCTTTGTGCTGTATCATGAGTCAGGGCAATGTCTGCATACCTCTACTTAGGGGACGAACCACATCCAACAGGAGTAACTGTGGGCTGTAGACAATGTGAAGCATGTATTGTTCTCTGATGAGTCCACCGTCACTGTCTTTCCCACATCCGTGAGAGTTACAGTGTGGAGAAGCACTAAGAGGTTTAACATCCGGACTGTTGCTGCACAGAGTGAAGCACAGGATCAGTGATGGTTTGGGCTGCAATATCATGACATTCCCTACTGTGCTTACCAAACCATTCTGAAGGACCTTGTGAACCTAATGGTTCAAACATTGTACCCTGAAGGGGGTGCCGTGCATCAGCATGATAATGCACCAATACACACAGCAAGACTTGTGACAGAATGGTTTGATGAACATGACAGTGAAGTTTAACATCTCCCATGGCCTGCACAGTCACCAGATCTAAATATTTTTGAGGCACTTTGAGGTGTTTTGGAGGACCGAGTCAGAAATTGTTTTCCTCCACCAGCATCACAGTGACCTGACCGCTGTTCTGGAAGAGGAATGGCTCAAAATCCCTCTGGCTACTGTGAAGAACTTCAATCTGTCATTCCCAAGATGAACTGATGCTGTTTGGCTGCAAAAGGAGGCCTTGCACCATACTAATAAATTATTAAACCAGGTGTTTTAGTTTCATTGTCCAAACCCTGTATATATGGTGATACACACTATTCAACAAATGCTGGAATGTATAAATGTATAATTATTTTACATATTTACTAAATTAACTGGAAAATGAATCACTATCTAAAAATAGTTTGAACTTGATAAAGAGCCAATATCTTAAAATAGAGAGATTTATATAGTTTAGATAGCAGCTTCTTGATTCTGTAATCCTATTATGGCATTTTTCACAAATAAAGTAAAAATAAATGTCGCTTCTGGCAATTATCGGCCAAACCGACCAACTTAGCTACTGATGCTGATAATAATGTTCAACGTCAGAACTGTTTCTCAACCAAAACTTTTTACACAGTTACAGAATCAGAGTGAGCTGCGCGCCCCTACGGCTGAGAAGGCCGCTTTCTTCTTGGACGCTGCCATTGCTTCGCGCTACAGCAGTAAGCCAGACTATGATGAAGAGGAGCACCGTAACTCTCACATGCTCTTCACCCTACACATCTATCAGTATCGAATGGAAAAGACCGGCAAGGGTGGAAGTGAGTATCATTATAAGCTGGATATAGTTTCAGTAGAGACTCAACAGGGGTTCTCAACTGGTTTTTGGTCTGTGACCAAATGTTGGTTATTTTTGGTTAAGGTTGGTAAGATACTGTTATGATGGATAACAACAGCATCTAAAACACAAAATAAGTTGCTGATCGGCTGTGCTAGACTTATCAGCAGTAATCTGCTCTATTCCACGGTTGATTTCAAACTTTCTCATTATACTTCCAAATGTTGCCAGCATGGTTTATAAATAGTCTGTTGCTGATAATCTTAGAGAGGGGTGTGATAACAGGAAAAAAGTGCCATTGTTAATGTGAGATGTAGGATCTGATCTAAAAGCTGTCATGCTAAAGCTTGCTATTTCTGGAGAACATGCTAATTTCTCTTATCACAAAAAAAAATCTGTTTGGCACAAGTGAGTCCTGCCTCCTTCCAAGAGTGAACAGAAAGTAAAACCAGATGTGTTAGCTTGGGCTTTTAGGGTATTTGGGTAAGTTGAATTAACTGTGTATAATGAAGCTAATGTAAGCAAAGTCATGAAATCCACTCTAGATGTTTCCATGATGAAGGTTAACTTACATAATAGAAACACATAGAGATATAATGTTGCCATTTGATAGAGTCATTATCCTCAATTTTATCCTAATAATCCTTCATTAACCTAATAGGTTCCAATAACACTTCATAATGGAATTAGATGGTCATCATGAGGTTTTTGACAGTTTATACTGTCCTTTATATTTAAAGTTTCTTTACATTCTATTGCTTTTCCAGTTTCTTTGCAAGCTTGATATTTTCTTTAACTAAGTAGCTATATAAATGTTTTAAAAATGTAATATTGTGAAATATTATTACTTTAAAATAATATTATTCATTTAAAATCTATTCTATTTTAATGTATTTTAAAATGTAATTTATCCCTGTGATGGCAAGAACTCCAGTCTTCAGTGTCACATGATCCTTCAGAAATCATTCTAATATGCTGATTTTCTGCTCAAGAAACATTTCTTATTATTATCAATGTTGAAAACAGTTGTGCTGCCTAATATTTTTTTACAAAATGTGATGAATAGAAAGTTCAAAAGAACAGCATCTTAAATGTTTTTAATGTCACCTTTGATCAATTTGATTAATTTATTTTAAAAATCAATCTTGGTTATGGTTGTGTAACACATCAATTACTTCAATTGAGTCGCTTAAAATTGTCACTATGGTGTCTGAACCATTGGCCTAGGCATAAAGTAGAATGTTATTAAATATATCATATGAGAGTTAAGAGATTGATGAATGAAGAACATGTTAGAAACTCCTGTCAGAGTTTTCCTGTTCAGGCAATCTGACCGTGTGGCTCTTTTGCTTAGTGTCGGGAGGCAGGAGCCGACTGCATCTCATCGACCTGGGCAGCTGTGTGAAGGTTTTGAGCAAGACCCGTGACAGCACTACGGGACTCTGCCTCTCTCTTTCGGCCCTGGGGAACGTCATATTGGCCTTGGTCAATGGCAGCAAGCACATCCCTTACAAGTGAGACTTTTTATCTCACATTATATGATCTCAACAAAAACACATTGAGTTAAACTTTTCAGATGGATACTGTATGTTGTAACCTCAACAACAAGATTACGATTGTACTGTGATGGGTGAAGTCATTCGGCAGTCGCTCGACTCATTAAAGATGCAACATGTTTAGTCTTAATATCTCTGCTGCATGCCGTTAATTCTTCATGAAGACACCTCATATGAATAATATATACAAACTGACATTTTCCAGGCTTTGATGTGAGCAGTTATTAGTGGATTATAATGCTACGTTGAATCTGCAGAGAGAATGTAACCTTTATCGTTCCTCAGGGATAATAGCTAAGTGAATTAGCTTGTGCCAAGCAGCCATAGAGACAGATGTAGTTTCACATTCACTGGGATTCATCGAACATTCTTAACACAGACCATTTCTCTGCAACTGTTGTTTTGTTTCTTTTAAGCAGCATGTTAATTTCAGTTAAACAGACAACTTTTAGAAGGTGCCATGCATTTTCCAGCAGCTTTGTTTCCTAAAAATTTGCAGCTCTTCCATTTAGCTCCCTCAAGGCACGTTTGCATTTTATGCTATGGCTCCCTAATTTAATCATGGCAAATTTACATTGCAAAGCATCATGGGGTTTAAGGCTGGCAACGCATCTGCTCTGGAGAGCCCAGATATAATTAGGGTTTACAGCCTTTTGGGAGGAATGCAAAATTTGCACAAGATAAATTGAATTAATATGCGTGTATCATAAATGAATATAAAGTCACTAATTTTAGATAGTGATTTAATAAGAGCTAAATAGTATATTAACTGCCTATGATCTTTGTAATTGGCTGTTTTAACCTTAATGTCAAATCTAGAATATTGTTTTGAATTACATATTTTTCCAAGCGGTGAATGTTATCTTGATGGCATATCTCTGATAAATGCATTTTTGCTACGTCATGGTTAGTAAATTATGCTTGTATAATTTATGCTTAGTGAAATAATTTAATATTTTTTATCATTAATAGCTCAGCCATGTGTTCACTGTCTTAATAACCACTCAAGATTGACTACACACTTCACTAACCATATTTAAGCAAATCATCCAACATCAAACAAATTAGCACAGTGTCACTGTAATCACATTACTGTACACTCTGTTGCTGTAGTCCGTGACAATATTTTTCTTCAAATTATTGTATAGGTCATTGATTTCTGAGAACTGAACTTGCATGTGCATATCGTAATGCTAGCTGACTCATCCTTGAAAAGCAGTTTTATATGTCACCTCTAATGGTTGCCATAGGGAAGGCAGACAGAACAGGAAATGCCAATCCAAGTCTCTCTTTCTCTCTCTCTCTCTAAATTGAATCAAGGACACTTCAGCAAATCAAAATCACCAAAAAGGTTCTATCCATTGTTATTATTAATAAGGATAATTTTAGAAGATTAGACTAATTGTTAAACGTGGTGCAGGTATTCAGTATAAAGTTGTTAAAAAGCCTTGGTTTTGAATGCTCTACCATTTTACAAATACATTTTGTTCTCAAAAGGGTTAACTCATCTTACAGTTTATGCATCTTCACTGTTATTCATCAGGTTACACAATTGGCATTCTGCACAAATAAACTAATGCCATTTTTGTTTACAGAGATAGTAAGCTAACCATGCTATTACGAGAGTCCCTGGGAAACATGAATTGTCGCACCACCATGATTGCCCACATTTCCTCGTCACCCAACAACTTCTCAGAGACACTTTCCACCCTTCAAATTGCCTCCCGTGTTCTTAGGCTGAAGAAGAAGAAGGCTAAAGTAAGCGTGGTATGACCCTGTCCTTTATTTTATTGAATTTTCTTTTAGCTTAAATAGATTCACCATTGTATTTTGTTTAATTGTTTAAAATGCAGTAAAATGTTTTCTTTTGTAGCAATACACATCCAGTTCCTCTGGTGGTGAGAGCTCATGTGAGGAAGGAAGAATGCGTCGCCCAACACAGCTGAGGACCATCCATTCTAGAAATGTTGTTGATTCAGAGATGCCTCTGCTACACCTCTCCAGTGACCCTGAAGACTATTCCAGCAGTGAGCAGTCATGTGACACAGTTATCTACGTGGGGCCAAATGGCTCAGCTCTTTCGGACAAAGAGCTAACAGACAATGAAGGTCCTCCAGAGTTTGTTCCTATCATTCCATCCCTGCATAAAAATAAAGCAGATCTTGGCCAGGCTCCTTTGACATCACAACCATCTCAACAAGTTGTAGACCCACTAGCTCAGGCCTCACAGTCTGTCCAACCCTTGCAGACTATTCATCCTCAGGCACTTCCACCTTTGCCAGAGGAAGGTGCCGAGTCGGGTAAAAAGGAGAAGGACTGTCTTAAGTGTAACACTTTTGCGGAGCTACAAGAGAGGCTGGAATGCATTGATGGAAGAGAAGAGGTTACAAAATTCCCTTTTGAAGAAGTCCCTGACAACAGAGCTGCCAAATTTGAGTCTGGCCATGGTCAAGTCGTTAAAGGGTGTAATCAATCCAGTTCTCCAAAGAGGATATCTGACCAGCAACTGGCGGAGATCCGTGAGGTGGTTGAAGAAGCAGAGATCGCTCAGTCAATAATTGAAAGCCTGACACAGTGTTCAACAGGCAGTTGTGGACTCTCCAGCAGCAGAAGTGTGACTGGTAGCAGTGGTATTGGGCAACTAACCCCTCTTCAGAGAGCCAAGAGCTCCAGTTTGCATGACAGCAGAGAATCCATCAGTGGTGGAAGCAGCAGTGAGAGTAAGCCTCGTCCTATGGGCTCCCCTCGATTGGGAATTGCCAGTCTTACTAAAACCTCAGAGTACAAACCACCATCCTCTCCCTCTCAACGCTGCAAAGTGTACACCCAGAAAGGAGTTATGCCTGGTACACCTCCTCACTCCTCACAAAATCTTAATTTAGACTATAGAAAATCATCTACAGAGTCTTTGCTTAATCCAGAGTCTAGAACCTCTCCAGTGGGGATGAGCCCACAGGTCCTAAAGAGATCTTCATCCACCAATAGCCTTGGATCAGCTGAGACACTGTGTGACGATGTTCCCCAGCTGCCTTTGGACAATAAGAAAGATGTGAAGGACACCACAGCCACAGTTATGCTGGAGCATCCTTTGGAACCCAATGGAGAGGATGAGCTGGTGTTCACCCTAGTAGAAAAGCTAACAATTAGTGGGATGATGGAAAATGGCAGACCAACCAGTATTATCAGCTTTAACAGTGACTGTTCGTTGCAGGCCATGGCATCTGGATCAAGGCCTGTTAGTATCATTAGCAGCATAAGTGAAGACCTAGAACATTATGCCACTGCTCCCTGCACTACCACCGCCACTATCTCACAAGTCAACATTAATAAATTCCTGCCTCTCAGCAGGATAGAAGGGGACGTCCAGGCTAGTCGTCGATCCTCAATCAGCTCATGGCTGAGTGAAATGAGTACTGGCAGTGATGGCGACCAGTCATGTCATAGCTTTGTTGCTCAGCAATGCTTTGGACAAGGTGAGGCACTAGCTGAAGACAGGCTTTTGGAAATTCAAGAAGAAGGCGACATTGAAGGTCTCCCTGAGTCAAATGGCCAAAGCAACTCAGAAAAAGAGAGTGATTCCAATACAACTGAAGTGAATGACAAAAACACAACTACTAAACACAAACTAGACAAACTGTCCTCAACCTTAGGTGTCTATGTTCCTTTTAAGACCAATATAACAACTCACCCATGTGCTGCTGTTAAGCCAATAGTTGTGCAGGACTTACTTACCAAAACGCTTCCAGTTAATGATCTCAAATCCCCACCTGTTCCAATCTCAAGTGAGATAAATTTTGATGACCCATGGATGAAAAGAGAGGGTAATGAAGAGACCAAGCCTTTGAACATGGTCAGTGATGTCAAATCAGAGAAGAGAACCTCTGAATCAGTGAAAAGGAAATGTCAATTCGACAAGCATAGCTCAAGTAATGAAGCAGCATGTTCCCCTGATTCCATGAACCGGGTGGTGGATGGCTGCGAGATGGTTTTCAATGCACCCGAAAGCATAACTCAAGTGTACTCTGCAGACATCCTCAGGACAGGTAGTCTCCCTCGTGCATGGCATCGCTTAAATAAGCAAGATGATCTTGAAGACCCTACATACCGGTACATGAGTGGAGAGTATAAAAGCCTTGGGGTTACTACCTCTACTCCCTGCAGTCCAAGAGCCACACTCGAAAGAAGAAGTTCCATCGGAAGGCAAGGCATCTTTGCTCGTCAGAAAGGAATCCCGCCATTGCCACCTGTAAGGAAGTCTAGCCTTGACCAGAGGAATCGAGCAAGCCCACAGCATAATCCAGGAAATGCTCAGACCCCACACCAGCATCTATCTTTCCTTAGCGGCACACCTGAAGACTTGGGTGGTAAACATAAAGGACCAAATGTAGAGAGCAGCAGACTTTTCAGTGCTAAACTTGAGCAGTTAGCAAACAGAACCAATTCCTTAGGGAGGTCCCATGTTGCACATTATGACTGTCATTCCTTGGAGAGAGCTGAGAGTTTGACCTCTCTGGGCTCTAAAGGAGGAGTCACAAAAGACAGTACAATGCCAAGGACAGGTAGGAGCATCACCCGTGGTTTGCTCTCATCACCCACCAACGGACCAAATGGCAACAACAATGTACTGCAGTCACCCAAAGCAGGTCAATCCAAAATCTCTGCAGTAAGCAAACTCCTTATGGCAAGCCCCAAAGCTCGAAGCTTATCAACCTCTAGCACTAAGATCCTAAGTTTCTCCACCAAGTCCCTCCCACAGTCAGTAAACCGGAGCTCAAGTTTGCCCCCCAACGGAAAGAACCAGAACCAAAGTTCATGGTCAACTCAGTCTCTAAGTCGCAACAGGGGGACAGGGCTTGTATCTAAGCTACCTTTAAGAGCAGTGAATGGACGAATCTCTGAGCTTCTACAAGGTAGCGCCAGCTCTCGCACTACCCAAGGACGAGGAGCTTCAGACACCGAAGAGAGAGGAGCAGCAGTCCAAGGAGAGGAAAGGCCAGTGGTCCATACTTTACCCTCACCTTACAGTAAGATCACTGCCCCAAGAAGGCCTCACCGTTGCAGTAGTGGGCACGCCAGTGACAACAGCAGCGTGCTAAGCGGAGAGCTTCCTCCCGCCATGGGAAAGACTGCCTTGTTTTACCACAGTGGTGGCAGCAGTGGCTATGAGAGTATGATACGAGACAGTGAGGCCACAGGAAGCACATCATCTGCTCAGGACTCGATGAGTGAAAACAGCGGTTCTGTCAGCAGTCGCAGGAGCCTAAAGAATTCGAAGAAAAGAAGTAATACAGGTAAGCAAATATAATATGATTGAAATTATGCTTCTTTATACTTAAAATCCTGAATATCAACATAAAAAATGATTTGATGGCTCATCATGGCATTCATCTTTCTATATTTCAACAAAAAAAAGATCTATTAACAGCATTATTAATGAACTGTGCTCAACAAAAATTATTGTACTACAAAGCTTGTAGGGCTCATTCCAGATTATAGTTGGAAGTAACATAACTATTTAAACAGATTTACTCCCTCGAATATGCTTGGATGATCTGCTATGATAGCAGTTGCCAAACTTAGCTGTAGGTGGTCGTTGAATATTTAGTGCTGCCTAAATTCCTGAATACACACCTCCTTTCCCGTTTCCTCAGGCAAAGAATTTTACCCTATTTCTCTGCACCCAAACATTTGCATGGTGGGAAGTTCTGGGAACACTGAAAATTTAAATCCTGGCTATGGAACAACAGACACAAAAGCTGGAACCTGCAAAGAAAATCAGTATTGTAAAAGGCTTTGCAAGGTGAAGGATATAAAAGCACAACTGCCATTCTTAACGTTCTCCTGAACTCAGAGCACTCTCTCTCTCTGAAATGAGGGAAGACTGAAAGTTTGACCTTTTCTGTGCTGTTTTCAGACCAACTGACAAGCTGAAACACATTAATATTACCTTGTTCATTGGTTCCAAATCAGATAGCATATCAGTAGACCTGGAACTGTCAATTTCTATGCAAATAGGGGAACCACTTCTGGCAAATTCCTCAGTGTAGACTTCGTTCTCCCAGACTGGTCAGATAAGATACTGTCCTGTCATTATCTCAGTGGTATTTTTCATTACACGGCTGCTCTGAATTTGTAGCAGTGCTGCTCCGTGTACTGTAGGTTAAACTTTGGCTCAGCACTGTGACACTTTTACACTTTTTTTGTCTGGCTTACTTACAAAGCAACTTAATTGTAATTTAACCATTGTGTTTACATGGTGGTCATAACATGACATTGTTTCATATCCAGGGTCCCAGAGACGCCGTCTAATCCCTAACCTCACCTTGGACACCTCCTCTCCCGTGAGAAAGCCAGTCATCAGTCCAGGGGTACGCTGGGTGGATGGTCCCCTCCGGCCCACACAGAGGGTTTTAGCTGAACCTTTTGAGATTAAGGTTTATGAGATTGATGATGTTGAACGTTTACAGAGGAGGCGAACCGTAGGCAATAAGGTAAGAAGAGTGAGCAGCAGGGTGTTTTAACAGCAGTTCTTTTTTTTTTACATGGTATAGATGTCTCACTTATTGTTGTTGTGTCCCCAGGAAGTAATATACTTTAGTGCCAAACTGAAGATCTTGGAGCATCGGCAACAGAGAATCTCAGAGGTGCGGGCCAAGTACGATTGGCTGAAGAAAGAACTGGAGCAAACCAAACAATATCTGATGCTGGAGCCAGAGAAATGGACCACTGAATGTAAGTGATTTGCACACTTTGGGTTACAGTCAATGGTACTTTATTGAACTGTTTCTAGTCCAAGAAATGATAGCTATATACTGTTTGAATTAGGGGTTGCATAGACTTGTCGACTTTAATGCTCTGTCATGACGCTTTAAGCTTGACATCGACTAGTCAATGATCATGGCCTATAGAGGGCGCAACAGGATAAAAAAAATCTTCGAAGTCCACTTTTACGCTGTTTTCAACATTTGCCAGCAGCCATATCACCCTGTAGCCCAAGGCTGGTTGCCCACTGAAGCTAAGCAGGGCTGAGCCTGGTTAGTACCTGGATGGGAGACCTCCTGGGAAAACTAGGTTGCTGCTGGTGGAGGTGTTAGTGAGGCCACTAGGAGGTGCTCACCCTGTGGTCTGTGTGGTGGGCGTTCTGGTGCAATATGGCTGCTGTTGCATCATCCAGGTGGATGCTGCACATTGCAGGTGGTGGTTGAGGAAATTCCCCCTATGTAAAGTGCTTTAAGCGCTATATAAATGTAAATGACAAATAAATGCATACTCCGAGAGCGCTCCACAAGATATGTTTGATTATACCATCTGGATGCTCAAAATTGATCGGGTGAATGCACATTTGTTCATTAATGATGTCGTCAGCCACAGGTCGTTCAACCCCCTAGTATGAATATTTCAATACATAGTTGTGCAACCTGCAGGCATTGTAAAATGTTGATTATGACAAAAATACTGTGTGGTTGTCAGTTAACATCTGTCAGTTAACATCCTTTTCCTTCACTTTTGCAGTTGACCTTCAGCAGACATTTGAAGTGGACTCTCTGGAGTACTTGGAAGCTCTGGAGTTTGTCACGGAACGACTGGAGAACCGGGTCAACTTCTGCAAAGCTCATCTGATGATGATCACGTGCTTTGACATCACCTGCCGGCGACGGTAAAAGATTTGCCAAGTATTAAGGACAATTGGAAGTGGAAAAGGCTCAGCAGTGTGTATGTGAGCAAGTTACAAAGTTCATCACAACAATGATGGCTGAAATTAATGGGAAAATATAAAGGCTTAATATTTTTCTAAAATGGATTTTGGTGGGGAACAGAAAACGCTGGACTTGGAGAGTTGACGAAAAGAAAGAAAAAACCTTTGTCCCACAAAGCTGGATGAGCACTTTGGAACTTTGGAATGTTTGCGAAAATGGCTTGCTCGCTTGCTGTGAACAAACAAATTATATTACCATATGTGGATAAAAGAACAAGTCGTTAAAGAAGATGAATGAAAAACAGAACAAAAAGGACGACAAGTGCCTTGTGAACACTTCAATATCTTGGAAATCTATGAAAAAAAAAAATCCATATTTGTGTACAGATGGTGCTAGCCAAAAAAAACAAAAAAACATGCATACAAACAAAAAAAAAAGTTGAAAAAGTAAAGAGAAAAAGAAAAAGAAAACACTGCTTGTTAAATTATGTGTTTAATCTCTTTGATTCTGTCTCGGTATTTGTATTGTCAGACACTAGTCACATTCAACATGAACTGTTATGTGTGTTTTATATTATTTTTTGTATTCTTGGACACACTGAGACCACATAGAGTGTTTCATATTCAATGAAATAGCACAGCACGATTTCTAGAAGAATGATTCTGGCATTGGCTCATTGATTTTTCATGTCCCCTGCGGTTATGTTGGCATTTTCAGCAATGTGACGCCTCGGGGCTGGGCAACTTCAGCGTGTCACGGTTGAGAGGCGAGAAGAATCCTCAGTCTGGCAGGACCAACAAGGATCTTTAATATTGGTAACTAAAATAAAGGCTTTTTGCTGCATGCCAACTTCTTGGACATTTTTAATTGGCTTCTGCAAACGAAAAACTTCCCTAAATTATGTTTTTCATCAAATACAACTCATTGAATTTAGTCTGTTGTATTGCATTCCAGATCAGATTGGTGCATATGTCTGGTCATTGGCCTTCTCTCTATGTGGTCTCATTGTCTGCTGACACTTTGGTACAGTATAAATCTGTTTATATATATACAGTATATATATGGTGCTTGAGACAGTTTCAGCTCTAAACGTTTATAGATGAGTACATAGCCTGTTTCTGGTACTAACTAAAGACTTCATACGCTTTTCCATTCCCGCTTCACTCCTCTTCCCTGACCCCCTGCCAAAGCAAAGGGGAGCGACATTCCTGCTGCCCTTTTGTGCTTTTGGCAATGTAATGAATGAAGGATATTATTTATTTTTTACCTCAGGAGGCCTGTATGACAGAGATGCTTATATTCTATAATTTATTTAGCCTGCAAAAGCACTATGCATTAAACTTGTACAGTTGCTAAATTCATGCCATATATATAAAATATACTATATTTCACTTTTGTTTCTTCTTTATATATTATATAGTTGTTGTTTTTTTAAAACACCTATCGCCA
Source organism: Leuciscus leuciscus (assembly GCF_965113295.1). NCBI lineage: Eukaryota > Metazoa > Chordata > Actinopteri > Cypriniformes > Leuciscidae > Leuciscus > Leuciscus leuciscus. The sequence continues at coordinate 25,962,296 of NC_138741.1, read as the reverse complement.
AATCATGGGAGATGAGAGAACACGTCATTTCCACGTTTATTCATGAAATGTTTCATTACAACCCGTCACATCCTTCGGCATCTGTGGATTGTTCAACTGATACATTGTGTGATATGCAGTACAATGTTAAACGAATATCGTCTTTAATGCGCTTTAATGTTCAAGAACACGGTTGCGAAACTAAGATCTCGCCTCCTTTCAGTAGGTCATGTGAATAGAAAGGAAAAACAAAAAAGACTGAGAGATGTATGATTGAAGAAGTTAAAAGTTGTCAACATATTGCTTGATGTGAACACTGCGACAGTCGGCATGATTTCTTATGCTATGGGGAAAAACAGAGCTTGAGTGAGAGTTTGATCGACATACAGACTGATGTAAATAAAGGACGTTTTGGAATCTGCATTCTTTTTCTGCTTTATTCTACACAGTTTAATCTTCTCTTAGTTGTTTTCTCAGCTACTATAAAGGTTTTTTTCACCAGGTTTTTGTACAGGTGCAATCTGCAGCATGAAACTTCTGCTTTTTGATGGAATTGCTTATAAAAAGGAATGAAAGCAACCTTTAGTCTGTCTGTTTTTATTCAGTTATTATTTTAATTCAATATACGCAGTTTCATTTTAGACACCTCTTCAAACAGATATGCCTGATCCTCGACGCTTGCAGACAAGATGGATCTTTATCAGCTTTAATGAACAGGCATCATCCAGAGATGCAGTTTGATAGAAAATCATATCAGACCTCAGAGAAACACAGGAGAGTTTATGAGCTTTATAAGTGTATGGTAATTCACCCTACACCTGACAGGACTAATACAGAAAATAACACATCTTATCAGTGATCCTGATGTTTAATGTGAAAGACCATATTGTAATAATAAAAGTAAACTGATTTCTATAACCTGTACCTATTACCTCTATTACCAGAATAGAAATAGATATTTCTATTCTGATATATTACCTGTGATACTCTCCTGTGTGTATGTAATAATTTGCATATTCACAGAACCTCGTATACATAATGAGGTTACATTCAAGCTATTTTAGGGCGTGATTTTTTTTTTTCAAGGAAAAAACGTTTAAATATGTAATACTGGTGATCAAAGATGAGTTTTAAGGGATACAATTATTGACTACAGGGGGACTTTAAGTAAAATTCTAATGACCCTACAAGTTCAAATAAACATATATAAGGGAAGAACAAAACTTAAGCACATTACCTAATTATTTGACCAAAAATGGCAAACTACAGCTACTGTAGTAAACTGTAACTAAAAAGTTCACAGGAAAAACGCATACAAATTATGTCTGCACAATTTGGCATGGTTTATTGCGCTATGACTCCAAGCACATGCAATATTAATTTTTTTTTTAATAATGGGTGATGTCAATTTTCCCAGGCCAGACATCACTGTTGGCCACTACAGTATATGTAGTGATTGTAAAACCTTACTTTATTTAAGTAAAAGTATGCAAGATTTTTGGTGAAATCGGACTCAGAAGGTTCATGGTTGGACTTGTTCACATTTTGTGAGAAATGATGTCATTGCCTCAACAAAGGACTCAGCGTGTGAGTTAGAGATAGGACTGCTGACAACTCGCCGCTCTATACCAACTTCCTCTATTTCCTCTTAAGCCCCATTCTATCCAACAGAAAGATGTTATCTCCATCTCAGAGAAGTGCACCTCCAAAAGCTGTTTGCTTTAGTTGACAGAGTTATGAGAAGCGAGGATGGTGGTATGAGAACGTGTAATCCCCATCTATCTGTATCCAGACACTCATGAGGGTTAGAGAGATTTAGCAAAAATAACGTGCTGAAAAAATGTCCGGAAAAACAGGCTACTGACAAGCAAAAGTGTCACCCGTGCTGACCCAGACTGTTATTAATACATACTAGAAACTTCCAGGCTGGTGTGTTGAGACAAGTTGGAGCTCAACTCTGCACTAGACATAGGCCTATATAGATTTTTAGTAATAAGCTCTGGTCAAGCTCAGACACAAACTTAATTGTGTTTTATCAATGGTGTTTTACCACCAAAATGACATCACTTCCATAGGACGATGTCATTAGTGAAACCAGTTGTTTAAATAGTTGTGTTCGACTTGAAGTGGCGCAGCGCAGGCATACTTTGTATACTTTCAAAACACTTAAGAAAATATTTTCTTTGAATCTTTTTGATTAGTGAAACACCTGGAAAATGTCTTATTTTCTTATATTATTTTATATTTTTATAAAATGCCATTTTTTCTTGTTAGCATATAAATGGAAACATCTGTTCAAACCTGAAATTATTCAAATTATCCCTTAACTGTGATGATTGTGAAAACTAATATGACTGATTTCATATTTTATACAATATATAAAGTCATATGATGGGGACATGGACATTTACTGAATAGTAGGAATGACCCACATTACAAATCAAGGATTGAACTGTAATAACACATTCCAGATGGTAAAAGATGAGCTTAAAAACACAAAGCAGCTGCTGAAATATGTTTATGAAATCTGAGCGAATGGGACTGTTTGGTCAGAGTGACTCTGAAGATTGAAGTTAATGATGAGAAACTGAAGCACAAATGTGTGTGTGTGTGTGTGTGTGTGTGTGTGTGTGTGTGTGTGTGTGTGTGTGTTGTTCAGAGCGGTTCTTGAAGCACAACAGTTATTCCTGAAAAGGTTTTGCTTTTCATAACAGTTGATCAGCATTGTGAACGTAGCCCGGCACATAGATCTTAAAATGGCAGTCTGAAATGTCATATTTCAATCAGTGCTGTTAACTAAACCTAAAAATACTCAATATCATTGCCGGTAACTGAAAAGAAGCCGATATATATTAAATATTAGATGAAAAACCCTTAAAAGATAATTAGAAAATCAGAAATGTTGCCTGGGCAAGTAAAAGTTGAAATAAAAATAAATAGAACTAGTGCTGGGCAATGATTAATTGCATCCAAAATAAAAGTTTGTGTTATATATGTGTGTGTATTGTGTATAATTATTTTGTATGTTTAAATACACACATGCATGTATATATTTAAGAAAAATGTGTTATTTATATATAACATTATATTTATAGATAATACAAATTATGCATATGTGTGTATTTATATATACAAAATAATTATACACAGTACACACACATATATTATGTAAATACAAACTTTTATTTTAAATAAAAACTAAAAACACTAAAAACAACCTAATTAAAATGACAAAAGCACATAACAAAATTATTAAAACTTAAACTAAGATTAAAAATTCAAAATGTGAAAATAAAAGCTAATAAAAAACAAAAATACTATAATAGTATATAAATAATACTAAAATAACACTTATTTAAAAAAATTTATTTTAAAAAGTGACCAGAACAACATGAAACATATTAATGTGACAATTCACTGAATACTCAATCAGATGCATTTAGATACTAATATTATATCAACCTTATCTCTTTGAGAAACTTAAAATATGCAGCTACTGTACAAATCAAAAATGGAGTGACCCAAATTGTTCAGATTTTGCAATAGATGCATATACTGCACATTTACCCATCTATCAGCACATCTGAAAGCTGACACTTTCTTTAAGTTTATTATTTAGATTTAGCAATATTTTTCCTGTTGCAACCATTCATTTTGTATCAAAATACCTAGAAGTAGGACTTCCTATTGAAAATATGGAGGGTAGTAGACTATACTTTGGATTACGTGTTAAAAGTAAACCACTCCGGTGGAGCCACTCTTATTGCAAAAATATAAAAAAATATGGGAATGGAATGAAAAAGCATGGCTGTAATGTTGCTTTTTTCCCTTTGGCAAGCGGAGTAGAAGGAATTGTGAGCCAGCTGTTTGATACACAGGGGCACAAAAGCAGGTGGCAGACGCAAGCATCCTGAAACAATCCATTTGAGAGCTAATACAGCGGCGGGTTGATTGACAGCCAGCGTGTCAGAGTCAGTCTCCATATGATGACGCAGGGGTTCAGTCTAGACTTCACCCAGCTCGGCCTGGCACTCGCTCAGTTTTCTCCTCACCTCATCAGTCAGGACATGCTCTGTCCCGTGGGTCACCTTCATGATGTCATAGGCCTGAGGAGAGAGGGGGCGAGAGGAAGAGAGACGGTCGAGTTAAACCATTGTCATGTGAAGGAAGAAAAGTCATTTACAGGATTGAAACGGGAACTGTGAGAGTCCAAAGCTATCTGTCTGTCTTTCTGTCTATCCATCCATCCATCCATCCATCCATTATCTATCTATCTATCTATCTATCTATCTATCTATCTATCTATCTATCTATCTATCTATCTATCTATCTATCTATCTATCTATCTATCTATCTATCTATCTATCTATCTATCTATCTATCTATCTATCTATCTATCTATCTATCTATCTATCTATCTATCCTGTCTGTCTGTCTGTCTGTCTGTCTGTCTGTCTGTCGTCCGTCCGTCTGTCTATATATATATATATATATATATATACATATATACTATATACTATATATACTGTCTATATACATCCATCATCAATCCATCCATCATCAATCCATCCATCATCCGTCCGTCCGTCTGTCCATCTGTCTGTCTATATATATATATATATATATATATATATATACACGCACGCACACACACACACAGTTTATTCATTCATATTATATTATTAATAACAAAACTTTATTGATGCCTTTTAAAATTTCTGTCAGCCATTTGATAAAACCAATAAGGGCTATTATTCTTTTGCCAACAATCTCTAAGTTTCAAAATAAAACTTTTTTTGTCCTTATTGTTCCATAAGCATATAGTCTGGCCGTCTCTGACTGAGCTTTGAAACAGAAAATCTAATGAACATCAGCAGACAGACGGTAAAGTCAGTGCGGAGACATCCATACCACCGTTTAGACAACAATCTGACAACTGTGAGCTCGAGTGCAGGGTCTCATTACAGTCCTGATCTCTCTGGAGTGTGTTATTGGGCCAAAGATCATCTGATAACAGACCTGTGTGAAGCTCCCGTGAGCCTCCTTCAGTCGGGCCAGGTAGTGCTGCAGCTTCCCCACACGCAGCAGCTCCACCGCTCGCGACGGATGAGGGTCGGAGAAGTACAATCTGGGGGACGAAACAGAACATCATTTCTAGCATTGGCAAAATAATTGGCAACAATGTGAGCTTTCAATTGGCCATTTTGTGGTTTAGTGTTTAAAGATCTTGGCTACTGACCAGATGTAGGTTCAAACTCTAGAAAGAGAGTATCATGACCTTCCACCAAGAGATATATACACTCAAATTGCAAGATACCAAAATTGTAGTGCAATCTCAGTCCTGGAAGTTCGACTACACTAGAATATTATCTTACAAAGATTTAAAGTTTATGCTAAAAAAACAGTACAGAAATTGCTTGTTAATTGAAATAGAGCTGAAATAAAATAAAATATAAATATTAGATGAAAAACTTACATTTAAAAAAACTTTAATTAATTGAAGTAATACAATTACTAAAGCTAAACCCAACATAAAAAATAATTAAAGCTAAATAGAAATATGTATAAGAAACTAACAAAATTACTAAAACTTAATATAAAAATAAAAGCTAATTCAAAATATTAATAAATACTATAAATGGTATTAAAATAACACTGCCTTAAATAACAATTGCATGCCCAAAAAATATACATTTAAAATATAAAATACTAATTTCATTTATTAATTTAATAATTAATAAAAAATTAATTTAAATATAAAATATTTTAACCAACGACTACTGATATTATTAATCAGTACTGTTTTGCAGTTTTTTTTTTTTTTTACTAGTGAAAATCTAGAATTTCACATGCAGGAAAAAATAAGCACAGAACATTTTAATCTTAGAAAAGATTAATAATTGTTCAGTACCTTTAAAGCCTGCAGTGAAAAAAAAAAGAAATAATTTATTTAATTATTAAAATAAGTTCTGATATTAATATAAACAAGTTCTGATATGATCTGCTTCTAATACTGGCTTAATCAGAGAGATGCCAATAATTAGAAACTTTATTATATAATTATCAATATGGTCACCAATATATTATATTCCATCATGGTAAACGTAATAGTAAACCACTGGTCACACCAGGGAAACTGTAAAGAAATGTACTTTAAATCAGCATCTGCAAGCAAAAATAATAATGTTTCCTTTGTAAATACACCAGCTGACTGATGTAAAAAAAAAAAAAAAGATCTGATCCCCTCTTATATTCCATCTGTCTCAGAAAAAAAAAAAAAGAAGAAAAAAAATCAACATTTTTTATATATTGTGTTTGAGCTCATGAGATTAATAGCGATGATCCTGGCAGGAAACATGCTGACATCAGCATATTCCAGGATGGTGAGGGTGATGTTCCCTGTCGGCAGCGCAAGAAAGAAAAGCCTTTATTCCACATTTCCCATTCATCCGCACTGAGCCGAGGGGCAGTAGGCCAGGCTTATGGGTGATCCTCTGTGCTGAGATGGGCGAATCAGAGAGAGGCTGATTGTCTGCCGCTCTAAAACCAGGACATAAAGTCACAAAGCCCTCTTCTAGCAAGACAGTGCAGGGGAAGACAAGAATATATGAGGATTTGGAGTGTTTCCCAGGACACGGCATATGGAAACATCATTTGCGACCCATTTTACTTCAATAACACAAAGTATTTTCAGAAATTTCAACAAAAAATGATTTCATGTTCATTTTCAAGCACACATGGTACTGGATTTTGTGTAATTTGTGTTCTGACTCATAACTCAGTGTAGATTCATCTTCATGGCCTTGACTGACTTTGACTTAAAGGTCAAATCTTTGGCAGTAAAAGCAATGATGAAGAGTGCTTACAGTTTTTCAAAACTCTCAGTTTTTTTTTCTTTGTCTTTCTTTCTCAGAGAAGCTCAGTCAATGTCTGGACACACTTTTATTGTGAAGTACTGTATCCCTCTGCTGGGATTCCTCATGACAGTCTTCATCACGTACGGCAGGTTTTTATTGGCGCGGGTCACGTGTCCGCCACTGTCAAGGTCATCCAATAGCAGAGATTGATGCTCTAAGCTCCTCAGGTTCGTTTTAAAGACCCTGGTGATTTTGTTTCATTGTAAAAATGTCTAGAAATATCAGACCCTTTAAACGTTACAATAAAAGAATGAGGATTCAAGTTTTACAAGGACAAACACTTGAAGGCCCGTGAAGGAATTTGATGGATGTGAAACTAAATTCAGAGAAATATTTATACAACGCTTCAGATCTGAAAGTTCTACAACAAAATGTTCAACCAAAACAGATCTATCTATCTATCTATCTATCTATCTATCTATCTATCTATCTATCTATCTATCTATCTATCTATCTATCTATCTATCTATCTATCTATCTATCTATCTACTGTATCTATCCATCCATCCATCCATCCATCCATCCATCCATCCATCCATCCATCCATCCATCCATCCATCCATCCATCCATCCATCCATCCATCCATCCATCCATCCATCCATCCATCCATCTCTATATGTATGCAATACTGATGTTTCCCTTGGCAAATACCAAATTACAGACATAAAGTGTTAAACCATTTGAAAATGTTATTTTAAATTTTTCTGTATTCTTCTTTTTGAAATTACCATTACAGTTTTTCTCAGTCGCTTTGGTGCATTTCTCACATCACTATATACATTTGCACAACAGTTAGTTCAACCTCCACAACATTTAGTCATTTGTGCACATCATAGTAGCAGTTTCTCATTCCTTCCAACAAATTGCAAATGCTTTTGGACATGCATCAATTGCTTTCATACAACTCTCTGCTGTTTTATAACATTATCATTTGCTTATGTCATGTCAGTCAAAATTAACTATACTTGTGAATGCTGAATAGTCATTCCATATAAAACTAATAGTCCTCATTTCATTGCTTGAGTCATTACATACAAAAATTTTGAACTAGTTGTCAAAATCTGTCGAGCAAAAAAAAAATAAAAAATTTTTATATATTTTTTTCCTGAAAATGTCTCCTAAATTGAACAATTTCTCTCAGGTGAATCTCAGCTTTCACTGATGAGAAGGGGTGTGTGAAGCATTAGTTGCAACCAATGTTCAGTTCCAATATGTACTGCAATATTGTTTCCAGTTGTGCACAGCTCTACCCAAAGGGAGTTTATCTCTGTTGTAAATAAGGGTGTATTTTTTCTTTCGCACAATGCTGTGAACAAATTAGAATTGCAAAGAGCATATGCAGTAAAAATGTGAAACATACATATTCAGTGTCTTGTACTCAGTTACCTCACTAAATACAGTAATGTGTAACTTTACTGTATTTTTCAAATGGCTGTGCAAATAGTATATAGTGCTGTCTTAAGCATGTTCAGGTAGTGTCACCAAGATCTGACTTTTTTGCATTGGAAAACATTTACAGAGTAAACTGTCATAATGAAAACATGACAAAGCCATTTGACTATCTTGTTCATAAACAATGGTGTCAGGACTTTTCATCTTGATGACACTGACACTTTCATTGACATGAATACTTGCTTTTGAGGAATGAGCTATCCATTTTGAGCAAGTGACACGCTTTTGCAGGTTATCAACTAGGTTTTGCAGTTTGTACTAATTGTTTTGAGAACTGCATTAACTGTTGTGCAAATGTAAATAGTGATGTGAGAAATGCACCAAAGCGACTGAGAAAAACTGTAATTCTTAGGAAGTAGGAATCAAATTAATCCAAATGTCTTATTACCCTAAATTACACCAGACTCACACATTATTCGTTGAGTCTTTCATATACGAACAGAAGTTATTTTAATTGAAAAAAACATTTACCCTTAAATAACATTATTTGACTATAATAAATAATATGATAGATGGGCCTGTTGACATACTGTATACCAAATACACTCACTTTTATACAACCTAAATGAAACCTGCCAGTAAATGAAACGTAATCGATACATTCAGTCAAATGCGCATTTCACAAAGAGAAAACAAATCAACAACAATCAAATAACAATATCTTTGAACAACTACACCGGCTCGACAAACTTGACCACTGCACTTCTGTTGAAGTCCGTCCTCCATCACTGGTCTATCCTGACCAGCCACGCTACAGAAAACATCATCAGTGTAAGAACGGCACTTCTTGTTGCTGTAGCAACAGCCAGAGGAGGGGCGAGCGCCACAGCGACCTGTTAACACTCCCATTAGTGTTAGCTCAGCCTTTCTATTCATCTCCACGCTGGATCATTACCAAGAACAAAGAGCTGCATCTCTGCCGGGACCACTTTGGAGGAATATTAAATTGTGATTTCTATCTCCTCTGCAAAAGGCAACTTGTTTGGGAGCTGTAAAGAAGTACCGCACCCAGGAAAGACAATAGCCTTTATCATTAATCTACTCGGCAGACAGTGACAGCACATTAACAAAGCCCTGGCACCGTAATCTGCAGCTTGCATCTCCATGCATTAAAAGTGCTTTTGTCATGTGACATCAATCTCGAATAACTCTCTCTGAGCAGCAGTCAAGTCAACGTGAAGGTTGTTTGTGGTGCTGATGCGAGGTTATGCAAGAATGAAAACAAAATTATCAATTGATCAATGTCTAATCACTCACTGAGCCTTTTTTATATTCATAAAGGCAAGTGGTAACACGATATTAGTTGCTTGCTTCATGATAACCAATGCATTAATAATGGACAACATTCTTAATATTAATTTATAAATAAACTATTGTTCATGTTCATGTTCATTGATGATACATTATCTTATGTTAATGTAACACTTTACAATAAGGTCTCATTAGTTAATGTATTCACGAACATGAACTAACAATGAGCAATACACTTGTTACAGAATTCATTGATCTTTGTTAATATTAATCAATATACAGTCGTTCATTGTTTGTTCATAGTTCATAGTGCATTAACTAATGTTAACAAATACATTTTTGATTTTAATAATGTATTGGTAAATGATGAAATTAACATTAACTAAGCTAAAAAAAAAATGCCACAGAAGTACTGTTCATTTTTAGTTCTTGTTAACAAACTAATAATGAAACCTTATAGTAAAATACCAATGTTATTTTTTAAAACCTGATATTAATAAACTTCTGTTAAAGCATTCTTTATTGTTCGAGTTAGCTATTGCATTAATGTTAATGGATAGAACCTTATCCTAAACTGCTAAATATTTCAATTATTTAACAGCAGTGAGATTAAATGGAGAGCAAATGGAGATGTCTGCTGATGTACTGAGTTTCTTAGATTTGTTTTCTTGCGAAAAAATCCATGTAAACACATGTCTCCTTTATAGAGATCTCAACAATGTCTCAACACAATCAAACATCAGAGATTTCCTTACTATACATTTTTAAATGATATTTTTATAAAAAAATTCCAAGACCAAATTTAATAGGCTATGTGTCCAGTACAGCTCAGTCTGAAAGAGCAATATTGGATTAACCACTTTCAAAATTTCTGGAATGTAAAAATACAATATATTATGCGATTATTTATTTTACTAGGGCAAACACCATTACATAAAAATAAATGGGCTCAGTGCAAATCATTTCTTACATTTCTTTTAAAAAAAAGATTTTTTTTTACAAGTTTATTTTACGTTTTTTTTCCTGACAGCGAATGGTGTTAAAAATGACTATATACCACTTCTTGTTCTTCAATCAATGCCGTAAGTTTGGGGCAAAGGCTATATATTTGGCGACCAATGGCAGATGGGGAGGAGGGATCGGGAAACCTGTTTGAAAACAGTCACATTCTGCAATTCCATTTGGTGGAGCTAGTGGCACAGAAACAACAAATTTCACCTTAAAAACAAAACAAAACAAAACAAATTCTAGCGTTAGTCCCGCTCATTTGCAGGGGCCGCTTTATCTGAATTATCCACACACACGTTGGATTTGGCACAGGTTTTATGACGGATGCCCTTCCAGCACTGAGAGTCACACTCACACACACACACACACACTCCAACAACCAGTTTGGCATGTCCAATCCCCCTATCTTGCATGTCTTTGGACTGTGTGGGGGAAACCGGAGCACCAGGATGAAACCCATACTGACACAGTCCGGGGCTCGAACTGGGAACCTTCTTGCTGTGAAGCGACAGTGCAACCCATAGAGCCACCACGCCGCCAAACTTAAAAAACTTAAATGAAATGACCCAATAAGCTTCTTCAGTTTAGAAAGACCAACCCTTGAGCACTACAAACCTGCGCACATATATTCAAATGCACATAACTATAGAACCAATTCTTAATGCGCATGTGAACGCCATCAGCGTTTATCACAGGTTCGCGTTGAAAGTCTGTGTAGAGAGAAAGGTGTCGTCTTAGCGGCCCCTAATTTAATAACAAATGATCGTTGCGACGGAAGCGACTCAATCAAAACTAACTTTAGCTGGAAAATAACTTTATTAAAGCAGGGCTCAGTAGTTTCGGGATTTCTTCGCTGTATTCTCGCTTTTTGCTCGCAGGTTTCTCTCTAGAGCTCCCCCCACAGCTTCGGAATAGATATTTGACAACACTGTTGTAAAAACTCGTTGTTGATTCTCAGACACCAGAGGCTATAGATCAACGACATCAAAGCAGATGGGACGTTCTTTAAAACGTCTTCTTCATTCGGGTTCGGACAGCGTGAGGGAGCGCAATAATGACAGCATTTTAGCAGATTTCTTTTGGCCGTAAAGCAATTGTTTACATCGCGAGACCTGATATCACGCAAGACTTCCTGACGCGGCGGCCGGCGGCCCGCCGGCTCAAAGTTGCAAGTGCGTATTTTCCGCTCACGGGCACCAGGGGGGTGCGAAACGACCACCATTCAATCCGAAATAAGTAATATAACCATTCCAATGACTCCGAAGCTGTTCAGTTAAGGTAAAAAAAGTTACTTAGTTCACCTTTAAAGAACCGCTATAAAGCCAAAACAATCTCTGTTACCTTAAATTATACGTTTATCTCTGTAAAGCTGCTTTGAAACCATCTATATTGTTAAAAGCGCTATATAAATGAAGATTACTTGACTTGACGACTAAAATTTGGTACATTTCGACTGAAAAAAAACTGTCATAAAGGAAGAAAGGCTGTTTTCTTCATAAATAGCATATTTACATGTTGATGTATAAGAATCTTCTGGGTCTCTTTCCATGACCCTTTCTCCTCCTCCGGAGCATGGGAACATGCTTGGCTACACCAGAGTCACACTATCACCTATGACTCACGACATTACCGCCCGCTCACCTTTATATCGCCTCTAACTGCCCCGTCTCTCATCAGTCCACCTTCGACTCCATCTCTGAACCCTCAGACTAATAACAAAGCCCTCCATTACAATCCAGTCCTGCTGGACCCCCATCACTTTCCCTCTGCACGCCACAATGCTTGGTTTAGTCAGCGCCCTCTCTGTTACCCAGACTCCCACGCTGCGGTCTCAGTGTCACTAATGCCTTCCTGGGCCTCCGGAACGTTCCGGCAGCTTCTCAGAACTGTGTGTGGCTCTGTTTTTTATGTGTTTTATGAAGCAATGCTGTAGGTGCCCCCAAAACAATCCCTCTCACACATTTCACACCCATATCCCCTCTGAACCGCTGACAACCGACACATAATTTTTGACCCTGAAAAACCGAGGAGCCTTTTAATTAAATCACTGTGTTGTGTAGCGAGATCGGGTTCGCTTTGACCCCGGCCTACACTCATCTCTAAGTGAAGTGAAGTGGAGAACACGCTCTAGCGATGAAGTTCTGGCACCGATTCAGCAGAAGTTTAAGTTTCCAATCTTTCTTCTGAGTCATGACAGTGAGACGAGGACAAAGGAAGTTCTTCTACCTCATAAAGGACACTTCAAGGAAGCTGTCAGTGCAACTGAAAACCAATCATATCAGCGGATGCAATAATTCAAAAAGTTTTTAACACTTTACAGTCAGGTTACATTTGTTAACATGAACTAACATAAAAAAATTATCTTAATGTTAAATTCAGCATTTATTAATACATTATTTAAATCAAAAGTTGTAGCTGTTTATATTATTTAATGGACCTGAGCTAACATGAACTAACACTGAGCAGATGTACTTTTATTAACTAACGTTAAAGTCAACATGAAATCAAAATGGACAATTCTTGTGTTTTTTAATGGAAAAAAACGTGGTCTTTATTATAAATGATTTATCTGCGCACATCATTATTATTTTTTTATTCATTTGTATCTTTACAAATCAAAATCAAAAATCTTTAATCAGCATAACTTCCCCTCCCCCTCTTGCAGCAACATCTCTTCTCTTTTGATGATGTTTTTACTGAAGTGAGGGCGGGGCAACCTGTCACTCACATGAGATCGACCAATAGCAAACCACGACCATCCAATCAATTCCCGCTGGAAAAAATCAAGTCCCGTCCTACATATTTTCTCATTCGAGAAGCCGTTTCACTTGGATCCACATCACAATAGGGAAGAAAAGACTATCACAACTTCATCCAGACTTAAAGGGATAGTTTTCATATGGACCCCATTGACTTCCATAGTATTTTTTTTCCTACTATGGAAGTCATTGGGGTCCATCAACTGTTTGGTTACCGACATTTTTCAAAATATCTTCTTTTGTGTTCAGCAGAAAAAAGAAATTCATACAGGTTTGAAACAACTTGAGGGTGCGTAAATGATGACAGAATTTTCATTTTTGGGTGAACTATCCCTTTAAGGTTAATAAATACTGCAACAAGTGTTTTACTCATAGTTAATGCATTATAATGTCAACTAATGAAATCTTGTTGTAAAGTGTCCAATTTTTTTTTTTAAACATGCACAACATATTGTATATTTTTCAGGTTATGTGTAATATACAGTGGCCCCAAAAAGTATTTGGACACTTCCGAGCACTTAAAATGACAACTGAAGTGAGATTTGACCTAACTTTGAACAGTATATCTATTGTTCGATCATTTAAAATCTACCAAGTGACGTGATTTTTTTGCTACTTTTCTTTCCAACAAGCAATACTTGCTTTTGGTATTCTGTTATATAACACAATGACATTCATACAATTTTAAAAGTGGCTTCAAATACATTTTGTGGCAAACTTCCATGAAATAAAGTGGCCTCTATTTTTCTTTCTGCTTGGTGATGAACAGAACTAAAAAGTCTGAGGTAAAAGCATATGCACTCTTCATACATATTTAAATATAACAGCCCTGTTTCATACAGCATCTACGAATAGAAATATGCATCCCTGAAGTACCGATGCAGAATCTTGGGATTTTCTTTACACCACCTGTTGGTGTTTTGGCAGTAGGTAAAACATCCATATCAGTAGCAGCTCATTAAAAATAAATCTGCTTTAATTGGCATGACTGAATATATTAAGTGGAAAAGATCTAGAAAAGTGTGCATACCCGACCAGAGTTGGGTTCATGAGCAATGCAGCAATGTAAATGTCTGCACACTGATAATTATGCTTGCAATATTTTTGCCAATGTGGCTTGATGATATAAGTGTTAATTGTCCTCTATGCGATATACTGAGGTATAGAACAGGATGGGGTGCTGAGAGACTCTGTCAGACGTCAGAAGGATCTCGCAGCTGAAACGCCCCAGGATCTGTTGCTTTGTGCTGAGGAGAACACGACTGGATCTGCATAAATCAAAATCTGATAACAGTGGTGAAACACTGCAAATGCCTTCTAAATGCACATTTGCCAACACTGTGGAAATGAATGTGCAATTACATTAAATTTGTAAAATTATTTTAGTGTTTCCGTTTCTGCTGCAAAAGGCCACAGTATTGTTTGCCTTGCAGAGGTTTCACAACCTCACATACTGCATAGTGGCTTCAAGATGTCATTTTCACATGTATTTATATAGTGCTTTATACAATACAGATTCAGTGCCTACTTCCGTTCTATATACTGTAATGTGAGCCGAGTGTGAGAATTCATGGTATTCATAAATCAAAAGTACCAGGATGACCTACTACAGTACTTCCGGCAAGATTCTGAAATGCACATCCGATGGACACTTTACTATCCCATGAGGCCTCGGGAGAGGATATGTGAATGGTGAATGGAAAGTGAAGCGACGCAACTGACACCATAGGTCACATGACAATGACAACATGGTGGATGCAGCATGTGCAAATTTCATTTACACTACACACATTTATACAATAAAAAACATACTTTTTTTTATATCAGAGGTGACGTTTCAATCAAAATTTAGTACATATTATACAGTATGCGATTGTTTCAAAGCAGCTTTACCTTAATAAATAGGAAACGGAGTGTCTATTTACACTAAGTACATATAGCCTGCATTGTTGGCAGAGGCTATATACACCAACTCCACGATAGGATATCTGGTTGGACCAGACAAAATTACGGAAGATGCTGTCAACAGTAGCAATGGTGTAGGGGTAAGGAGCATGGCAGAAGGTTTTGGTGCAAATCTACCCGTGTTCGAATCCGCCTTTTGTCGCTCTACTCCCTTTTCCCATCACATATCAGATCGGAAAGGCATTTATTTACAATAAAAATTAAGAAAATATTTGAAAAGTGGAAATAAAGTGTCTAACGTGTGTTTAATAATAAAGTGTTTATTCTTTAGGGTTAGGGGTAGGGGTAGGGAGGCCTTATATTTGTATAAATATCATAATTTACACTGTTATTATTGCATATCGTTTAATGTACAACAACACTGAGGTGCAAACAGTATCTGCCACTATTTACTGTATAAGTATAAACAGCATCTAACTGCTATTAAACTTATTGCAAAGAAAACATGATATTTTCACTTAGTGCAAACAGCCGCTGCCAACAGGAAAATAGCGTTACTGTTGTAAAATTAATCAATTATGAAACAAGCTATAAAGCAGCTCCTCGAAAGGCAACAGTCATTCAGCTCAAGTCAGTTCAATGTTAATTAAATTCAGTTCATTGACCATGTTTCAAAGTTAGTGTCATTATCCAGCTCAATTCAGCTCATCCAATACTGCCAGCGCAATTCATTTACAGAATATTAATAGTCTTTTAAAGATACAGTATAAATGGATGTGCAATTATTATTATTATTAATTAATTTATTTATTTTTGAATATCATTGCATCAGACATCAGTGAGTTTTAGGTGATCTGTTGGTCTGAGCAAAAAGCTGATGGTGTGAGTGTTCAGAAAACCTGTCTGAAATAACCTGTCATTATTTCTGCAATCCTGTTTGGTGTTTGTGGTGTAAAAATGACATACTTTACTGTTCAATGACAATTGGAGACAGATATAGACTGAACTGATTGATAGCAGTCCGGTGTTGTGCATCATTGTAGGTGTCTCAAGCAAAGACTGCAGACTATGTAGAGTGATAAACTATGACTGAACCTCCTGTGAATAGATCACATGCTCTTTGGCAATGAGATAAAAGTGAAGCCTTAAAAGCCCCAGTGACTAAGCTTGACTTGGTCAGTAGTCGATTAAATTTTCATAGAGCACAGAATAAGCTAACCTTCAGCACTTATACATTTAGAAATGCTACCCTTGTGGGCATGAGAAATGCATTTTGAATAAATATTTATGCACTCTGTAATGTAATGAGAAATGACAGAAATGATCAGGTCAGGTTCTTCCACCAGTCCTGGCGATTTCAAGTAAATAAAAACAAAAAGTGATCTAGTGAAGTCTGGACACGCGCTTCTCTTGTTTTGTGTGATCTGAAACAGAAAACTTTGCATGTGAATGATAAACATGAAGTGAGTCAGGTCTAAAGAATGCCCTGTTTACAACTTAACTCGATGCACAATGTCTATTGCTAGTTAGAGGCAAAGCAACACTTCAGGCAATGAGACAAAGTACATAAACATTAGAGTGAAGTCACTCATGAACCTCTCGCAGAGGTCTGAAACTGTCAAAGCCGAGCGGTCAATGTTTTGCTGGAGCGGAGGGGAACTCCGCAGACCAGGATGCCCTTGGAGCCGGACTCTCAGGAATGTTCCTTATTCCACTTCATTGGATTAACTGCTTAATGCCCTAATTTGCATATTAATGACATGCCAGCTTGTCTCATTTTAATAGAGGACTTGAACTGGTTTGAGAGGAAATAATGCTTAAGCAAGGGACCTTTAATCCGACTGTAACCTCAAAAACAAACATTCTTCATTTTTGATATTTGATTTATTTATATAACATTCAAAATGTAATATAATAATATAATAATAATTAATAATAACTCAATACATTTTTCTAATGAAAATTAAAGGGGTCATGCATTTTTTAAATAATGTTCTCTGAGGTCCATTAGCAAGAATTTTTACATTAAGTAGTTAGAAGTAAGTCTATTTTGATATTTTGATGGGCGTGCCAGATTCAAGACTTGGAAGTTAACGCCCACTGCTATGATTGGGTAACAGTTTTGCATACTAAATAATTTTCAGTGTCCCCACTATTACACTTGCGGAATTGTTTTGAAAACTTCCGATGTTAAAAATGGCAACTGGTGAAATTCAGCCAAACATAATTGAGCCAGAGACTGATCCAGAGTCAGAAGACAACAAACCTACGACTCAAATACCAAGGATACTCCTGTCTGCAACAGCATGGCAATTAATCATCTTTATTTATTTTTTATTTTATTTTTATCAAAACAATAAGTTCAGATCTCTGAACAGTTAGTTTCTTGTTCGAATATGTACAAATGAACAAGCAACTGTGAATTTTCAGTTTACATGTAAAACATTTCCACAAAAATAAACGTACTGTTTAAATACAAATGTTCGGTCCCTCTTTAGGCGTCTTTAACTATACTATGCACTAACATTTAAATGAATCACTGCAGAAACAATGCACTTATTGCGTACATACACTACATGTTTTTATATTGTACTTACATTTATAAAAGTAAGCTATAATTAAATATAGAATTAGACTGGTGACCCTTTCATTACCACCCATAAACCCATAGAACTAAACCTGTCCATAACCTTACCTGTATCCCACCTCAAGTGTTTTGCAATACAATATTAACACAATAAGTATACTGTACTTATTTTTCATGTAAATAGTAGATAAGGACAGCTAATTTAAAGTGTGACCAGATGTCCTTTTTTTTTTTGTTCACTACAGTATTGATATGTACATTACTGCTGAAATCTGTATCTAAAAAACTACTAGAGCATTCAGCTAGACAAAACTGACATTCTTTTATAGTGTCAGTGTCAACTAAAAAGTAAAAAACACATGAAGTTTGCCTATAACAATATTTCCATGGTGAAACAACATCTAAACATGTTGACCAGTGTGGCTCACACGATGACAAAAACACTTGTTATTTTGGTGGCATTGGCCAATTTACTGACACAATAACTAGGTTTTGAAGCATGGATTAAATATTTTGGGTGAGTAACTGCATTTTGCAGACACGCAATAGAGTTGTGATGTTCAAGCAAACAGTTGTGACAATTGAGTTTACAGTTTAGAGAATGTTAAGACTGTTTCGAAAATTGTGTCAAAGAGATTGAGAAAAACTGTAATAAAAGCGGCTTTTGAATTAACAAGGAACTTTTGAGTTCTGAAACCTTCAGGATATTTTTATAGTACAATGACCTCTTATATGAGGTATATATATGAGATAGATTGATAGATAGATACTGTAGATAGATAGATACCTGACAAAATACCACCAAAATACATGATAACATGAAGAAAGCCATGTACGTATCCACTCTGCATGACTGAATGGCAGGAATTAAAATTCACATTGTAATGTTTTGTTAATGAGCTAACCGCAGTTGAGCTATTGATAGTCACAGTCACAGTCACCTGGATGTGAGAATGCAAATAGTTTGTGCTTCCAGGCGGAACAGCAGGTACCGAAACCTGAGATGTGTTTAAACTGATAACTGCAGTGTTAAACTTGAGAAATACAAGTGAAAGGAGAATTATAGTATAATAAACACTTTTTTCTGAGTGCACATCATTTGCTTAATTAACAACACCTGGAGAAAGTGCTAAAAAGGTTGGGCATTTTAACAAAAAGAAGCAAAAACGTTTTGCCACACCTGCCAATGACGGGTGAATTGAGTAAGCTAACGGCAATAGATGTTTCTTAGCAGCAGTGAAATTGTGTGTGTGTGTGTGTGTGTGTGTAGCTTATACACATCCTAGAGACATCTGAGAAACATACAAGCATTATTTGCCCATAAAGGAAATTTATGCTCTCTTTTGGCGCTTGGCTAGTGCTTGGTCCCTGTGAAAGAGATACATAAATCAAACTTATCACCCACTATGTAAGTTGTCAAGTCATTGAATATCCCTGAGTCTAGGTTTAAAAGACTGAATAAAAGTTCAAAGTGAAATGCAAAGCATCATCATACATAAGCAATGAGAAGCTGCAGTGCTAATTTTATAATCAAATTAATTATTGTGAAAAGACTGGCTAAAAACAGCACGCACTAATGAATCACTTGGCATATATTAAGCACTTGAGCAATTAAAACAATTCAGTGGCTCTCACTAAACTGCCTGACTGAATAGAATCGGTGCATAAATAAATGTCTACTTATCTTGCAATAGCCAGCAGCGACTTTAGTTAATATGCAACAAGTAAAACAGGAACCAGTTTCTTTGAAAATAAATCATAGCACAGATAAACAATTTTTGAAAAGTTTCTTAACTTAACCAAATTACATTTTCTTCCTGAGTGGAGAAGTGATTGGAAGGCCGTTCAAGCTCTCTCGTGATGTGAAGGATCTATTATTGCTTTGTCAGGTGTTCGCTCCGCCAGTATCTCTTTCAAGACCTCTTGAAGCCTCAATGACAAGAAAAAAGGGGGGAAGGACCGCTGCTAATAATTGCCTGTTCAGAAAGCATTCACACAGCTAGCACAGGACCAGCCAATTCCAGAAATAATTTGGGATCCCAGACAAGGCCAATAATGAACCTCACAATTTTTGAAAGGCAGAACAAAAGCGCGTGACGAATACTGAATCAAGCTGTAATGGAATGTCATGAAGCCCGGTGTTACGTGATGACTGGAGCTGTCACTTAAACAAAACCGTTTTCACAGCCTTGTTGTGGGTTTCACTGATTTTCTGCCCAAATGTTTGACGGATTATGACTTCTGATGACTTTTAAACCCCACTTTCAAGGAAATAATTAGGGCATGTGCAATGATAATGAATTAAAGGGGAAAAAACAGGGCACGGCTGGAAAATTTGCTCTGGGCTATGGACATTACAGTATATCTGTGATGTGTTGGGCTAAAAACCATTTTGAGAGCAAAAAGCTTTTTCTTCATTGATGGCATATGAAAAGTTGCAGCAATCCGACAAAATTTACATTTATTAAGCAACATATAGGCCTACTACTTTTTCAAAAAGTTTGGGGTCGGAAAGATAATTTTATGTTTTTAAAAGAAGTCTCTTATGCTCACAGCGGCTACGTTTAGTCGATCAAAAATACAGTAAAACAGTAATATTGTGAAATATTATTATCATTTAAAATAATGTAATTTATTCCTGTGATGCAAAGCAGCATCATTACTAATTTTCATCATTACTAATTTTTCATGATTCATCATTCAGAATCGCTTCAGTGTCACATGATCCTTCAGGAATCATTCTAATATGCTGATTTACTGCTCATAAGAAACATTTATAATTATTATCAATGTTGAAAACAGTTGTGCTGATTATTTGTGGAGAACAAGATATTTCCTTCAGGATTCTTTGATGAATAGGAAGTTCAAAAGAACGGAATTTAGTTGAAACTGAAATCTTTTGTAACTTTACAGTCACTTTTGACCATTTTAATGTATTATTATTAGTATAGTATTTCAGTATATAAACCTCTTTGGGTAGCAGACATTAAATTCTCTTAGCCGAAGACAAGTGCAGAAATCATTGTGAAAGCAGCAATTATCAGCACTTGAAGGATATGCAATGAAAATGACCAAATGGTTGAAATATTCCTGTGTGCGGCATTTATCTTTCTTTATAATGTGCATTTATCTTGTTGTACTAACAGCAGAAACTGCGGCGACACTGGCAACCATCAATCTCAATGTCGATTCCGTATTTAAAAAGCCATTTTAGCAGCACTTTTCCTTTTCCTTGCAATTGGCGGCCCTCCCTCGGCACCATAAACATTCATCAGACGCAGTATAAAGATGGAGAATAAGAATCCAACAGGCAATATAAAAACGTATTCACGCTTTGTGTGAGCTGACATGGGAAGACGGGATCCAGTGCAGTAGAAAAATAACAACCATATTCCCTCCCTTTGACAGGAGAAAAGCTGTTGGGTAATTTCACTTTTTTTCTAAGGTCCAATGCCTCTGAAGCTCTGATCCAAATTTTGCTTTACTGTTTACTTATGGATTTAGTGGAAATCACTGGAGGTCTACTGCCGCTACAAATTGACATCTGCAGGAGCTTGAAGTCAATAATCTCTTTGCGTTTGGCCTGAAGGAATGTATTATTCTCAGCACTATGGGTAAGAGACCTTTCCAAACAGCTTTTTTCCCAAAAACCTCAAATGAAATACCACAATAGAAGAGTCCCAAACCTCCTACAGAGGATCTTCTGTTTTCCTTCACACGAATGCGCTCACAAACGCCTTGCTTTAGAAGAAGACCAGTTTCCATCGGTGTTTTAGAGCTTCCTGTTCTACACGTCTCACGGGAAGTCTTATAGTGGCTACTGTGCACAAAACTAAGACTGGTGTCATGCACATTGATTCAGTGCTAGTTGGTGATGAATACTGTCCTGCAGTGCATGTCACCTGGGGTCTGCCCTTTCCTAAATTGATCCATTTGTTCCATTTAAACACAGCTGAACAAGCTTTTTTTGATAAAGGTGATAGAAAAAAACAAGAAAAAAACCTGTGTATTTGGGTAGGCAACATAGTGTATTCTTGCAGGGTGTACAAGCATTGTAAATGTCCAGAGACGATAAATCTGTTAGTATCCTAAACAAAACCAATACATTTTCCCTCCCAAAATGCCATTGTTTATGTTGAAACATTGAAACTGTTGTGTCAAAAAGAGAATAACACTTTAATGCCTTTTTTGCTGTTGTTTTATCATCCAAAAAGTGAAAAACATCATTGTGATCAGTTAAGGTCTTTACACACTGCCTCCGAAACTTTCGCCCGTCATACATTTTTTGGATTGGGTTCGATTTTCTGCATTTTTCGCATCCGTAGCAAGCATTTTAAGAGGTGTTTTGAAAATTCAGAGCCACCGAATGACGAATACGAAAAAACGCATACGGAAATTTCGGACTCAGTGTGCAAGGACCTTTAGGCATCCAGTACTTACGCTATTGTTACGCAACCAGACAGTTGATGGACCCCATTGACTTCCATAGTATTTTTTTTCCTACTATAGAAGTAAATGGGATCCATCAACTGTTTGATTTCCGACATTCTTCAAAATATCTTATTTTGTGTTCAACAGAAGAAAGAAATTCATACAGGTTTGAAACAACTTGACGGTGAGTAAATGATGACAGAATTTTCATTTTGAAGTGAACTATTCCTTTGGTAATGAATAGTACAGAAAAGGACCGACAGAAAGTACTGCCTGGTGTTTCTATGAACTAAATCTGCACTTGTCTGTTTTGGATCTTCAGACACGAGCGAGTCTGTGTGAGTCACAGTTCTAATGGGACTTTTATAGATTTGATGGAGGTGTATTCCTTGGAGATTTACCAGGATAATCTGTCAGTGAAGACATAGATCAGAGAACTTTTAGAGGCACACACTCACTTGTAAGGTCCCAGAGCCCTATTGCCGTACTCCAGTGCCGTCTCGTAGTGATCCAGACTAATGCAAGCATCCATGGCCAGATCCAGCAGCCTGAGCACATAGATGTTCCTGTCCGGAACGACGTCTGCATATCTATCCAAAAGAGCTCGACTCTCTTTCAACAACTCCTCCCAGTCTTTTGATTAAACAGTTAAGGACACAATTAAAAAGAAGCAGGACTGTATTACAAAAACTACAGTAGTTAAAGGCACACTATGCAAGATTTGTACCGTACCTTAATATAACAGCTTCGAAGTCATTTCGATGGTAAACGAATTCGTACTAGGGGGAATCATCCCGATAGCAATTAATGCAGGATTGAGAGGTGGCGCCCCGCCAAATCTCGCGAGAATCACGACTTGCTTTACGGCACGACGTCACATACATCAACAACATATGAAGCAGCCTCTATGGAAGACACTAGCACGCATTTCAGACATGAATCATGGCAGAGTCGATGAAGAAAACGAAGAAACCGCGGCCGGAAGAGTCAAAGAAAAGAAAACGAGAGACTGACCACGTGAGGATTTACGACAGTAACGTTAAATACAAGTACTCCACAGCGACTCTAGGGGTCGCTGTTTGACAAAAACGGAAACTGCATTGTATGCCTTTAAGACCAAGAAAGTATTGCTGGTTAAGCCAGTTGGGAAGCCACTGGCACACAGATTTCAAAATACAATCTATCCTTGTTATTTCAGCAGGAAGACACCCTGCATTTTCTTTTATACATCAGACACATGTCCAAAGGGTAAACGCAAGTGAGCTAGACAGAACTGACAGCTTTACCCTCACACCTTTCACATCAATCTTTAAGAAATTGATATGATTACTGTATCGGGCATCGTTTGCAGAGTCTAGCAGTTGTTTCCAGGGCAAAACCGCTACAGGCTAGTTGCCTTCACCCAGCTAAACCCTGAGATACAGTCAGCGTATCGCTCACCAAGTGTTAGACAGTAATATCATTTGATTCAACTGTGAAGGATACACTGCTCAGACTGAAGCTGCTCCAGGTGAGGGATGGCGTCTCTTAAGGATGTCCACGCCGTCGTCTCTCCAGACAGCATGTCACAGTCCTGTTCACAAAACAATATCACATAAAATCATTTTAAGCAGTTCCTGATTGAACAGGAGCAAAAGCAAAAAATGACATAATGCACGTATGAATCAATGGACAAGGTATATCAAAGGTTTATGTATTCATTTACTTATTAATACAAGTAATTGTATTGTAAACATATTTAAATATTATTTATTGAATTTATAAATGTATTTATTTGTATAATTTGTAATTGTATTTATTTATATGTGTATATCTGTCTTTATGTACTTTAAAAAAGCAGTATATAATGTAGAAAATGGCATACTAAGTATAAATCAATGGACAATCTCAATCAAAAGTTGCTAAAAATTCTATATTTATTTACACCCTTATTAAGTGTGAATTACTAACTTATTTACTTATTTAGAATGAATGTATTTACAATTAAATTGCATTGTAAATTTATACATTTAAATTTTGTTTTAAAATGTATTTAAATATTATTTATTTATAAATGTACTTGTTTTTTTAAGTTATAATCAAATTATTTTCCTATCTTTTCCTGTACATATAACTTAGATATGTGATTTGAAGAAAATCACCATTTAAATCACCAAAAAAATATGAAATAACACTGCAAATACGAATCAATAGTCAATAAAAAGTCAATCTAAAGTGTTTTTTTATTTTTTATTTATGAATATTTATATATTTATATTTACGCATTACACCTTCCAAAATTCTAAACTGCAAGAAAATGCTGCAATTCCGGTTCACATTTGTGAAAAGAAAATAACCTATATTAGAGCCGAAGCTATCAATGTTAGATTTGACCAAAGACGCTTGAGCTTTTACTGAATTATAGTTCAAATTTATGTGTGTAGATCATCAAACATCAAAGACCTTCATACACACAACACAACACAAAACATTAAAAGGAGAATGAGAGAAGCTGTCAGGATTAGAGAGCCGTGAGGTGCGTGAAAACCGAAAGGGCTTGTCTCTGAGAGGGCAACTTTATTTCAGGATAAGTGTGATGACAAGTCGGAGCCATAGGGGGGTCTGTCAGACACTCAAATCCCTGCAGAGAGACGTGTGTGTGTGTGTGTGTGTGTGTGTGTGTGTGTGTGTGTGTGTGTGTGTAGCCCTTGGGGATACACGTATAAGTGCCTCTGAGACATCAAAGCCGTGTGATGTATCAGAGGTGAACAGTCACGCTGCTGACAATATACTCTACTGTTACTGCCTGAGCGCGCGCACACACACACACACACACACACACACACACACACACACACACACACACACACACACACACACACAGTTGTTTTCATGTTTTATGGGGTCTTTAATGATTTTATACTGTACAAACTGTATCTTTTAATCCTAAACCTACCCCTAAATACAACCTTCACAGAAAACTTTCTGAATTTTTACATTTTCAAAAAACATAATTTAGTCTGTTTTATAAACTGTTTTCCTCATGGGGACCAAACAATGTCCCCACAAGGACAAGGATTTCGGATATCACCATCCCTGTGGGGACATTTTGTCCTCATAACATAGGCTTTACCTGGAGCGCGAGCACACGCACACACATGCACGCGCACACACACACACACACACACACACGCACACACACACACACACGCACACACGCACGCACACACACACACACACACACACACACACACACACACACTAAATTTTAACTCTTTTGATCTTTCCTTTATAAGACATTTCTCACTGTTTTTGAAAATAGCTCTTGATCACTCTTTGGGGTCAGTTTTTTTTTTTCTGTTTTGTTCTGTTTTAAAAGAAATTCATACTTTTGTTCAGTAAGGATGCATTACATTGATGGTATCAGATACTATGGTAATTTGATAAGTACCAAGGGGTTCTTTGATAACTATATTTATACACCATAGTACTCTAAGTCTACTATCTGGTGCTATAAGATGCTTTAAAAAATACTTTTGTATTATCAACATGGTATTGTCCCAAAAAACATGCCATTACTTGTTTCCATGGTGTGCAGATATTTACTCTCTTTTTCTACATGCATTTTACCCTTACAAAACCGGACTACGGTGTACGGTAAATTAACATTCTTTCAATAAGGGCCTCCTTATGGCTTCTAAAATAATCTTTAACCTTTTATATTCTTAAATTCAATGGGGTTCTATATACAACCCTGGGGTTCTCGGATCAATTTTAAAGAACCCTTTATGCCAAAGATTTTCTGAATAAGGAGAAATCTTAAATGATTGCATAATACTTTCATCTTTAATGGCTATCTCAATTTTTCTAGTGATACAGTAGCAAACATAAGTAGCAAACATAAAATTGCTAAAACTGAAGTGAGAAGACCATCAAAAAGACAAACTTAAAATTGATGCTGCCCATATTTGCTCTCGTAGACGCAACATGTACAAGATAGCATGCGACATACAGTATCAACAATTTCAGAAAGATCCTGTATTGGTTTTTAAAAATATTTTATTGCAAGCTTCAAGGCATGAGAACATATCAAAAAGAATAAACTATGGACATCTTTATCAGGCCAAGTTCTGCGGATGAGAAATGCCATCATGAATTTATGTATGAATTGGGCAAAAAAATAAATTTTTTGGGGGGGTTTTCACATAAACTCTGATGTGAGGACATCAACCTCACAGCAGGAAGTATTTCATGAAGCCGTGTGAAGATTCATCCAAGGGTTGAGAAACCAATTTTTTTTTGGGACAAAATGAATTCAGATATTCATGGTGAGTTGTACAAAGTGTACACTGTTGTGTTTTTGTTCAAGTGCACTCAGTCCATGCAAACTATGCAAGCTTTATAAATGATTTATCAGGGAAGAGAGTGCAAGCTGACCGAAATGTGGATGTCATGAGAGGCCAAAAACCCACAGGCCATCCACCAATGAGTGCTACTAACTTCCAGAAATCTCCACCGGACCATAATGCTCTGTTTCTACTGCAGAATCACTAATAAAACTGAAAGCTGCACATGAAATCACTTATCGTTGAACATGGTAAACACACCAAACTCTATTGAGCTTTTGCCACAAGACAAAAACAGTCTTTTTACCTGCACATTATGTCAGAATCCATTTTACATTCTGGTCAGATCTGTATAATTATAAAATGGCTTTGAAGCTTTAAATTAAACATGTAATTGCTGCTTGCACAAATGGACCCGTGCATGATGCAACAACTTTTCTATTTGCTGCCTCTTTTCAATGAAAAAGCCATTTTCTTGTTAACGTGAACAGCCTAATTACAGGGAGTGAGAATCAAATTGTAGACGGTGGTTCAGACTTTGTTTATTATTGTGTAAATTCAATAATCATGTTATTCATTACAGTACTGATTAGAGTGCACTGAGTTCGAAAATATATCCCACTGAACAAAGCATGACAGGAAGTCTAACGCTTTAGCAAATGTATCCCATTTCATATAGTCCTACTACACATAAAAGCACTTTGCCGACAAAAGCACATCATAGGAATGCAGTAAGAAAACATGCCGAACTGTCAAAATTTCCTCCTTTTTTGTTATGCAACAGGTTGTTGGTTTATTCACTAAAAAAGCATGCAAGTAGTACAGCAAAAATCCCCCCCCCCCCCAAAAAAAAAAAAAAAACTATGGCTGTCAACAGAATAACAATTAAACAATTATAATTTAGAAGACGCAGAAATAAGAAACGCAGAATAATTTTTTTTTTTTTTTTTTATAAAATATTATATTATTTAAAAGTTTATTTAAATTAATTAGCTAAATTAATATGTGAACTTTTTTATTTCAAATTATCTGCAGATGCCCAGCATCTCTTTCTGGGATGCATTAACTCTTCTCTTCTTGCAAACTATTTAGAATACTACTTTCATACTATAAGAAATGGGACACAGCTAATTTGTAAAGGAGATGTGGCGCAAAGAACACTGACCACTAAAACACTGAAAAAAAGGAGAGACATGCAACGTGTGACCAGACAGTCCTTCATGAACCGAGTAACATCTGTGACCCCCCACGTGACTGTCAGACTGAATCACATCTCCGGTCTCGGGAGATTCTGGGAAGGTGATAACCTGAGCAACCCCTTCCTGTACTTAACTGCACATACAGCTGCTCTATTGTTTTAGAGTGGCAGTGTGTCCTACTGAACTCACACAGGTTGTCAGATTACCGCAAAGCCGGTGGTGAATCAACAAATCCCTCTCATCAGAGTGTCATCAGTGTAACACTTCACACACCTCACCTGTATAATTACCTCATGCACACGCACACACACACACACACACACACACACACACATTGGGTTTTCATGTTTTTGGGGGACTTTTCATAGACAATGATTTTTATACTGTACAAACTGTATAATCTATCCCCTAATCCTAAACCTTCCCATCACAAAAACAAACAAAAAACTTTCTGCATTTTTACATTTTCAAAAAACATAATTTAGTCTGATTTATTAGCTGTTTTCGACAAGGGGACCAAAAAATTCCAGATTTTGGATATTGCCAACTTTGTGGGGACATTTTGTCCCCATAACGTAGTCGTAGGGTTTACCTGGACCACAATGACAGTATGTGATGGAGTGTGATGATAATAAATGTGCTGAACAACAAAAACAAGGAGAAAAACTTAAAACTAGATTTTTTACTGTATTGTAGAAAATGTGAGTGGAGTTTTTAAGGTCAGAAATTAAATAAATACTATATACACTATTGTTTAAACGTTTGGGGACAGTACAAAAACGTTTCCACAAAAATATTAAGCAGCACAACTGTTTTCAGAATTGATAATAATCAGAAATGTTTCTTGAGCAGCAAATCATCATATTAGAATGATTTCTGAAGGATCATGTGACACTGAAGACTGGAGTAATGATGCTGAAAATTCAGCTTCGCATCACAAGGATAAATTACATTTAAAAATATTCAAATAAAAACACTGTTATTTTGATTTATAATATTTTTCATTTTTGAACAAATAACTGCAGCCTTTGTGAGCAGAAGATTTTACTTTTAAATAAAATTATTTTCAATAATTTATTACATTTATATTTCCATAATACTCTGTCTCTATGATATTCTGGGGCCTAGGCTCATCTTTTATCCAAAATGACTTGCATTCGATGGATGGATGGATGGATGGATGGAAGAGACAGATGCATGGACAAATAGATGTGAGTTTGTACCACACATATCAGTTGTCCTAAAATCCAAAACTTATGAAAAACAAGCTTAAAAAGCTTCCACTGTTTCTTCAACTGTTGGATTCAGGGATGAAACCCAAGTCTCCATCTCAGCAGCCTTGAGCAAGAGCGTTTATTCTTATCTGCACGTATCTGACAGATGACTCAAGCAGAGGTCAGTCTGAGCAGCTGTGTAGGTGTTAACAGCAGGATAAAGCCTCTTTCTCTTGAGCTCAGAGCACACTTATTTAGCATGGTATGCCGGCATGCAGGTGCAAAATAACCACAACATAAGCCTGAAAGGAACTTGTGTATGCTAGTGACATGTTGGAGCACACATGACACCAGTTCTGTTTCTTTACGGCAAGCCCTTTAGACTTTTAATCATTCCCAGGATATTAATTGTTATCAACAATTACATTTTCACTAGTTTAAATAATCATTCTTGCTATCATGAATGGAATTTTTACTAGTAACAATAGCTATTTTTGATATTAGGAATTACATTTTCACTAGTGAAAACGTAAATTCTTGACATCAACAATGATGTCCTCATTGATATCATTCTTGATATAAAAAATTACATTTCAAATAGTCAAAACTATTTTTCTTGATATCTAAAATTGCATTTTTACAATTAGAATTTTGGGTTACACTGTCATTGTTACAGTGTAATTATATAATTAATCACTGAGTAATATTAAGCAACTACATGTACTTACTATAGGGTTAGGGTAGGATTAGGATTTGGTTGAGGGTTAGTTGCATGTAATTATGCATAATTTACTGTTATTTCTATGGTAAGTACATGTAACATATGTAACAAGGACACTGTAAAATAAAGTGTTACCAAAGTGTTTTGCAATATAATACCTTTGCAAGCCATTTTGACTTAATCACTCGCAGGATTGATTTTTGATATCAAGAAGTCAAGTTTTTAGTCTAGTGAAAATGTAATTCCTGATATAAAAAATAGCCATTATTATTACATGTAAAAATTCTAAACCTGACATCAAGAATGATCCTTTTTTAACTTGTTGATGAATCAAAAATTCATATCCTAGGAATGATTAATAACCGAAACTGCTTGTAGATTTCTTTTGTCACTCGCACATGCATTTGATGGGATAGTTCATTGACTCAACCTGTCATTCCAAACCTGTTGTGACTTTCTTTCTTCTGTGAAATACAAAAGAAGACATTTTCAAAAAGTTTTTTGTCCATACAATAATACTCAATGGGGTCCATAAAAACATTGGACCCCAATAACTTTCACTGTATGGACAAAAAACAAGAAACATTTTTCGAAATATCTTTTTTTGTGTTCTGCAGAATATGGAAGCTTGTTTCCGCAAGCTAGAAGTAGAAGTAGTAGCTTTTTATCTCATAATTTAGATCTCTCTGTTTTTTCAGAGCAAGTACTGTACGCAGTCAAATATTAGTGTCGCGGTCACTTGATGGTGGATCTGGTGAAGAAGCTGTCAGCGATCTGACTGTACTGGGAAATGAGCTCTGATGGGGACAGTGACGATGGTATAAAAGCTTCAAAAGGTAACAAATATGCTTTTTTTTTCTTCTGTAATTGTCTAATATCAGCAGAGTTTTATATTATCTCAATAGGTAGAGATCCATCCATATTAGATATAGATCTGGGTTGCTAAAGACCCGAATATGTAATATTGATTGGTGAAACATTCATGCATTTAAGGGATAAGAACATACAGATTGTTCAGCTGACGAAACGTCTTTCCGAAAAAAACTTTCAGCAGACAAAAACTCTATAAAGCAGCTTTAAGATTTGTGAGAAATTGTGACCTTTAGTACCTTTAAACAGTGCGTGCCATTGAGAAGACTATTAGTCCAACTTTTTTTCTCAGAATTGTGATACAGTATATAAACTCACACTTGTGATAATAAAAGTCAGAATTGAGATAAGAAGTCGCAATGACCTTTTTTTATTCTGTGGCGTAAGCTTCAATAGCAGAAGAAAAGTAAGCCACCCATGTTTGGAACAAATAATGAACTATTCCTTTAAAGGAGAAGTGTGTCACTTCGGCAGAAAATAACCTGAATAAAATAATTAATCTTTAGGGGGAAAAAAGTCTTAAGAAAGCAGAATTTCAAAAAGAATAACAACAACAATAAATTTGCTTACAATGTTCTTAAAAATGCATTTTTAAATCAACTTCGACAGCCCTTTTTTCCTCAAAATTACCTGCAAACCCCCAGCACCTTCTTTGGGATGCGTTAACTCTAATCTTGCATATTATTTTGGATAGATAGTATGTGAACACAGGCTATTTTAGAAACAAATTGGTAAAGAAATAGAACTGTACTGTAAATGCAGTTCTGGGAATCAACATACAAAATTGCTTACTTATAGGTGTTTGTGCATACTAAGTATGGAGGAAAAAAGGACTTTAACATCCAAAAAATGACACATTTCACTTTAAATTCCCATCTATCCTCACTCCATCTTTAGCATTCATTCGTCCGCTTTCATGCATGCCATCCAAAGCTTTATTCTTGACATGCTCCTGTCATCGCAGTGATGATCACGGATGACAGGGCCTGCTGAGGACAGGTTCCCCGGGGCAGTGCGGAGAGACCGGCGATGGTCTAGGACCGGGTCTGACAGACTTGACACATCATCAGATGCTTTCGAGTGCTGAGTGGGACAGACACAGAGCAAAAGAGCGAGGAAAAGAGAACATGGAGGAGAACAGGGATGATAGATAGTGATCCCACCAGGACGAAATGAGGCGGGGAGAAGCCTTTTCCAGGAGTGATGGGGTGAAAGTGAAAGAAATAGAAAAACGAGGATAAAGGGTGGATAAGAAAGATCAGGGAAGGGAAGATAGATCTGAGGGGATATTCACACGGCTCACCTTGTCCTCAGTGGTACAGCGAGCGCACTGACACAAGAAGTGGTATTGCTCCTGTAATCGGGAACGTCTCTCTTTGCTGGGTGCGAGGACATCGGTGTAGCTTATAGTCAGCTAAAAAGAGGGAGAGATTAGAGATGGTTAGTTGAAAGATTTCAGGCAACTAGAAAACCCTGGAACCAAACACTAAGCACTAAAATCAGTCATTTTAAATGCTATATGTAAATTTAGGCATTGTTTTGATTTAGATATTCAGGAACAGTAATTCCAAAATGCATTCATGCATTGCATTGAAATCAGTAAAAATGTTCATTCAAGATGAATGGAATCGAATTAGAAATACATTTTATGTCATTGCACATAACGTATAAAAGTTTGTGGTCGATAATTTTTTGTTGTTGAAAAAATGGTCTTATACTGCCCAATTTCGTTATTAATTGGATAATACAGTAAAAACAGTAATATTATGACAATTTAAAAAAAACTTTTACAATATTTTTAAATATTTCAGTATCTTCAGTATCACATGATCCTACCGAAATCATTCTAATAAAAAAATAAGATTTTAAACAGAATTTTTTATTGTAACAATTTAAAAGTCAATACATTTAATGCATTTTTGCTAAATAAAAGTCTCTAAAGGGACCTTTGCAAAAATAAAAATAAAGGTCCATTTAGGGGCTCCGCAGTATATTGTATACATGCATCAGATAAATTATTTATATATTGAAATGGGTAAAAAAAAGTATAGAATAAAAAAATATGCATAATAAAAACTGAGTGAGTTTCCTATGAAGGGTGTTTCAAACAAAAAAGACAACTTACAAGGGAGCCTTAGAAGCCTTAGTTGCCTATGTAGAGAGCAGACACAGATGCTGCTCACGAGGGTTTGGAACAGAGCCAATGTCTTATGGCAGTTTAGTCTTAAATAATGAGAAGTCTGCCTGCTGAGCTAACATGAAAAACACATACGGTAGCCTTAACTTTCCAATTCTGCAGGATGTAAATGAAGAGAAAACATGTCTTTGGTTTGCTTTAATGTGCATTGTTTGTGTTTATGTGTTCAGCCATTAAGAGAAATCTTCCAGGTTGTTAACAGAGCTGACATAAAGAAAATCAGATTGGAAAAGCTTGAATTGATGCTAAATTATGAGGAATGAAGTGTTTTAAGAGTTCTAATGTGACAGGTGTCTCGAGAGAATCTGAACAATGATAGTGTTTTCTGATGACTTCACACAACAGCTGTTTACCTCTTTCTATAAGAGGGATGTTTGGAGTTACATACTATCTGTTATTTTTGCATGAAATTATTCTGCAGTTTGCATACTGTGCCTACAGTCACACATCCATATATCACTTTCTATTTATTCTGCATTGTATCAACAATTTTATTATTATTGTTATTAAGTGGAGTCATACACTGTAAAAAATTATTGTTAATTTAACTTAAAAAAGGAAGTAATTGGTTGCCTTACAATTTTGAGTTCATTGAAATTAAAAAAATTGAGTCAATACAATGACGGGGATTGGATTAATCAACAGAAACTCAAAATATTATGTTATCGGAACATAAGTTGATTTGACAAAAAAAAAGTGATGACAAATCATGATATGTTTTTTTTTTTTTTACAATGTATACTGTATCCCACAATGCAATGTGCTTGAACAACACTTCCCCAGAGAAAAAAATAAAATAAAAAATTCTGACCAAATTCTGTTATGTTATGTCTTGTGTTCTGTTACATTGCATTTATGTAAATCTATATTAGCAATATATTTTGTCAATTTTTTTGCATATTTTTTAATATATATAACAATATAATCGAATCGGTCTAACATGACAAATGAATCAGAAGCAACACTTCACTCTTGCAAGATTTTCACTCTTTACATCACCATCTTGACTCATTTGATTGGAATTTCAAAAATACCTTATTCTCTAAAATTGGATGAAATATGTAACAACCACGTCTTTATTTCCAAGATGATAGCTGAACACTACTTACTAAATTAAATATGCAATGTTATGTAGTAGGGTCAAGTGACAATAACGTAGCATGCTGCATATTGTTTCACCTGTTATCTAAAATAAAAGAAGAGAGAAGAAAAGAATAGAAAAGAAAAGAAAAGAAAAGAAAACTATGCATGACAGCATATACAGCACAGTATGCACAAAGCTTTTCCATTTCCAACCTCTCTTGGGGAGGTCAAATACAGAGAGTGGAAGATAATTGAAAACAGTTATTCCAATGAATGAGTTAGCCTATTGAGTGAAGCGGAGAGAGAGAAAACGAGACCGATAGAAAGAGTAGAGTACATGAAACTAGAAAAGATGGGTAAACAGCGAAGGCAACAGAAACAGGAAGAGGAGAAAACGATAAACCGATCCAAAATGAGTACGACCCTTATGGGCAAACAGTGGCGTGTGTACAGTGTGCAGATGTGTGTGGGTGTGTGAATTATAATCGAGCCGTGCGAATGAGCGTGTGTTTGTGTGTGTGTAAACAGTGTCTGTGGGACGATGAGCACTCGTGTATTCTGCCATCGTATATCGTACACCTATACTGTGAATTCTCATTACTTCCTGTGTACAGAGAGCTTGCTGGTAATTTCATTCCAGTTCGCTTTTGCTCTCTCGACGTTTCCTCCCACTGTCAGAGGGAAATTAAGCATGACTGCCTGATTTACTTGGGGATATCTAAACTTTCGGAGCAGAAATAAACAGAACGGACGAATAATGAGAGTTTGTCGAGCGTGTCGAACGGGGCCAATGCGAAATATCAGCCGAATGGATTCAGGTGTTAATGTATATGATTATCTTGGCTTTCTACTAGTTATTCTGGCTGGTTGTGTGATGGATGTGTGCGGCCAGGTAAATAGGTTTAAACGAGCTCTGATTAGTCGGGAGTGATTGTTAAAGAGTTCTGCAGGACGCTCTGGATGAGGGTGTCTGCTAAATGCAGTAAATGTATATGTAGGATGTTGCTTTTAGATTTATTCACGGGATGACTGAATTAGGGTGAAGTTAATCTGGCAGGGGCTCCGTTAAGTGCCTGCAACTGAGAAAATGTGGTGTGATGTGTATAATTTTTTGGAAGTTAAAATACTTTCTCCTGTCCCGGTTTAAAATGAATAGACAACTCCGATTTGTGGGCCGAAAAGTAAAACACTGTGGCTCCACTATGAAAATATTACTTTGTTTATCTGAGAGGTTCTGGCTCAATGGAGTGAGTATGGGGCAGGAAACTGAATGAAAACATTTGTATTAACTGAAGTAAAAGAAAAAAAAATGAACATTACTGGAAAAATACATTTTAAAGCCCCCCTGTAGTCAAGAATTGTATCCCTTAAAACTCACCTTTGATCACCAAAATTACATATTTAAATGTTTTTTCCTTGAAAAAAAATCTCAATGCCTTAAAATAGCTTGAATGCAACTCTACACCCTTGCCTTATTTACAGTGCCCTCCACAATTATTGAACCCCCTGGTAAATATGATCAAAATTGGCTGTAAAAAATAAATCTGCATCGATTATCCTTGTGATCTTTCATTCAAAAAATGTGCAAAATTCTAACTTTTCATTGAAGTAAAAGAATTGAAAGTGGGGGGAAATCACATTATGAAATAAATGTTTTTCTCCAAAACACGTTGGCCACAATTATTGAAACCCCTAGAATTTTTTACGAGTAAAATATCTCTGAAGTATATTCCCATTAATATTTACCTTTTTTAGTACACCAGGGTGACTAGGAACATGAAACTGTCCAGCTATGACTTCGTGTTTCACAGGAGTTTAAATATGAGGAAACACAAAGGCCAAATCCCCTTAATCATCCATCACAATGAGTAAAACCACAGAATATAGTTCTGATGCGTAGCAAAAGATTGTTGAGCATCACAAACTAGAAAGTGGCTGTAAGACAGTAGCTAAAGAATTGAAAATCCCAATTTTGACCATCAGGGCAATAATTAAGAAGTTATAACCAACTAAAGATGTTATGAATCTGCCAGGAAAAGGACGTGTGTCTATACTGTCTTAATGCATGGCGAGTATGAAAGTTTGAGTGGCCAAAGACTCTTCAAGGATCACAGATGGAGAATTGCAGAGATTAGTTGAGTCTTGGGGGTCAGAAAGCCTAAAAAAAAAATTATCAAACAACCCCTACATCCCCACATGTTGTTTGGGAGGCTTTAAAAAAAAAACTCCTCGCTCATCCAAAAACAAATTCCAGCAAATTTAATTGTCAGACACGACTGGATCTTCAAACAACACAGGGTTCTGTGGTCAGATGAGACTAAAACAGAGCTTTTTGGCAGCAAACACACTAGATGGGTTTGGTGAACACAAGGATAAAAAGTACCCCATGTGTACAATTTAATATACCATTGGATCTTTAATGTTGTGGGCAT
Source organism: Leuciscus leuciscus (assembly GCF_965113295.1). Classification (NCBI taxonomy): domain Eukaryota; kingdom Metazoa; phylum Chordata; class Actinopteri; order Cypriniformes; family Leuciscidae; genus Leuciscus; species Leuciscus leuciscus. The sequence continues at coordinate 25,925,965 of NC_138741.1, read as the reverse complement.
ATTTTTCTGCTGGAGGTCCTGGACTTCTTGTTCAGATACATGGCATTGTGGATTCTATCAAATATCAACAGATAAAAAATCAAAACCTGATGCTTTCTGCTAGAAATCTTATAATGGGCCGTGGTTGGATCTTCCTTCAGGACAACGATCCAAAACAAACATCAAAATCAACACAAAAATTTGTTGTGGAGCACAAAATGAAGCTTCTGCCATGACCGTCTCAGTCCCCTGACCTGATGAGTGGAGTGAACTGAAGAGGAGAAGCACCAACATGGATCTGGGAATCTGAAGGATCTGGAGAGATTCTGTGTGGAGGAATGATCTCTGATCTCTTGTCAGGTGTTCTCCAAACTCATCAGGCATTATAGGAGAAGACTCAGAGCTCATCTTGGCAAAAGGAGATTGCAAAAAGTATTTAATAAAAGGGTTTCAATAATTGTGGCCAACGTGTTTTGGAGAAAAACATTTATTTCATAATGTGATTTCCCCCCACTTTCAATTCTTTTACTTCAATGAAAGGTTAGAATTTTGCACATTTTTTGAATGAAAGATCACAAGGATAATCGATGCAGATTTATTTTTTGCAGCCAATTTTGATCATATTTACCAGGGGGTTCAATAATTGTGGAGGGCACTGTAGTATACGTGGTTCTATGAATATGCAAATTAGCCCCGCCTCCACTCACTCACACCAGCTCAGAGATTCACTCGTTGAAGATCACACGTTGACCTGATTGGTTACAAGGTAGTTTGTGATGTCAGAAACACCAGCGATTTCAAACCCTGTTTTTGAGACTGTCTTTGGTTCACTGCAGTTTTAAGGAGAAAATACTCAGCAATGGTGTTGACTTTGTACATGGTTTGTGTTTTAAATCATATTAAAATAACCACACAGACATATAAACAACATTAAAAGCTTGATTTTCACCACAGGGGGACTTAATAAAATAAAAACATTATTATTATTTAAAAAAATTAAAATGACAATTAATAAATAACTACTAAACAATGAAAATACTAAAATGAGCAAATAATAATACTTTAATAATAATTAAAATAAGCTAATGATATTAGAGAACATACAAACATTTTACTAAATTGAAAGGACAAATGAAAATACAAATAGAAATAATAATAAGGTTAAAAACAACCCAAATAACAATAACTTTGAGTTGAACTATTTTTGCAATTCCATTTAGTGTTGCAGAAATAACTAAATATTTCATTAAAACAAATAAATTAATAAAAACTTTTTTCCCCTAAAAAATATTGGTAATGTTTTCTTGGGCCCTGTGACAGCTGTGACCCATCCATTTCATTTTCTCCTGGGCCCCATAAATTTAAATGTCCCAGGTCATTTAGAAAAAGACAAGGCGAGCGTGAAATAAGGTGTATGAGAGTGAGAAAGAGTGAAAAAGAAAAGCAAAAAAAGGACAAGGCGAGCGGGAAATAAGGTGTATGTGAGTGTGTATGGATGGACCGGTACCTCCTCACAGGGTCTGATGACCTTAACAGCTCGCAGCGTGAGTCTCTTGCCCTCGAAGATCATGACACAGTTCGGCTGGCAGTCGTGGTTCAGCAGAGACATGCTGGATATGAAAAACACAAAACCAGGTCAAACCAGGAACGCTTGAACCATATGTAAGCACAACTCACTATTTCCCACCCTTAATTAGGCCTTCGACTAGTAACACACTAGCATCGAAGGCTCGAAATACTACTAGAAAGTAGTAATAAAATAATACAATTATATTAAATATTTAAATAATCACATAACCTATTTAAATGTATATAAATATTTTATATGTAATTGTATATTTATATATGATTTAACTAACTTTTGTTTTTGTATTGTTTGTCTGTTGTATGCATAAATCTATGCTGATTTGACAAATAAGACCCAAAGGGGGTGAATGTAGTTCATTCAGCCTGTCAAAACACACAGGAAAACTCGTACAAACTCATCAAAAATCCTGTTTTTTCTCTCTAAATGACAGTTTTTTTTTTTACTGTTTGTCCTCATTAAACACTGAAATCAAACTGCAAATCCCTCACAGTCTCCATTCTCACTTTCTCTTGAATCTAAATAAATAATGCACAAGGGCAGTAACTGCTTGGAACATAAATCAGTCATCACTAATTAATTAACTAAAGAAACAAGTTACTTGCAGTGAGTAGACACAGAAAACAAGAAAGCTGACATGTTTGCCAGCGGGACATTTGTCTTCTTGAATGCGATATGATGTAACTGCTGTCTTTCCGGCGGTTAGAAAACCGAAAGTGACGGGGCGAGAATGACAGCAATGAAACGACACTGATGTGACACTGATGATCTTCTCAAGACCCTCGCTGGCTGCGTGGAAGGTGAGATCATCACTGCCGATGACCTTAGTGACCTTTTTGGATGCTGACATCACATTCATTTACAATTTTGAATTTACAAAAATGCATCCAACCAATAATATGAACAAATATTAGTAAATATAATCATATATGTGTCACCTGGCTAACACTTTATCTTCTATTCTATTCTATTCTATTCTATTATCTTTATAAAAATAAAAAATAAATAAAATATATAGATTGAACTGGGAAGGGTCACAGCACTTGCATATTGTTGTCCTATTGTTAGTTTAACTGCTTCTATTGTTCTCATTTGTATAAAAGCGTCTGCTAAATGAATACATGTAAATGTGTCACACCTGCTGGCTGGTGGATTCAGAAAGATCAGGCTTTAGGATCAGTAAAGTGGTATCCAATAAACAGACGACAATAATTTCCAGGTAGTAACGTCAACATAAGTAAATGAACAGAAGCTTACTGAGGGTATGAGTGCGCAGTCAAACAAAGGAGCAAACGAGATAATTAACAAGGCGATTAACAAGGCATAGGTGAATGAACTAATAAAACACATGGGGAAAATTAGGTCAAAAGGAAAACGAGCAAACAAATAGTGAATAATGAAAACAAGACGGAACATAACTGACAATGTGAAGGCGTATGTACAGTGCTGGTCAGAATTATTTGCCCTCTTGGTAAAAATGCCAATTGCCAATGCCAATGCAAAATGCCAATCTGCATTATCCTTTTGATATATATATATAATTTTTTTTTTAAATACAAAAATCTAACCTTTCATTGAAGTAAAAGAATTGAAAGTGGGAGGAAAAATCAAATAAATGTTTTTCTCAAAAACACGTTGGGAAAAATTATTTGCCCCCTTTTATTAAATACTTTTTGCAACCTTCTTTTTCCAAGATAACAGCTCTGAGTTTTCTCCTATAATGCCTGATGAGTTAGGAGAACACCCGACAGGAGATCAGAGACCGTTCCTCCATACAGAATCTCTCCAGATCCTTCAGATTCCCAGATCCATGTTGGCGGTGCTTCTCTTCAGTTCAGCCCACTCATTTTCTAAAGGTTTCAGTTCAGGGGACTGGGACGGCCATTGCAGAAGCTTCATTTTGTGCTCAGTGACCCATTTTTGTTTTGATTTTGATGTTTGTTTTTGAATCACTGTCCTGTTGGAAGATCCAAACATGGCCCGTTATAAGATTTCTAGCAGAGGTTGTCAGGTTTTGATTTTTTATCTGTTGGTATTTAATCGAATCCATGATGCCTTGTATCTGAACGAGATGTCCAGGACCTCTGGCAGAAAATTAGGCCCACAGCATTAAAGATACAGCAGCGTATTTCATTTTACACATGGGCTACTTTTTTTATCCCTGTATGAACCAAACCCGTATTAAGTGTTTGCTACCAAAAAGCTCTTTTTTGTTTTGTTTCATCTGTCCATAAAACGTTTGAAAAGTACCTGACAGGACTGGAACTTCAAACGGGACGGGTTCTATGGTCAGACGAAACAAAATGGCAAATTTTCTGCCAGAGGTCCTGGACATCTTGTTCAGATTCATGGCATCATGGATTTGATCAAATACCAACAGATAAAAAATAAAAACCTGACAACCTCTGCTAGAAATCTTATAATGGCCCATGTTTGGATCTTCCAACAGGACAGTGATCCAAAAACAAACATCAAAATCAAAACAAAAATGGGTCACTGAGCACAAAACCAGGCATCTGCAATGGCCATCCCAGTCCCTGACCTGAACCCTATGAGTGGGCTGAACTGAGGAGAAGAAGCGCCAACATGGATCTGGGAATCTGGAGAGATTCTGTATGGAGGAACGGTCTCTGATCTCCTGTCAGGTGTTCTCCAAACTCATCAGGCATTATAGGAGAAGACTCAGAGCTGTTATCTTGGAAAAGGGAGGTTGCAAAAAGTATTTAATAAAAGGGGGCAAATTATTGTTCCCAACATGTTTTGGAGAAAAACATTTATTTCATAACGTAATTTCCCCCGCACTTTCAATTATTTTACTTCAATGAAAGGTTAGATTCTTGCAAATAAAAAAAAAATAAAAAATATCAAAAGGATTAACAATGCAGATTTATTTTTTACAGCCATCTTTGATCATATTTACCAAGGGGGCAAATAATTCTGACCAGCACTGTGTATGTATATATATATATATATATATATATATATATATATATATATATATATATATATATATACACACACTTTAACACTTTAGTTTAAGGACCAATTCTCACTTTTTCCTCTGTGGAATATAAAAGTAGATATTTTACAGACATTTTCCGAAGATGTAGAGTGATTTATAATTCCAAGCTCCAAAAAGGGGAGTTAAAGTCTTATTATTAGTCATAATTTAGAGAGCCAAAGCTCTGATTGAAAAACTAAAATTATAACATAAAGGTTCAAAACGACATGAAAGTCAGTAAATGTCATGTGGCTAAAATATTAATTTAACGACTAATTAAAGTGACTGGCTAATCCAAAATGCAAGATACGTATTCAGTATGTATGTGTAAACCATGTTTGAAGTCTTTGTGTCGGCTAGTACTCCCTTGTGGTGAGATTTTAGGAGATAGCGAGATGAATGCATGTATTTACATTCACACAAGCATGACAGAACAAACACAGCGATTATAAAAATCAAGCACGAAAGCACAATTATCCTTTATATGTAGACAAGAATGCCGTCCTACTCTTCCTGGCTGCATCGGAAGTCATTCAAAAAAACAAATTACTTGTGTTTGTCATGGTCTGGGGAAGATTCAACATCGCCTAAGAACAGTGTATAAAGCAGGCTTAGAGTCGGCCCACCCAGCCGACGGTAAACAGACGGGCCTCGCTCTCACGGGACAACCTTTCTGCGTCATTATCATTTCTCTGAGACGTCGACAACTTTGTCTGAAGCCTTGATTCTGCCTTGGCCTCACATCCGATCTGAACACTTCATAGCTTATATCTAAACAGCAATTTCGGCATCTGCCTTTCTGGTTGTGTTTGTTCACTGTAATCCCAAAGGCTCATATTCATAGACGCGAAATGTTTCCCATGGATGTTGAATATGGAAGCCGTGCCAGTTTAATGGCCCACACAGGGAGGCTGGTTCTGAAGACATTTTATCTTTAAAACACATTTTGCTCTTCTTCTCGCTAGATTGCTTTGCTGGAAAGAACATAATAATGCAATCTTCCATGATAATCCAACATAAATTATTGGATTATTATTATTAGCCAATGAAATGGCCTTGGCAATAGGCCACACCCTCTGAGCTCTGATGATTAAGCTTCACACGCCAGTGCTTTTCACTTACAGGATATTGTTAATTCACTGCCAACTCTAACAGGAATAAATTAAATTAAATCAAAAGTAGAATCAAATGAGGACTTATTTGCATTTGCATTAAGATTTTCACATCCTAAAATGTATTAAAAAAAATAAGAAAGAAGTTCATTTAAATTCAAGAAAGAGTGTTAAAAAATGGCAGGTAAAATTAAAATAAAGCAAATTAAAAAAAATTATATATATGTGCGATTCATTTTCTTTCATTAAATAATGGGCTTTTTTTTTTTTATACAGAACCACAATAAAATATAATTCATCACCCAATTTTTTCTGTCATGTTTTTTTATTTTTTTTTTATGGGTGCTTTGGTGTGCATAACTTTATGAATTATATGGACTCCTTATATCATTTAGTTATTTGGTGTCCTTTTGGAGTCTCCAAGTGTCCTTTTTGGAAAGACACCCGCTGGTTTACTTTGCTGGATATAGCAAATGATGACAAAATGAACGGGTCAAACTAACAATATAAATGGTGTATGCTTAATTTCACAATAAGTGTGCGATTAATCGCACAAAATCGGCACAATTAATCGTGCTTAAATTTTTTTATCTATTGACAGCGCTATAGTATACATATATAGAGCATACATATATGTGCTTATGTTTGTGATTTCTAATTTCCTATTTACCAACTGTTGCAGCTTAGTTCCCATAAATGCTCTGGGTGGAGGCTTGTGTTCGATTTGCTTACAAAGCAGATTGAACCATTTTATTTTAAAAGAGCAAAGAAAATCTTATTTCCAGGATATGCCTCCTTTAAGCCATATCAGTACAATGTGACCAAGATTTGAGCTTATCAATGCTGTCAGAAAATAGCTGTCAGCTAAGCCGTTGTCTGCACACACACACACACACAAGACATTAAGCTCAAAGCAGACCATTTAACCTGAGTGAAACTCTCTTTTATGATCCTCCTTTAATCTGTGCTTTTGATTATTCACCCATAAACAGCCCCTAAGAGCCCGACGCTCCTCACTTACATACACAGGGGCCTAAACTCAATCTTTACATGTGGTTTCTAAGTAATGACGAAAGAAAATATATCTCATTAAAGCAAGTCTGTGCTTGTAGCCCTAAGCACCGTGCTCAGTAAACAGAAGACGAGTGAAAAAATGAAATACTGGAGAACAGAGCTGGATAATGAAAGAATATGGAGGACAATGGGATGATTTCCTCTCATCTTCTTCCCTCTGCTGCGAACAAAACATAATACCTGGGTATTGCTAAGCAGCCCCGAAACATCAACAGACAAGGCGAATAGCAATCCGCTGCGGTCATTTATTAATGTTTCCAAATAACAGTGCTGAAGGGAGTCATTAACTATGGTGGAACAGAAAAGAACGCTGTTCCTGGAACACCCTCACACCTGAAATACAGCTCAATTTACTGCATTTTCAGAACAGCGGAGACTGACGCAACTGATACAAGGATATGATGTCAACAACACCCACTTAGAGCTAACTACTTTTGGCCCTGCGTGTGGACTTTTATAAACTCTCTTAAAACACACTCAAACTAGTTTCATATGTCTACTAACAGTGTTTATATACGCTTTGCTATTTATTTAAATTTTTCTAAAATGTATTTTACACCCCAGTGTCATTAAAATCACAATTCAAATAATATATTGTGTTTAATAACATTTTGTGGTGGAAATTACATAAAAAATAAAAAATTGGAATAAAATGACTGAGACCCTTATCTCGCTAAGCATTTTATGTATTCTAAATTGAACATTTAAAATAAATATACAAATTTATAATAACTTAAATGAATAAATGTTCTAACTTTCTGCATAATTTGACAAAATTACAGGTTGTTGGAAATGATGCACAATAAAATTACATATATTTTTACCTTGAAGTTTTCCTCACACATTAAATGTCTCATATCTCAAGTACAAAATACCTTTTAATGATTTTGCCATTTTTATTTATTTTATTTCATACAATAAATACAGAAAGCTTTATTAGACTATTTTTTTAAATGTAATGCATATTTTTATTATTATTTACAAATATTTAGGAATTCCAGAGCATCTTGGAATTGCTCTGTTTTATTATTACTTCATTTATTTATTTTTTAATTTTTTATTTAACCTTTATTTATCCAGGTAAACTGTTTGAGAACCACTTCTCATTTACAAACATTATGAATTGATGAATTGTGAATGCATCATACAATAATAAAATAAATATTTGTAAATATTTTAAAAGGTTAAGATTGAAAATCAGTACAAAGTAACACAATAAAATCTCCAGTGCATTGGTTTTATTGTGCCCTTCATTTAGCAAACAGAATACAAATAAAGTTATCTAGTTAGTTTTAACAGTTTCTATTATTTTATAATAAACTCCTGGGACATAAAAGTGCCCGTAGCTGAAGAAACACCCAATTATCCCTCACTATTTCCAAGGCCTGAATGGGGTGTTAAGGTGGGAAACAAATCGTCACAAACTTTCCTTGTTCACGGATGACAGCGCTGCATGCGGTAGAGCGCCTGTAAATCTTTATGGATTTCTGCTGCTGGGTTTTGTCAGGCCACAGCATAACAGACTGCCGGCCACAGGTTTTACTGGAGCTTAATTTGGGCACTATGGATACACTCTCTTCCCCTGGTAACAGTGCCCAGACTGGGCCGCGAGTGTCAGCATGGAGTCCTGGCCATGGAGGACGTCTGACAGCACAAATCCTCCCGCGAGCTCCAGACACAACCACGGGGATTAGCAGAAAACCGCTGGTTCACATCCAGCCAGAGAACCAGTGTTACACTGGAGACGCCACGGCTGAGGACTTAAACACACCACAATATGCTCTCGCATTAGGAAGCAGAGAAACTGACAGTGCATGTCACATTTCATGTATAAAAATAGACAGGGATAAAACACCCTGTTATGGTTTATAAATGAATGCACTGCTGTTCATTGTTCAACCAAGTAGAGAAAATAAATATTGGTACTTCACTGCTACCTAAATATTGCCAGTCCTCTACAACTACAATCTTTTATATACACACAGGCCCTGTTTACACCTGGTATTAAGGGTGTATTCACACCTGCCTTGTTTGGTTCGATTGAATCAAACTCTAGTTCGTTTCCACCCTTGGTGCGGACCTTTTGGGCAGGTGTGAATACAGAAATCGAACTCGGGTGCGGACCAAACAATCGAACCGAGACCCAGCTGAAGAGGTGGTCTCGGTATGGTTCCAAATGAACTCTGGTACGATTCGTTTACGATGTGAACATGAACCGACCCAATTGCAAGAAAGCACTGCGCCTTTACGTTCATTTAATTATTCTCAATCCGAATTACAACATCGTATAGAATGATGACATTGTATCATATGATACTCATTAGTTTCTTCATATTGCGTTTGTAGAGCATAACACAAAATCAGTAAAAGAACAAATATTGCAGTACGAAATATCTCCATGCTGAGCCTTTTTTTGCACTTCCTGATTTCCCTACTTGAGAATCCTTGTCCAATGAATGGACGACCTTAGCACACGTGTGGTTTTGTTTACAAATTTTGGTTCACTTGCAAAAAGAGCAGTGTGAAAGCGAACCGTACCAAACCAAAAAAACAAACATTTTATTTGGTCCGGACCAAAGCAAGTGAACTATCGGACTTTCCTGGTGTGAATACACCCTAAGATTTGGTTGATCGGATCACATGTGGATGACGCATGTGATTTACAGGTGTAAACGGGTTCTAAAACGTTTTGAGTTTTTCCACTTTCGACCACGGTAGTTGAATACGTATTCGACCGGATTGCTTTCGTAGTGTAAATGTTCATGTGGTCGAATGATTCGAACCATAGACTGTAAAAAAAAGAACAGCCACAAAAGACGGGATTTAAAGTTTGTTGGCTGAAGACTTAAGATTGGTTTGAAGATGACAAACGTACCAAGCACAATGTCCGCTCACCATTCCTGATTTCTAACACTCACAGCGTGGTCTTCCGCCTAGATGAATGCTGCTGCTCTCCTTATGTTTTCAGTCGTCTACTTTCTCATTCATATGTAAATTGCATGAGTTTATTTCGTCCATTAGATCGAAAGATCTGAAAAAGCCCATACATTTACCCGCATATAGACCCTCCCCTCAAAGAAATCAGGACAGAAGTGATCAAAAGTGGACAAAAGAGACAATACCAGGTGTAAACAGGGCCACACACACACACGTTGTGTGAAGAAGGCTGTAAAAATAAATTTGCATTGAATGTTTATTAAAAAAATTCACAAATATCTAACCTTTCATTAAAGTAAAACAATTGAAAATAGAGGAAAAATATTTCATTTTATCACCACACAACTTGACGCATCATTCATTTCTGTAGCATAAAAAGCCAAAGTTGTTGGCGCCGATAGCCTCGTGGGCAGCACCGACATATAGTGCCGTTGCGTTTCAGGCGACCCGAGTTCGAGTCCCACCTTGCAGACCATTCCCGATCCCATCCCCCTCTCGTTTCCTGTCTACATACTATCCTATCATAATAAAAGGCAAAAACACCCAATATAAATAAAAAGCCAAAGTTGAATACAAAAAAGCTTAATATGGATTTAGAAAAAGAATGCTTGCTTGCCTTAGAAAGTACCACAAATAATATAATTTAACGAACCAATCAATTCCCAGTGGATAAAATCAAGCCATGCTCTACATTGTGTCATAGTGAATATTCTATTTCATCTGAAATATGCCACATTACTGAAAGTAACTGCTTTTTGAACGTCATTCCATGTCGTCTCGAAGAAACACAATTGAGCTGTATTTTAATCGGCCTTTAGAAAGGGGAAATTCCACCGTGTAATCATGACCCAATCAAGAGCTCATCTGTAGGTGAAAAAAAAAGCCACTTGGTGACAATTGTGAGCATGAAGATTAATTATGAAAGACGTCAGCACTGATAAAAGTGTAATTTAAGAGCAGTTCATCTCTAGGTCTCGGCCCTGTCACCGCCTCAAAGGGAGAAGGCAGAGCGTGACGGCACTAGTGCACTGACACTGGCCTGTCACATTTTAATTGCTATCCCCCTCTACAAACAGAAAACAGAGAGAAAGAAGAGAGAGACAGAGAGGAGGACGAAGATAGCACAGAGACAGTTCCTATCATTTTTTGGTGAGACAGACCTATCGAACACTCCTGCAGCAACCAGAATGTTAAATATACTACAGCTAATGTGAAATCTATGGTGATTTTGCATGCATTGCATACACTATAGCATCACACATTTTTTAAATAACAATACTAAACAAGTCGTTCTCCATTCGGAAGCTTTAAAATTTGTTTTTTTTCAGCATTTTCAGTGGTTCTTATGAGATGCATTTCAGCCCAGAGGATTCACTCCAAGTCTTACATACACGCACAAAGCAATTTGCAGAGGAAATCCCCTCTATTTCAGGGCTCACAATGTGTCTCGGCAAGTTGTAATTTAGTCACATTGAAAGCTGAATGTCTGTTTATGTGTAATTATTCTTGTTTCTTGTGCTGCTTTTGGTTCAGCCCCTCCGTGTGTGAACGGGAGCTTCCCTGAGGCATGTTCAGTAGCAAAGAGCAATCGTAGCATGTAATCCTAACTCATGTCAGAATCCCTCTTTGTGACTGCAGAGCTAATAATATTAACATGTTTTGTGTCACACAAATCTGCTGGGCGTGAAAATAAGAACGGTGGCCTAACTGACAGAGACACAAGAGCATTGTGGGTAAAACTAAGACAAATTAAAACTTCAAGTATGGAAGTTCACGTTCCATATTTCATCTCAAGCATGATTTCATGTCATGATTTTCATGTCTCCTTAATAAACAAGTAGCTTTTGGGAAAGAAAAACTTTATTCATGAGCAAAAATGTTTTTTGTTGTAGTGGAAATGATGCCCCCATTTTTTTTATGTAATTTAATTTATTAAAAATTTTTATTTAATAACTTTTAATTTTAAGTAATAATTAACAATTTCAAGGAAAACTTAATAATTAATAACTGTATGAAGGTTTATTCAACACTAACCCTAAGTTTGAACAATATTAGTAATGATGCTTTTCTTAGCAATTACCACTAATAATTTTCACACTTTTTCTATGTTCAGTGCAAAACATGCTGGGATATCTCTTATGTCACTCATCTGGGGTAATGTCATCATATTTTAGATATAATAAAAAAAGTTAATATTTTTTATATTATGCAATAATTAATACTTTTTTGATGGATCTTTTTTTAATCACTAACCCTACATATGATTAATATGAACAGTTATGCTTTTCTTGGCAAGCAGCAATAATAATGTCCACAATTGTTGTATGTTCAGTGCAAAGCAATGGGATGTCCGTTGGGGGGTAATATCAGTCATCTGGGGGTAATATCACCGTATTTTAAATATTATAATATTTTGTATATATTTATTATTAATAATTTTATGCAATACTTTTCATTCTTTTTAAGTGCAATTAAATGTTTAATTTGATGTAAAAAAGTTTGTTTTTGTATTTTTTATATTATGCAATAATGAATACTTTTTTGATGGATTTTTTCATCACTAACCCAAAGTATGATTAATAATGATAGTGACACTAATAATTTCCACAATTGTTCTATGCTCAGTGCAAAACATGCTGGAATGTCACTCATGTTCCTCACATGGGGTAATATCATTATATATTTTTTAAATATTAATATTTTAAATATTTTAATGATCAATAATATTATGCAATACTTTTAATTCATTTTAAGTGCAATTTAATGTTTAGTTTGATGTAAAAAAGAAAGAAAAAAGTTAATATTTTCATACTATGTTTTTTTATTTTTTTTATCACTAACGGATGGATATTATTAACAGTGACGCTTTTCTTAGCAAGTAGCACTAATAATGTCCACAACTGTTCTATGTTCAGTGCAAAGCATGCTGGGATGTCCCTCATGTCACTCACCTGGGGTAAAGCCCCACCCCCAAATCCTGCAGCTCTCCATCACTGATGCTGAAACAGTTGCAGGTCACCTGTGAGAAAAAACAAAAAAAAACAAAAAGGCATCTCAGAGTGAGGACATAATGATAATATTCTCCTCTCATCATTAGTTCTCTTGTTAATTTGACTATTTGTATCTTTTTCTTCCCATATAGAAAGTAATGATGCGGCCTGCCAAAAACCGTTTATGCAAATCTAAATTAACTCATGATTTGGTGAGACCAGACTTGAATAAGTTGTTCTGATTTCGACCAGATCCCAGATGTTCACTATCAATCCCCTCATGGAGAAGCACAAGGGCTTCATTGAGTGAGTGTGTGTTTGTTTGGCTGCTGCTGACTGATGGACTGATTGCCATGGGGACGACATGCTGCAGGACCGAAAACTGGACCGAGTCCATCTCTCGTTCGTAACTAGTCACAGCAACCCGAAATGAAAGAGAGAGGAGAGGATGGTAGCAGGTGATTCTGACAGGTTTTTAGATTGGAGCTCTGCGGGACAGATGAGCGGAAGGAGAGAAGCAAACAAAACACAGTCGTAAATAGACAGCGTGAGCGTTGTTGACATGGGGTAAACAGCAGTGTGTGATTTCAGGGACATTTCACAACAGAATGAATTATTAACACTGAGAAAACGCATCCAAAAATGAACCAAATCGATTGTGCTGCGGGGTCAAAAAAGCCATTGGATGTTTAAATAAATTATTGTTTAATACACCAACGCCCTTAAAAGGATTAGTTCACCCAAAAAATGAAAGCTCTGTCATACTTGTCATTCCTTCTCTGACTTTCTTTCCTCTGTGGAACACATGAGATTTTGAACAATGTCTAGGCTGCTTGTTTCCATATAATGAATGTGAATTTGAACTACTAAGGATGTATAGTTCTAAACTATATATTTTCAAAATTAATTCTAATTGGTCTCAAGGGAACCCTGTATATTTAGGCAGGAATTTTAATTCAATCAATAACAAGGAATCTGCAAATATTATAATAAATTTTTACTTTGGTTACAATTATACATGAAAATATATAATGCATTATAATGTACATTATGAATACCTTTGCTTGCATAAGGCATTACTGAAATTTAAATAATTTGCTGAAAATCGTCACTTATTATGTTGTAACTCTCAAATATCATCTACATTTGTGTACACTGCAACCTTCTGCAAAATAATAATAATAATATTAATTAAAAAAAGAAGGAATTATTAAATTAAAAACTTAAACTTAAAAACAAATGCTGTCTTGGCCCCTAACAATTTTTTTTTTTTTTTTTGTTAAAGCGCTGAAATTACTACAACTAAAACTGAAATAAAAATAAATTAAAGCCAAGTAGAAATTTCATAAAACAACAAAAACTAATAAAAACACCAAAATTATACAAAAACTTTGAAAAATTGAAAAGATAAATGTAATTTTTTTTTAATGTATTTATTTGTTTAAAAAATATTATAATAGTATATAAAAATACAAAACAATAGGACGATTTCCATATTGCAATGTCATGAGGGTAAGCACATGATTTTTCATGTTTTGGTGAACTATTTCTTTAACCCTCTGGTGCTCTTCTCATGGCGGTCAGTTTGATAATGTTTTTTAATTAAACATTTTGCATTTTTAGGGGATATTATGGTACTAAATTATATTTGTGCAGTAGTTATAATCCATTTATTCACTTTTTGAGAATAGACCTGAAAGTGAAATTTCCAACTTAAAATGTCATAAATCTTGAATGATTTGAAGCAACGTATTTATTTTCGGTCAAAAAGTAGAGCACAAGAGGGTTAAGGAGAACAATCTAGGGAAATCGTTGAGACTGCATTATAATATTCATACCCACAAGCATATCAACCCCATCTTTGACCCAATCGATCACAAACATCACCTCATTCACAATGAAGAGCTTCAAACTCTCAAAAAGCGAATGCAAATCGATTTAAATACACTGAAAAACAGCATCACGCACACAAGAAAGAAATTAAACGGTTGACAGGCAAAAACACCCCTTGATGTTGCCCTCGTATGAAAACATATTTCTGGCACATGCCCAACTAATTAATGGCTAATATATGTGCGGAGCTGCTGGGAAGACTGGCGGCTCTTCATGTGGCGCCATTGCAGAGTCTTTCATGTGGGGAGCGTGAGATGGGTTTCAAAAGGTGTGACTGAACGACTGCTTGGTTGCAGTCTCACTGACGACAGGTTGAAGTGTGTGTTTGTGTGCATATAGCATGTCTGAGGTCTGGCATCTCGCTCCACGTATCTGCACTACACAATAGAGAATTGGATCCACACTCACCCTATTTTAGTTACACGTCACTTCATTATTCATATATTGTTTTCTACATTCTGAAAATAAAAAAAACATGTAAAGACGGACAAATGACCTCTCGTGCTTTCAACAGGATCCAAAAAACAAACATAGACTTGAACTAGATGATGTGGGATAAATAAATCAACGTGAAATCATCAGATGCAAAAAAGTGTTAACATCTGTCCAAGTAAATGCAAGGACACTGTGTTCTACATAAAAAAACACACTGACACTGTATTCATTTACATTTTCCTTGGCAAGCAGTGAAGTTCTCAGATGAGCAATTTGGTCAAAGAGACATACTGCAGGGATAAACAAAGAAGGGTCACCCACATAAAAGATAATAATATATCAGAATACATATACTGTATATGCCTATGGAGTGAGAGAGTGAGAGAGAGAGAGAGAGAGAGAAAGAGAGAGAGTGAGCTCAAACTTAAAATTCATAAAAATGATTAATAAGCCATTTCACATAACATATTAACATATAGTTCACAAGACAAAATAAAAGCTGAAAGAACCCCTTTTATAAACCTTCTTTTATAAAAAGAACCCCGTTACCTGGATGATCCACAACCTGGATGTTTTGTGATAGTTGTTCATGAGTTCATGAGTATTTGAACCCTTTACAGCAGTGACTGTATGGTTTTGAGATCTATCTTCTGACACTGAGGACTCATTCACAAATTTACAAAAGCTAAAAACATTCACTGATGCTCAAGAAGGAAACACAATGCATTAAAAGGATGGTTCACCCAAAAATGAAAATTCTGTCATTAATCACTCACCCTCACCCACATTGATCAGCGAACATAAAGAGAAACTCAACCGAACCTGCATGATGCGCGAGAACAAACCTCTAAACTCTAACGTGCTGCGTAACACAAGAATGAACCTCATTGGTTCTTGCTGAAGCTCAAACGTGCTGCGTAACACAAGAATGAACCTCATTGGTTCTTGCTGAAGCTCAAACGTGCTGCGTAACACAAGAATGAACCTCATTGGTTCTTGCTGAAGCTCAAACGTGCTGCGTAACACAAGAATGAACCTCATTGGTTCTTGCGGAAGCTCAAACGTGCTGCGTAACACGAGAATGAACCTCATTGGTTCTTGCGGAAGCTCAAACGTGCTGCGTAACACGAGAATGAACCTTATTGGTTCTTGCGGAAGCTCAAACGTGCTGCGTAACACGAGAATGAACCTCATTGGTTCTTGCTGTAGCTCAAACGTGCTGCGTAACAAGAGAATGAACCTCATTGGTTCTTGCTGAAGCTCAAACGTGCTCCGTAACAAGAGAATGAACCTCATTGGTTCTTGCGGAAGCTCAAACGTGCTGTGTAACACAAGAATAAACCTCATTTGTTCTTGCGGAAGCTCAAACGTGCTGTGTAAGAATGAACCTCATTGGTTCTTGCTGAAGCTCAAACGTGCTCCGTAACAAGAGAATGAACCTCATTGGTTCTTGCGGAAGCTCAAACGTGCTGTGTAACACAAGAATAAACCTCATTTGTTCTTGCGGAAGCTCAAACGTGCTGCGTAACACGAGAATGAACCTCATTGGTTCTTGCGGAAGCTCAAACGTGCTGCGTAACATGAGAATGAACCTCACTGGTTCTTGTGAAAGCTCAAACGCGCTGTGTAACACATGAGAATGAACCTCATTGGTTCTTGCGGAAGCTCAAAGATGATACATAAGATGATCAGGGTAAATTGTACTTTTTTGTGTGTTCTGGGAAAAGTACTAAATCAAAAAATAAAATAAAACATGCTCACATATACACATCCCATTATGATACCCCATGTTGAACATGTAAAGTCAGAGCAGCCATTCGTGCTGAACTGGTGAACAGATATTCTGCAGAGCTCAGTAACTCAAAAGCACCGTGCTGCACTGACATCACACCAACTGTACTGCAGACCTGTTATTCAATGGTGTGAATCACTTCTCTGCCTTTCCTGCCAGTATGCGCCATCTGCACACACAACACATCACGCTCAAAGTAAATGGTGAAGTTGTTTTTGAACTTTTTTGAACTTTTAATGGAGAAATCACTGGCAGAGTTTGGCAGGGCATTATGTAATAGCACTGATGCAGATGGAGCAAATTACCTAAAAAATGCTGTGTACCATATCATCTTCTCTCGAAATAAATACGTTAATTAATTTCAATCCTCTGTATTTTCTTAATACTGTAATGTCTTAATATCTCTAGGTCAGGTTGGTTCAGCTGGGATTATGTGCATTCGCTTTTACAATGGCAAACTTCTTTTTCAGGTCTTGCATGTAGAGAGTCATTGGTCAGACGCGCCAGCTTGCACGGTCATCACATTCTAACATACTACACAGTGAAGAAGCAAAGATGCAATATACCAGGGGGGTTTCCAAGGGAGGCAGTGCCTCCTTAAAAAAAATTGGATAAGAAACAATCCATATTACAAAGATAAAACAATGCAAATATTACAAAATGTGACATTACAAAGTGTAAAATCACTCGTTTTTCTGAAGTAATCTGTCCAACAGTGACACCAGCAGTTAAAGTTACAGTGGGAGTCCGTGAATCTTGGCTCCACTGAGCCCATTGACATTTAACAGACCCCCTAAAGCGTGTGCTGGGTTTGGTGGGGGTTAGTTGAGAATGAATGGGGGAAAGTCACATGAGAGGAGGCAATACCTCCATCACGCTATGTTTGGATATGGTTGGATATGATTGGTCCGTGCGATAAATCTCGCCTCTTGTTTTGCTTCGCGAATCGGTCTGAACTAACAAAATAATGGTGTTAATGGGAAGACTAACTCAGTGTCTGTTAACCCATACATCATCAGGTGGAATCACTAATTTTTGACCAACAGGACCCAGCAGGTCCGAGTGAACCAGACATTATCTGAGTGTAAAGTCATCAATACAGGTGTCCCATTCTGTTTACATTATACACAAATGATTGTACAAGCAGTCATCCCAGCACTTTTATTGTCAAGTTTTTGAATGACACTGCCATCTTGGGACTTATGGATACAGACACTGACATTTCTGGCTATAGTTTGGAGGTTAAAAAGTTTATACAATGGTGTGAGGACCATCATCTCATTGTAAATACTAAGAAAACAGAAGAAATTATTTTTGATCCAGAACATCTGGGGGACCATACTCCATTAATGGCCCATAACATTTGTATTATTACACAGGTTCATTCTAACAAATTTGAGGGTGTATATTGACTGTAATTTGTCTTGGAATTTCCATGTGAGTTCTGGATGCACTAGTATCCAACAGCGACTCAACTTCTTGTGAAGACTCAGGGTGTTTGGGGTTAGACAGAGGGTATTGATGTTATTTTATCATGCTGGGATAGAGAGTGTATTTCATTACGGAATCATAGCTTGGTTTGGTAACAAATCAGCGATGTTAAAAATCACAAATAGACTGGTTCACACAGCAATTAAAATTATGGGGTGAAGAAGCATCCCTCCCTCCAAATTTTCTTTGAGAAAACCATAGTTAAAGGTAGGGTAGGTAATCCTTTTTCTAAAAAAAAAACATTCCAAATTTGTTTAAACTGTGTTTATATACCAATACATAATTAAAATGTAAGTACTCTGAAAAAGAAAATATAAAAATCGAGTGACTGTAGACCTTTTAATCTGCAATAAACACAGCTCATTATTTCCATTCACTCCACCCCCTCCCTTCTGAGCTCCTTCCAAAGCCACGCCCCCAAAACACATGAACGCGCGACGCCAAACGCTCAGGCTCAGCTGGAACAACGAACAAGACGCATTTATTACCTGAGACGAGTGGAGAGGAAGGAGCGCAGTACATACAGTGACATCATGTCAGAATCACATGTAATAAAATACCTAACTTTATCACTATGAATATAAACAAATGAGATTTATTTTAGTACTCACTATCAAGCTAGCATATCGATAATGGTAAAGTTTCATTCGGTAACGAGCTATATTTATAAGGCAAAACTAAAAACAGGTTGCATTGATACACGTTTTTCCATTACCATCAGTTACACTGTGATGAAGGTGAATTTCGTGTAAGATTCATAACATATACGGTGTTTTGCATGTAAGAGTTTCCATGATGAAAACATTGTTGACTCTAATGAAGACTAACGTACACTCCGAGTCCGGAGACAAGTACCGCATCGTCGGTTCGAGGACAGGTCCGGGGTTGAGGGCGAAGCAGAGGAGGTCGTTCAAGAGTGCGGGCAGGGTCCGAGGAAGTAGTTTTTGCCTTGTTTGCCTTCGCTGACTGCATGCAGGTGCTTTGAGCTGAATATTTCCGGGAACGGTGACATGTGATGAGTCATGAGTGCACGCAGGGCAGCGCGCGCAGTGGGGCTCGGGCACGAGACATGAAGGCATCTGATTGGTTCTTTACATTCGCACTGAATGGCAGTGATTGGTCAGAGTTTTTACTGTCCTGCAGCTGCTACAGAGGTCTGATTTTTTTCATTCCTTTTTCTAAACACATAATGTATTGACTACTATCAGGATGGAAGGACCATTTCACCCAGTATAAAAAAAAGTGTTTCTGAACAGGATTACCTACCCTACCTTTAAACAGGCTAGGAAAATTATAGCGGATCCCTACCATGTCCTGTACTCAGAGTAGGACCTGCTCCCATCAGGTAGACGCTATAGGATTCCAATTAAATACAGGAAAAGATACCTAAATAGGTAGAAAAACTCTTTCGTCCCTTTGCATCTCCTAAATTCGGAACATGGGGTGGGTGTGAAATGAGGGGCTGTGTTATAGGTACTAAATGCACTTATGTCTGCACTTTTTTTGTTTCTGTGTCTGTTACTGCACTATAATTGTATGTATTTTATGTGACAGCTTTTGTGTCCAAGACAAATTTCCCTAAGGACAAATAAAGTAATCTTGAATCTTTAATCTAGAAGACTAATTAAAAAGTGAGTAAACAACTTACCAACCTACTGTAGATATCACCGCTTTATGTCCCATCAAAATCAAACGTGAAATGGCCTGAAAACATGATGACTGTTGTATGTATATTGCCACTGCAATATATATACTCTGAAGAACATACATACTCTGAACACCCTCTATAAGAGACACCAAGCATTTTAAAAGTAGTATAAAAGCCCAGTTCATGGATACATACTTGGTCACACTGGCTTTGTCTGCCGGGACAGAAAGGGCACTAAACAAGGATTATGATCAGTTGTATCTCATTTGCAAAACCGTCAGCATGGCTGGCTGAGCGTACTGACACAAAAGCACAAGGCTGTTACTGTCAGCCCCAAAAAATGCCAGCCACACCAAAAGACACGCAACTCAAATCCCTACCGCAAACGCTCCCTGGACAGCAACCAGAACTCTGTCAGAGCTCATCAAAAACACAGAGGCTCCCTGGGAAATAGAACAGTGCACATCTTTGTCCAAAGGCTGTTTTACATGTACTGAAGGGCTGCCCATCAAAAACAGAAAAGAAAAGGAAGAAAGACATGGCCAACAACAGAATTACATTAGAACAACAACATCGTCTCCCCTCTGTCTCATCAGCACACCTGCTTTCTACTACAGGGATCAAAGCAGGCGATTCCATCACAATGGCAGGATCCAAGCGAGATGCAGAGGATGGCTGGTTTCAAGAAAGACACTCAATATAATAAATAGGTTTCTGTTCTCGTCTGGCCCTCCCCTCAGATCTGCAATGCAGCCCAGGGGTCTCGCAGCGCTCATGGACCTGAGTCGTGAGAGGTGTTTTTCAGATGAATCTGACACGGCAGGGTCTCAGAGAGAATGTCTTTAATCACAGGCTGTCTCCTCTTTCCACCGGAGGTGCGAACACTGGGAACCAATCTATACATTTGTAGCCTTTGGGGAAACATTAGGTTTCTGACTTGGGCTAATTTTTCTTTATACAATCTTGGGAGAAAATTAAATTGTGTCACAAGGGGGATACATCAATTCTTTTTTCACTTTATACAGAATTGAAAGGTCTATATAAAGTGAACGGAAAGCTCTATAGAGTATTTCAGCCACGCAAAAACACGCAATATACTTACAGCTATGATGATTTAAAAAAACAGCTAATGTATACACCACTGCACAACCCATAATGAATGAATATTGACCTACTGTATATAACTGTATCTTGTGACTGAAGGATGGTACAAGGATGGCATATATTGTAAAAAAAAATCATATCAAGTACCATGCTTAACACTATGGAAAGTTAAACAAATAGTAAAATAAATGTAACCCATTTATATATCTATTATGTAATTTACTGTACATTTTCCCATAGTAAATGTTTAAAATGTTATTCTCACCACCAACAATTTCATCACAGAATGCTATTAAATAATACATAATCTGACATGTGAATGACATTGTAGGAGTGTTCATTCATTTCAGGGAAATTAATTAATTAATTAACTAGCGACAAACAAACAAATTTCTGTCTATATGGTGCAGACATGACGTCAGATCCTGGAAGTCTAACTCGCCGCTGGTTCATTCGAGTTTTTCTATGGGGTTTTATAATGGGGTTCTAGATTTATGAGTAAAATAAAGCCTGTAGTAAACATAACATGACAATACTTTGACGTTTTGTTCTTTAACATATACTGTATACTGCACACACTCACACCCCAAACTGTCTTATCTAGTTACTTATTAAAAACGTATGTTTTCAAAAATGAACATAACTGCTTCAAAATTCACGTTTTCACTATGGGTGTGTGTATTTTTCATTGTAGAGCAAAACGTCAAAGTATCGTCTAGTTATGTCTACCATAGGCTTTATTTTACACATAAAAAATAAAATAAAAAAAAACATAGGAAAATCTCAAAGGAACCAGTGGCGAATTAGACTTCCGGGTTCTGACGTCATACCTGCACAACTTAATTGCAAATTAGATAATTTGGATAAAACCTCTGACAAATTAGTTTGAAAAATTTATTTTCTAAAAGTCCATATGTCCAAAAGTGCTTATAGTTGAAGAATCACCCAGTTATGAGTTGCAAAAACTGTTCACATCTTCATCAAGATCATAATGACAAATTCACTCCCATTTGCCCTAATATGTAAAAACAATGTAATTGTTGTTAACTAGTGAACTCTAAAATACATTTTAGTACTGCCTAGTGTGCTTTCTTTGTTCCTCAACATTTTAGAGTATATATAAATACATTTATGATAATATTATCATTATTATATGTCATTAACAACCAAAAACATATTTGCCTAATAAGCGTTACCATAAAAAAAACTAGTAATTTCTAGGTCCAAAGATTTGAAATCTGAGATATATTTTAATGATGTGTCATTAACAAAGTCCGGGAGGAGTACTCTGGATTCGGGCCAAATTCCAAACTCGGAGCCCTCTCCTCGGACAGCACGCCAAATACGCATACCATTTATTCTATCTGACTTATTTATAAGTGTGAACTTGTGAATGATAATTCTGACACAAGGGCATTTGGGGCAGTCGTGGCCTAATGGTTAGAGTAACCCAAAGGTTGAAGGTTTGATTCTCAATTCTCATTCACAGGAAACGACTGAGGTGCAGTCAATCGCCAATCGCTCCACGGGCACCACAGCAAAAAATGGCTGCCCACTGCTCCGGATGTGTGTGTCCAAGGTTTTCAGTGTGTGTGCATTCCCTACTCACTACTCCTAATGTGTGTGCACTAACTTGGATGGGTTAAATGCAGAGGACAAATTCCGAGTATGGGTTACCATACTTGGCACATACAGTGGGGAGAACGTACTCGGTTACTAACGTAACCTCGGTTCTCTCTAGAGAGGAAACGAGTACTGCGTAAATCTTACGCTCGGGGAAAATCTCTTTTCCGCGAGATACTGAAGCCAAAAAATTATCCTTAATTTTGAAATAATGTAAAACGCGTTGCGGCAGCATGCAGACACAGGCGAGACGGCTTGTGCGCCTATTGGCTGCCCTGCGGCAACTGCAGCAGCCTATCGATAAGGCCCACTCGTGACGTCAGCTCCAATGGGGGCGCTTCGCGCCCAATACGTCACGTCCCGCCAGAATGGGCGTGGTCTAGGGCTATAAACATAGCTTCGAGAGGCTAGCTCACTGGTTTTTCATCGCCGAAGCGAACCAGAGCGTGTGCAGGCACGGCAAGATACGCAGTACTCGTTTCCTCTCTAGAGAGAACCGAGGTTACGTTAGTAACCGAGTACGTTCTCTTACGAGAGGTACTCTCGTACTGCGTAAATCTTACGCTAGGGGAAACAGTGTAAAACGCCGTGCATGCTAAGATCCAGCACCAAAGTCCCAAGGGCAAGTGCCCGGGCTCATATAGTACATGATCATAATGGACTCACAGAGAGCCCAGGAAAGAGTGGCTAGAATAGCATCATTCCTGTAATAATATAACATCTTATAAGGAGCAGTTATACTGATGATGTGTCGTACAGTCAGGGCGACCCCCGGCCTGGACTGACGAATATAGTGGGTCTTACACACTGCCCATAGAGCTGCGCGATCCAACAGCGAGCATTTGCTCAAGCAGTTTCAGTATTCTGGCCCGAACACATCAGGGCAGACAGTACCGATTTTAGACCGAAAGCAGCTTAGCCTGCAAGGCGGGAACCTCTAGGTTATAAAACCTTATAAATGTAGACGGGGAGGCCCAGCCTGCCGCCATACAGATATCTTGCAAGGCAATCCCACTAGACCAAGCCCACGACGAGGCCACGCCTCTCGTGGAGTGTGCTCTGACTCCAAATGGGCACTGTAAGCCCTTAGAGGTATAAGCCAGCGCTATAGCATCAACTATCCAACTGGATAGGCTCTGTTTCGACACGGCAAGTCCCTTAGAACGTCCGTAGAGTGAAAACAAAGAGCTGCTCTGTCTGTCTGAAAACAGACGTGCGAGACACATAAGCTCTTAATGCTCTGACTGGGCAAAGGAAGCTTGCGTCTCCTTCCTCGTCAGAGACCGGTAAGGCTGACAGGGAATGACCTGCGCCCTAAACGGTGTGTTGAGGGATTTTGGAACATAACCGTGCTTAGGTTTGAGTATAACTCTTGAGTCATTAGGCCCAAACTCCATACACGTCGCGCTTACTGAGAGCGCGTGTAAGTCCCCTGTGCGCTTCACTGAAGCGAGAGCCAGAAGAAACACTGTCTTGAAAGACAGGTGTTTAAGATCAATCGTCTGTAAAGGCTCGAATGGGTCACCTTTCATGGCTTCCAGCACTGTAGAAAGGTTCCATACAGGGACTGAGGGAGGCCTGGGAGGATTCAGTCTCTTAGCTCCTCTAAGGAAGACGATGACTAAATCGTTCCTTCCTACTGACTGACCCAGCGTTGTTTTTGAGAACGCTGCTATGGCCGCCACATACACTTTGAGCGTGGAAGGGGTCCTGCCCTTGTCCAACAGCTCTTGTAGGAAGGAGAGAACCTCCGTCACCCCACAGTCTAGGGGCGACACGCCACAAGCTGTGCATCAGCTGGAGAACACTGACCATTTCGAGGAATAGAGACGTCGCATAGACGGAGCTCTAGCCTGCGTGATCGTGTTTAACACTCCGCTTGGGGAGGTCAGCGGGTACCCGTTGATGGCCCAAACATGAAGGGACCACAGCTCTGGGCGCGGATGCCAAAACGAGCCCTTGGCCTGAGAGAGGAGGTCCCTCCTCACTGGCACTGGCCATGGGGCAGTGCTTGCTAGCTGCATCAGAACTGGGAACCAGGGTTGGTTTTTCCAGAACGGCGCTACGAGTAGCACTGAGCATCCTTCTCTGATCCGTTCTATCACCTGAGGCAGGAGAAAGACGGGAGGAAAGGCATAGAGCGGGCGGCGGGGCCATACGTGAGTCAGCGCGTCCCTGCTCTTGGAGAAAAATTCCAGACAGTGAGCGTTTTCTTGAGACGCGAACAGGTCTACTTCCGCTCTGCCGAATTTCTTCCACAGCAGCTGGACTGTCTGTGGGTGTAGAGGCCATTCGCCTGTCGGAACATTGTTTCTGGACAGTCTGTCCGGTCCTACGTTCAGGAGCCCTGGCACATGCGCTGCTCTCGGCGAGAGCAGGTTGCGCTGAGCCCACACCAGGAGGCGTTCTGTCAGCCTGTGCAGGTTTCGGGACCTGAGGCCGCCCTGGCGATTTATGTAGGACACCACTGACATGTTGTCCGAGCGGACCAGGACGTGGTGTCCTCGTATTTAGGGACAAAAACGCGTCAGTGTGTTGTCTACTGCCAACATTTCGAGGCAGTTTATGTGTAGAAGCTTCTCCCGTTCTGACCATTGGCCGAAGAACGGTCTGCCCTTGAGCAGTGCTCCCCATCCCAAGGTGGAGGCGTCCGTAGACACTACCTTCACACTCGAGGAAGTCCCCAGGCTAACACCTGATTGGTAAAAGTCGTTTGCTTTCCCAGGTTTCAGAGCTGCGATGCATTTCTGATTGACCTTGAGACGAAGCAGACCGGAAGCCCACGCTCGGCGCGGTACTCGCGCTTTCAGCCAGAACTGTAGCGGGCGCATGCGAAGCAAGCCCAACTGAAGTACTGATGATGCTGAGGCCATGAGACCTAGCATCCTCTGAAATTTCTTGAGCGGGACAGATGCGCCGCAGCGGAAAGAGCTCGCTGCGCGCTGAATGTCTAGTACGCGCTCTGGTGACAGTCGCGCTATCATAGACAGCGAGTCCAGTTCTGTGCCCAGAAAAGATTTTATCTGTCTGGGAGACAGAGAACTCTTCGCCCAATTGACCCAGATTCTCGAGGTGATCGAGCAAAATGGTCCTGTGCTCTATGAGCACCGAGTGAGATTGAGCTAGAATCAGCCAATCGTCCAAGTAGTTCAATACTCGCATGCCCTGTAGTCTGAGGGGTGCGAGCGGCTAGAGACAAGCCGAACGGTAGGACTGAGCACTGATATGCCTGGCCCTCGAAGGCGAATCTCAAACGTCGCCTGTGACGTGACGCTATTTGTATTTGAAAATATGCGTCTTTCAGATCTATTGACACAAACCAATCTCCTCGGCGAATGTGCGTGAGGGTTTTTCTGGTCGTGAGCATTCCGAACTGTTGCTTTGCAAGCACTCTGTTCAGTTGCCTTAGATCTAGTATGGGTCTGAGACCCCCGTCTTTTTTCAGTACCAGGAAGTATCTGCTGTATAGCCCTCCTTCACTCTGAGCTTGAGATAAAGGCTCTATGGCCCCTTTGCTCAACAGTTTCAAAATTTCGGCTCGAAGTAGGTGGTGCTACTTCTGTTTTTACCGTAGCTTCGACGCGCGTCACATAGCGGCGAGGGCGTCGGCGAAACTGTAGCGAATAGCCTCTTTCTATAATGTCTAGCACCCACTTCAAAACCCCCGGGTAGCCTTGCCCATGCATCTGCACGAATGGCTAGGGGCTGAATGCGGAGCGCGCTCTGGTCGCTCAGCGACAGAGGGGCTTCGGTGTGCTGTAACATAAGCGTCGCGCTTCGAGGCAGGGGGCGCGCTGATAACGGCGGGCAGATTGCCCGCGCTCGACTCCTTTGCGGTGGTCAACCGAGAGGGGAGGGCTGGGCGAGTCCCGTAGGACCTGTCATGTCTATGTGTGAATGTGGGCGCGGGATAGCGGGCACATTTACAACACTGAGAGCATTGTTCGCCTGAGCAGAGCGAATGCACGTTGGTTTTGTTTTTACAGAAACCTTGAGATATGCGGAACGTAGTGTTTGTGGGCACTGGGCAGTGGGCACATTTACCACGTTTAATGCGCAATCGACCTGGGTCGATTTCATGTGCGCGAGCCCTGTGTGACGGGCTGTGTTTCTGTGTAGGAATTTCGTCTACATTCGTAACACCATCGGCCGTGGCCGGGACACCAGAAAATACACTCTTATGGGATTTATCTGGGTAGCCGTAAAAGCGGCGTTTGTGTGCAGGCAAGCGGGCTATTTCGCCGACTTGTTTACTGCAGAATACACTGGAACAGTCGCATTTACTGGAACTGAACGAGCGAGAAGTTGCCATAGAAACAGAAAGCGTCAACATGCTGGCGTTTGTTTGCAGGCGTGCGTGTATTACAGCAGGCTTGTTCACTGCAATATTGACATTTCCAGTCGTCTGAACTTCAGAGGCGGAAACCATAGAAACAGAGTTTGGGTGCAGGCGAACGGGTTGTACCACGCGCTCGTTGGCTGCAAAATACACATCTGCAGTCGCCTTTTCAGGGAACTGCCAGAGCGAGAATTGACGGCAAAAAGTGTGTTTTGCCGGTAGACCCGGGATTCGATCGCGGGTCTCTCGCGTGAAAATCTGACGATCTACCACTGGACCACAGAGGAAGACACATAGACATTCAGTAGCGCGAGTATTATCAAAGAGCGTCAACATGCTGGCGTTTGTTTGCAGGCGTGCGTGCAAAACAACAGGCTCGCTCACTGCAATATTGACATTTCCAGTCACCTGAACTTAAGAGGGGAATGAGAAATGTGTCAGGAGTGGAGGTCGGCCCGGCCGCAGCGGGGCTAAAAAAACACCCTTTTCTCCTTTCGCCAGTGACGCACGGGAACCATAGAAACGGTGTTTGGGTGCAGGCGAGCGGGTTGTACAGCGCGCTCGTTGGCTGCAAAATGCACATCTGCAGTCGCCTTTCAGGGAACTGACAGAGCGAAGCATTGGCGGCATAATATATCTGCCGTTAGACCGGGATTCGAACCCCGGTCCCTCGTGTGAAAAACCTAAGATGCCGCCACTGAGCCACAGGGGGGGAACACAAAGGTGAATAGATGCATGAGCATATAAAAGAGCGTCAACATGTTTTCTTCGGCGTTTGCTTGCAAGCGTGCGTGTTACAACAGGCTCGTTTGCTGCAATATTGATATTTCCAGTCGCCTAATCAGGGAACTGAGTTGTCTTTTCGCCGGTGAGTGACGCGTGAATGGGGCGCAAGGGCAGGGTAGCTTTCTTGTAACGTAAAGAAAAACGAACCCCGATCGTCCGCTTCCAGCCTCCCTTGTGAACGGCGCAGTTTGCGCGGCTCGAACAGAGGGAGAGAGAAAGCTAGCCCCGTGACCGTCCGCTCCTGACATCCCCTGTGAACGGCGCGGTTTGCGCGGCTCGAACAGAGGGAGAGCAGGTATCATCCCCCAAGCAGGCAAGGCAAGCGGGCGCACCGGCGAGCTTTGCGGGTTGGGGGGGGCGGAGGAGCAGTCTCGGAGAAGGATGCCAGGTGAGTCCTCTGAGTCACCAGGCAGTAACTGGCTCGCAGTGAGGGCGGTCGCCGTCAGCGAGCGCGAGCGCGAGAGCTGCGTGATCCTCAGGAAAGGGGCGTCTTGAAAAAGACGCCCGGCTCTTTTAGTGCAATGAGAGTGTGTGTCGCGGCGGCGAGCACACACACATACACAAAACACAGTAGCAGAGAAAGGATATAACGCCGGATAGCGCAGCAGGAAGGCGACTGAAGGCGGCTCGGCCAGCGGCTTCAGAGTGTCGACTCGTCCCGCTGAAAGGCTTTTTCAGACGGCGCGGCTTCTCTCCGGGTCCAGCGATGCGAGAGCTTCGCTGAAGAGATGAAAAATCAGTGAGCTAGCCTCTCGAAGCTATGTTTATAGCCCTAGACCACGCCCATTCTGGCGGGACGTGACGTATTGGGCGCGAAGCGCCCCCATTGGAGCTGACGTCACGAGTGGGCCTTATCGATAGGCTGCTGCAGTTGCCGCAGGGCAGCCAATAGGCGCACAAGCCGTCTCGCCTGTGTCTGCATGCTGCCGCAACGCGTTTTACATTATTTCAAAATTAAGGATAATTTTTTGGCTTCAGTATCTCGCGGAAAAGAGATTTTCCCCGAGCGTAAGATTTACGCAGTACGAGAGTACCTCTCGTAAGAGAACAAGT
This sequence comes from Leuciscus leuciscus, assembly GCF_965113295.1. Taxonomy (NCBI): domain Eukaryota; kingdom Metazoa; phylum Chordata; class Actinopteri; order Cypriniformes; family Leuciscidae; genus Leuciscus; species Leuciscus leuciscus. The sequence continues at coordinate 25,897,123 of NC_138741.1, read as the reverse complement.
ATTTGATACACTGCCGATTTTGCAGGTTTTCCTACTTACAAAGCATGTAGAAGTCTGTAAATTTTATCATAGGTACTCTTCAACTGTGAGAGACGGAATCTAAAACAAAAATCCAGAAAATCACACTGTATGATTTTTAAATAATTAATTTGCATTTTATTGCATGACTTAAGTATTTGATCACTTACCAACCAGTAAGAATTCCGGCTCTCACAGACCTGTTAGTTTTTCTTTAAGAAGCCCTCCTGTTCTCCACTCATTACCTGTATTAACTGCACCTGTTTGAACTTGTTACCTGTATAAAAGACACCTGTCCACACACTCAATCAAACAGACTCCAACCTCTCCACAATGGCCAAGACCAGAGAGCTGTGTAAGGACATCAGGGATACAATTGTAGACCTGCACAAGGCTGGGATGGGCTACAGGACAATAGGCAAGTAGCTTGGTTAGAAGGCAACAACTGTTGGTGCAATTATTAGAAAATGGAAGAAGTTCAAGATGACGGTCAATCTCCCTCGGTCTGGGGCACCATGCAAGATCTCACCTCGTGGGGCATCAGTGATCATAAGGAAGGTGAGGGATCAGCCCAGAACTACACGGCAGGAGCTGGTCAATGACCTGAAGAGAGCTGGGACCACAGTCTCAAAGAAAACCATTAGTAACACACTACGCCATCATGGATTAAAATTCTGCAGCGCACGCAAGGTCCCCCTGCTCAAGCCAGCACATGTGCAGGCCCGTCTGAAGTTTGCCAATGACCATCTGGATGATCAAGAGGAGCAATGGGAGAAGGTCATGTGATCTGATGAGACAAAAATAGAGCTTTTTGGTCTAAACTCCACTCGCTGTGTTTGGAGGAAGAAGAAGGATAAGTACAACCCCAAGAACACCATCCCAACCGTGAAGCATAGAGGTGGAAACATCATTCTTTGGGGATGCTTTTCTGCAAAGGGGACAGGGCGACTGCACAGTATTGAGGGGAGCATGGATGGGGCCATGTATCGCGAGATCTTGGCCAACAACCTCCTTCCCTCAGTAAGAGCATTGAAGATGGGTCGTGGCTGGGTCTTCCAGCATGACAACGACCCGAAACACACAGCCAGGGCAACTAAGGAGTGGCTCCGTAAGAAGCATCTCAAGGTCCTGGAGTGGCCTAGCCAGTCTCCAGACCTGAACCCAATAGAAAATCTTTGGAGGGAGCTGAAAGCCAAAATCCCTGCTGCAGTGTGTGCAAACCTGGTCAAGAACTACAGGAAACGTATGATCTCTGTAATTGCAAACAAAGGTTTCTATACTAAATATTAAGTTCTGTTTTTCTGATGTATAAAAAACTTATGTCATGCAATAAAATGCAAATTAATTACTTAAAAATCATACAATGTGATTTTCTGGATTTTTGTTTTAGATTCCGTCACTCACAGTTGAAGAGTACCTATGATAAAAATTACAGACTTCTACATGCTTTGTAAGTGGGAAAACCTGCAAAATTGCCAGTGTATCAAATACTTCTTTCCACACCAACACATATAAAACACTTGAGATTGCACTATTCACACATTCTTCCTCCAATATTTAAATTATTTTTATCCTTTAACTATTTCGTCCATCCCCAGTCCTGAATACATGGTGACATCCTTGCTAACAAGCTAATTCAAATAGGCGTGTGCACTTGATTTCCTGCGGTACACCGGTAATTCCTGTGGATGGCTTTGTCTTTGTATCCCAGCATGCCTCTTTGCCCTCCTCATTTAAATGCAGAGCAACGTACATACCTGGTTATGTTTGTACGAGGGCTTTTCAATCTCAGCGGTAAGTCTTACGCCATTAGGCAGCACAACTGTTATTAAATGGCTAGGGAAGGAAGCTGGGAAAAACAACCAATAAAACCAACAAGAGTTTAGATGCGTCAAGCTCCTCCAAATCTTTCTTTGTCCTCCCAGACGAAATCCACCGGCTGTAAGAAGCACTCAAGCACAGCGTCAACATCTGCAGTTCAGACTGGGGTCCTCGCTGGATGGCGTACACCCATGGTCACCTCCAGGGGAACATCTTTAATAAGAGCAAGCAGTCTGAGACAGAGATGTGTTCATTACTGAAGACCATAAAAAAAATAAAAAAAGGCCCATTAGTGAGTATTTACAGAGTGCTAATACTATGGGGATCCATGATTTTCTTGCCTCTCTTTTGGGAGTACAGGGCGATCTGCCAACAATGTTAATGTAGGTTTGGAGCAGGCACAGTGCCCGATGTTATAAATAAAGGTTGCTTGTGTGGTTGGATGGATGGTAGATACCATTTAAGGTCAGTCTACATAAGGGAGGATTTGAGCTTTCTAAAATAAGGAGATGAGGAGAGGGGTTTGTTTATCTTACTGACTAGTCGCTCATACAAAAACACTTTAGTAAGGTCTGACCTCTCACACCCAGAGTGACCTGCACTGAAGGAGAGAGGCGTTATATACAGTAAATAGAAATAGTTATAAAGTTAAATAGAAACATTATGAATAAAGTATATTTTAAAATAAAAATAAATGTTATATATACATAAATATATAATTGAGAACTAAAGCTTTCAAATAGCTATCAAGATCATTCAAACAGCAATTTAATTCATCTCCATTTTATTAATTGGACTTTTTAATGGATATTATATTACTCAGAATAACAACATGCCTATATATACTTGTATAGTTTTCGCTTAAAGTGACCAATCTCTTGATCCATTCAGAGATAATCAGAGTTTAGGGTGCGTTTACTTTACACAACAACGATGAACTATTCCTTTGCGTACAGACAACAACGTTGTCAAATCGTTCCCCGTTCACACGGATCCACGAAAACACCTAAAAACACTGTATTCATCCCAGGCCAGTAGTTGGCGTTGTCACTTTGTAAAGAAACACTACGCCCCTACAGACTAAACTCGTAATACGCATGACATCACCATTTTCCCAAATTCACATTTTTGTAGTTCATGCAGAGAAAACTTCAAAAACTTCCACTTTGAATCCCGTTTTCAAATGTTTGCGTTTTCAGGCCCCCAGAACAATGGCTGTCGTGTGTAAATGAACCAATCGCATTAAAAGTTTTTCGTTTTTAGTTGAAAACGGTGTAGTGTAAACAGATCCTTAGTCTCATTTCCCAAGGAAGCACATTTTGCTGGATGAATCAGTCACACAGCCTGTGTCTGTGTGTGTGTGTGCATCTTGTGTTTGTCTCAGCGTGATAGAGAGTGAGAAACAGCAGGCTTCTTTCACATGATGGCATCTCCACCTGTCTGCTCTGACATCTAGGTTCTGTGTGACATCCGTAGCCCATGGCAACAGGATCTGCGACTCCTAGACACACACTCCATCTGCAGTCAGTGTGTGAGGCAACAAGATTAAAACTATCAAAATCCATCCGAAATGGACCTAAAAAAAATCTCACATTCCCACACCCTGCCTGCTGACCTTTACCACTGTAAGAACTGTGAAATTGGTTTTGTGGTATTTCCCCTCTAAAGGTAAAAAAAAAGCATTGGATCCTAATCGTGCATTTGTTGGGTGACTATGTGAAGGAAGAAGCATTAAGAATTGCCTGGTGCCCTGGTTTTTTTTACTAAGACTTAGGTGTGTTTTTGTAATTAAGGACTGCAGTCTGTCTGTGCAGAATTGGTTTATTCTTACATGTTGTGTATATAAGAACTGTTGTGGTGTTGAGCTGTAATCTCTGCGGTCTGCAGCAGCTCAGGTATGTCTACCTGATAGTTAGCACTTCACTGCACAGTCTGGTGTGAAGAGATGATCCATGACTGTAAGATCAAACCACCAAACGGTTGTACACACACACACACACACACACACACACACACACACACACACACACACACACACACACACACACACACACACACACACACACACACACACACACACACACACACACACACACACACACACGTTGGGTTTTGATAATTTATGGAGACAGTCCATAGACAATGCTTTTTATACTGTACAAACTGCATATTCTATCCCCCTACACTATCCCCAAACCTATTGTTCCCTCAGAAAACTTTCTACATTTTTACATTTTCAAAAAAACATCACTTAGAATGATTTATAAGCTTTTTTCCTCATGGGGACCAAAAAGTTTCTTCACAAGGACATGGATTATCGTATATTGCCATATAAATCATTTTAAATAAACTAATAATTACATAAAAAATAAAAATAAAAATAAAATAATAATAATAAAATAATAATAATAATAAAAAATAAAATAAAATCCTCACTCATAATGTTTTTTGACTGTGTTTTCACTAACCCCCAGAATCTCAGAGCTGGACATCACCATCTGTGCCATCATGCTCCATGCCCCCCAAATACTGTCATACCCCCAAAGTGTGTGTGTGTGTGTGTGTGTGTGTGTGTGTGTGTGTGTGTGTGTGTGTGTGTGTGTGTGTGTAAATATGCAAGCACTGCATGCACTATAAATAAAGAGCCACTGTCAGTCATGTGTTATCAATGATGGGAATCAAACAGTCTGGGGAATAAATCACACCCACAGCAGGGTGCGAGTGGAAAAATGGAATCTCCATATCCTGCCAAAAATATCACTGGATGAGATCCAATCCAAACTGTATGTATAAGGTAAAGCTACATAGATACACTGAATGAATTTCCTACAGAGCATGTTATTTTAAGTCAGACTTCCAGCCAACAGTGTATACTTAAGTTAATGTAAATTTACAGTAATGCAGTGGTAAGACAGTCAGTCCTTGTAAATAAATACTGCATATGGCTATGCATACAATTTATGATGTACATATATATGGTGTACTATCGACTTCAAATTCAAAACAGACGGCAATCGTATTTCTTTGTATCCCCTGATGCAAAGACACTGGGATATATTTTACAACTCCCCACATTCTTGCTTAACTGTACACTAGATCACAGAAAGCCAATACGGTTACTATGAAATTGCCTTGCATCTTTGAGGCTTAGAGTAAGAATAAAACTTCATTTGCATTGGCAACATGTACTTTTAGATTTATTGGCCTACCTCTTCTTCACAGGAGGCATATTTATGACCCCATGGACTCACTTTTAATACACTTTTCCTTCTCATGCTGTGAAAGGGACATTTGTACAATGAAGACGAGGCTTAAAACATTTTTAATACTGACTGAAACCAGAATAGACTTAATAAAATAAACAAGGAGAAATTATACTGTATAAATGCGGCATGACTTAACGCAGGCATCCTCAATTAGAGAAAAAGATTGGAGTAAAAAGTCAGGATGCACACTCACGTTTTTTCACATGCTAAATCATGTTCTTATTGTGCGACTCATTAAAAACATCACGTAGTGTGTAATTATCTCCTCAATAAAATATTTAGCAGCACTGTGTTCTTCATGAATAAATATTCTGCACAATGGAGCTGAATTTGACAATATGTTTTAGCAAGCTGAACTGTGATGGAGTTTAATAACAGTTTTCTACACAGCCTGCATATAAAATACGTTAAAAAGGAAATTTACAGTTTAATGCATTACAATGCACAAACTATTGTTACATATTAAAAATTATATATTTTTTTATAATTAATATAAAAAATGACAATTGTGTAATTAGATATAATTTTTGTATCATTTTAGAAAAAAGTAGAAAAATAGTAATTTAGCTATTCCAAATATAGCCATATAGATATATGCATACCGTATTTTCTGGAATATAAGGGAGTGTTCACACTTGGCAGGTTTGGTAAGATTAAAACGAACCCTGGTGCGATTGCTCTGTTAGTGCGGTCCATTATAATAACCCATGGTGCGCACCAAACAAGAGAACAGAGAAAAGTTGGGTCTCTGTCTGCTTCCAAACGAACTCTGGAGCGGTTCGACTGAAATATGAACACAACACGGACCACAGACATGTAAACGAACCAAAAATGGGACATGATGTCACAAGATGCGACCCTGAAAAGGACAGAAAGGACAGCTGCGATGTTGCCCATCAGAGTTCAGTACAGGCATCAGAACCACGTCTCCTCGCAGCGAATCTTCATTTGTGTGAGTGATGGAGGGATTCCTGCCGCTGTTTTAACTCCTTTACACATTTTCTAAGTTCTTTACGAGTTCTCAGCTAGTCAAAATACCATCACATGTCGGCTACGCACATTCAACGAGCGCATTTATCCCGGCACACAGCATTGTGTTGGATGTTTGGTAAATTCGGTCTCAAAATATACGTAATAAATGCTGACCAATCAGGTTGTGAACATATGACTTTAGGTTTGGAATCTTTTAAGTATTAATAATGCCAATGTGAATGCTAAGCAGACCAGGAGTAAGTCTGGACCAAACGAATCGAACTTTAAGTGTGAACACACAAGTTGCATTCTTTTAATAATCTGAAACATGCTGCGACTTATATTTCAAAGTCTAGAATTACAATAACCATCATGTTCACACAGCGCCTCTGCACTTACAATTTCTCTCAACATGGGGACAGGAGAACTGTCCGTCAACACATGGAAAAACAAAGTAACTTGCGTTACTTATTTGAAAAAATAATTCAGATATTTTGTAGTGAATTTAAAAGTAATGCCTTACTTTACTAATTACTTAAAATAAGTAATCTGATTACAAAACTCATGGTACTTGTAATGATTTACCCCTAACACTGTGTAGGCTTCATTCCTGTTCAGTTACTGTTAAATGTAAAGGATTTGTCATGGAGTGAGGGGAACTAAATTACATGTTTGTGTTTATAATGTTTGCAAACATTTTGTTTTACCACCAGCATTTTACATAATTTCTGAATGTAATAATAAAGTGTAACTTATTTGTGTTTTTTTTTTTTTTTTAAACAATGCAATTTTGTAATCATAGTATGTAGTTGTGCTAGGAGTCAATTGTTTTATTTGTGATAACACAATGAAACATGCCAAATTGTGCAGACATCATTTTTGGCCAGGCTGTCCAACAAAATATGAATTACTGATTATGTTGAAGTCAATGTCTGCTTTTCCTGTGAGCTTTTCTTTTTTTTATGCTTTTTTTCTTTTGCATAGTAAAATAAAACGTATGGCTGTAGTTTGTCTTTTTTGCCAAATAATTTTGTCAGATAAATACTTTAACAAAGTTTAGAGTTTTGGTCTTCCTTTATATTTAACATACTCATATTTTGAACATTTAAACGAATATGTAGGGTCATAAAACACAAATACTGTCTATCCCCTCCAGACATCACTTTTGGCGACTACTGTATATATAATGAAAAGTGAAATGTGTAAACGTTGAGGAGTAAACCAGCCTACAGAGCAAACAGGCAACGAATAAAAGCCACAAAACTCCTATTTTGATTTCATGAGGTCACATGACCTCATCTTAACAATAAAATGACGGATCATATCAGTTTGACTGTAATTTGCGCATATGTTAATCCATTGGAAGCAGAACATCTCCACAAATTCGCCATATACATTCACTACGAGGCAAGACCACAGTGTAGAGCTCTTAAGATTTTGAGCTATCCACGATGAGAGAGTCATGATCCATAATCATCAAGTTCTGAGAGAGCATTAAATCAATCCACAACATTATCTCACACACACAGACATATCAATGTCCGCAGGGCTCTAGGTTCCGCTTAAAGCTTCTTAGATTACAGCCAGAGACACTTAAGAGCGCAGGACTGGCACGAAACGCATGCAATATGAATCAGACGTTTTAAAATCACCAACATTTAATATGTTTCATTCTGCCCATGACGAAGTCTGAGGAAGCTCTGGGCGTGTAGAGAGAGTAATGAGTCTGTTAAATATATAATATCCCTGAGAAGTTCCAAGAAACATGGGCCAGCTCTCGTGAACGTCTCTGATTTGTGACAGCACTTTCAGCTCGCCCTGAAGTCAAATCCTCTAACCTCCAATCAGAGCCGACCTCATCATTTATTTCGCTATGCCACCGTACATTTATAATGTATGTGCATTTGAATATCTTTAAGTGAGGTGTTACGAGTCCAATCCGACCATGAAATCGGCTCTCATGACACCATGTTGACACAACGGCGGTCTTGTCATGGCTGCATGTTCTGTGACATACTGTACTAGCCTCTACTATTTCCTACTCTTATCAGTGCAAAGCCTGTCAATTCTAGCGAGATAAGTATTGGATGATGGGCTGGAGGTACTGTGTCTTATGCAGCATGGACACCAAATGTCTCGTCAATGTCATCACGTCTTTGAGGGTGTGAGGTCATATGAGGACACCAGGGGCCTTAAGACTTCTCTATCCATTGCTGCCCAATGGCTTCACAGTCGACTTGCTAACTCTAGGAACAAAATGCAATGTGATAAAGTGTGAATGACAAGAACAGATACAAGACAAGAAAATTAACTCTATATAGAGGAGTGATGTGTTTTTAGAGGACTGATGTTTTTAAACCATATTATTGTTTTTAAAACATTTTGGGGATATTTAATTTAATTTGATCAATCAATGAATTCCTCTTGAAACAAACTTTGTTGTATTATTTTAATTTAATACTGTGAAGCTGCTTTGATACAATCTGTATTGTGAAAAGCGCTATACAAATAAACTTGACTTGACTTATTATCTACTCATATGACTTGGCCTTGAAGCAGCATTAGCATTAGGATCTATATATACACACACACACACACACACACACACACACACACACACACACACACACACACACACACACACACACACACACACACACACACACACACACACACACACACACACACACACCTTATTGTCATTACTGTAATACAATAATTTGAATCATATTGCCTGGACAATTTTTTTATTTTTTTTTATAAAAATCAAACATTATTTAAAATAAAAAATAAATTCAATAGCATAAATACTACTACAGTGTTTGTAAACAGTTATACCTTAAAATGTGTTTGGCGAAATGTATTTTTTACATTTGCATTACAGTAATATAATAACTTTTTTTGCAAATACTATAATACAAAATCAAATAATTATATATTTATATAATTATAATTATATATGCAGTGTTGTATTTTCAAAATTAGTTTATTTGTATTTATTTGATTACTTTTATAAATGTTTAATTATAGTATTTACAAACGTTGTTACATTTATAAATACTAAGTTATAAATACTATAATTAAAAAGATATATAATAAAAATAAACATTTCAAATATATTTATTTAACTTTATTTTTTAGTTATATATTTTTATTAATTCCTTTATTTTTTAAACAGTTTTGCATAAAAAAATTAAAATAGGCTTTATTTTGCTTTATGCAAATTCTTTGGTTTTGGTGTGACACACAACCCATTTTTCCTGAGATCTGCCCCTTTAGAACACAAATGTTCTATACATTCATCATCTGTATATCAAGTGATTGTGTTGTGGATAAAACTGGCATACTGAAGCATTATAGTGAAAGCTTCCTCTGTACGCGAGGGAACATTGCGGTGGTAGATGTGACATTATTGGATGCCTCTGAAAAAAAAAAAAACAGCTCATATCTAATAAATGCTGTTGTATTTCACATAGGGAATTTGTGCCCAGAGCTAGGAAGCACAGACACTCATATCTCACTGCGCTGCAATAGATGTACTCCAAAACCTCATGAGGTCACATACAAACAGCATCTTTGTATTTATACACATACAAACAAGAAGAATCCTTATTTTCCCTTTAAAATATTCACCTTATGTCCCAGTATGTCCAGAATCCAGAGCACATCCATGATTGATGGCTCCGGATGAGAGTGGCATGCGTCGCCCAACAGCAAGAGAGTAAAAGCTGTATTTTATGAAAAGCACACAGCATGAAATCGTTGGTGTCGCCACTGGAGCGCAAGACCAAATTCTGTCTTTCTGATGGGATCCTGAACTTTGTTTGAACTTGAGAAATGAAAGAGGACTGCTAATGATGTCCTCCTACGCAACGAAACCTGTCAGTGGGACTCACAGTGGCAGTGATATGGACTATCTTCCCTAGCTGTGTTTAAGGCTCAGGACTGGCAACTTTTTCTGGTTCGACCCATGCAAGGTATACGTGTCACATTTAAAGTCCAAAGATGATGAGGATGAGGGCAGGTTAAGGCTTATTAACAAAAGCGAAAAACTCTACAGAGTGCATAGCAAACACCAACAATACCGGACCAAGACAGAAAGACAACGAGAAACTTAAATAATCAATGATAATGAACTCAATAATGATCAGCTGTGATAATAAAAAAATAAAAAAATGATCTGTCCATGCATCAGAGGGCTAAAATAGAGCTAAAAATCAGCACTCACATGCTTAAAAACTTAAGCATCTTTATGACCCGTGTCCCACCATTAGCATTTTTACAAAGAGTCAACAGAGGAAACTTAAAGTTGGAGCGAGAGCAGAGAGAGACAGTGCAGGACTGATGTAATCGGGATGAGAGAGTCTAGGGGACTGAACTGGATATGACAATAGAATGCACTAAAGAGGACACTAGTCCATCTTATCTGCAATATGGCAGCGCTGATGAGCAGATTTCATTGGAATGAAGAGGGATCTGATCAGATAAACTTTATCTGCACCAGACAGCAGCGAGAGAAAGTGTGCATGCCTAGTTTTAGACTGTACAGTGCTTCTGTGGGCACAAAACAGATATTCCCACACAGTGCTGGAATTAGTTCATGGTTTGAAACCTTTTTTTTAATAAACCAAATTAAGAATAAGACATTTGTGTGACAAAAGAAAAACATTAAATATTCTAAGTTGTATTTTCTAAGGCAAGCATCACTATACATGCTCTTCAAAACTTATTCTGAGAGGGATAATAAAATAAAATAAAATAAAATAAAATAAAATAAAATAAAATAAAATAAAATAAAATAAAATAAAATAAAATAAAATAAAATAAAATAAAATAAAATAAAATAAAATAAATAAAAGTCCCATTTTTTAAACATTAGTTAAGAGAAATATATTTCTTACAACTTTTTTGAACATTTGCTAATGTTAGTTAATAAAAATACAATTATTCATTGTTTGTTCATGTTTGTTCACAGTGCATTCACTAATGTTAGCAGACACATATTTTGATTTAAAAAAAAATATTAGTAAATATAGAAATTAACATAAACTAAGATTTATAAATGCTGTAGAAGTATTGTTCATTGTTAGTTCTTCTTTACTAATGTTGCTAATCTTAACAAATGAAACCTTATTGTAAAGTGTTACCAAAAAATAAAAATTACAAACAAAATAATAATACTAATAATTTTAAAATAAAATAATAAAAGACCCGCATTTTAAAAATAACCAGTCATACTGTCACATGTATGTTCTGTTTTCATACGGTTTTCATTGTGTTGTGTTTCCAGTTAGCTTCTAAGTTGTTCATTAGTCCTGTCATCCTCTGTTCCCTGTCAGTTTGTCACAGTGGTTTCTAATTGATTTTGTTAGTTCAGTTCAGGTGTGTTTCATTATCTTGTGAGCTCCTTAGTTTGCCCTTATATAAGCCCTCTGTTTCTGTGAGTTCCTTGTTCTGCATTGTTAGTTGTTAGAGTTGGTTATTCCTTTCTCCTGTGAATCGCTTGAATCTTCAATTAAAGACTATTCAGATTATATTCTTATGCATGTATTCTACACAGCCATACTGGGACACAAAGAGTCACAAAAACGATGAATCTAGTTAAAAATGAAATTGAAAGGATTTATAGTTTGTCAACGACAGTATTGTTTTGTACTGTCAAGTCTAATATTTTACAACCTATCTTTTTTGACCACAAATAGCAATATACTATATGGACTGTACTTCTATCCTGTCTGCTTTGACTGAAGTCTAATGTATTGGGCCAATTTAGGGGTGAATCTGCATGCACTGGATTTTTAACTGATCTTTTGATGAGTGGTAAGAATTTAATTGGTTAGTCTTCCTGTGGTGGGTCAGTTAACTAATCACTGCTAACTCCTAATTAATAATGCAAGAGAAGATTGAATGCGTTTACATCCTATATTACTATTTATGAGAGCATTTCATTTATGTAAAACCCTACAGGACACAGTGATTCATAAGTGTCTTTGTCCAAAACTGCATGTTGTAATGAATAAAAAAATAAAGCATGTCACAACTATCGGTCATGCACACACCAGTCTGCCAATGGAGGCCTCAGAGCAATAAGTAGAAATTACAGGCATATAGATAAATGCCAACAGTCCAGCACCAACATACAAGCAACACATCAATAAAGAACAACTCAATACTAAGACTGTCCCCAGGAGACAGAGAATGGCGCTATCTAACACAATCTCTTCA